>NC_048301.1:53638608-53715684 GCF_013100865.1 Trachemys scripta elegans | reverse complement strand
TCCTGTGGCACCTTTGAGACTAACAGAAGTATTGGGAGCATAAGCTTTCGTGGGTAAGAACCTCACTTCTTCAGATGCAAGTCATCTGAAGTCATCTTACTTGCATCTGAAGAAGTGAGGTTCTTACCCACGAAAGCTTATGCTCCCAATACTTCTGTTAGTCTCAAAGGTGCCACAGGAGCCTCTCTTGCTTTTTACAGATTCAGACTAACACGGCTACCCCTCTGATACTTGACATCTTTCATCTGATTGCTAACTTCACAGCACCACCATAGAGTTTTACACCATGATTATGCATAGAGCCTCATTTGGAAGTACTGAAACCAGTGTGAGACAGTCATCTATATTCCTTTAAAAATCTTGCCCTAAGTTTCCAAGCCAATTTTTGACCACTTCCCCTGTTTTTAAAAATGCATGCAAAATACCCACACAAACATCAGGGGAAACTGTCTATAAATTGTACAGGTAGTGAAAGAAGCCATTCAGAATGTGCTATTAAATGCACAGAGTAAACAAACTGGAAAAAATAGAGGCCCTTTTTGTCTAGTCTTTATCAATTACAGTAACACTGAGTGTTACTTTTAATAACAGTAAATAAATAAGGCCCCCATCCTCCAGTTGACCCTCCACAAGAGGGCTGCAGAACCCACACAGAGCCTCACTAAAGTCCAAGTACACACCACTCTGTGCAACACATTGCAGAATTAGGGTGCAAAATTTCAGACAGAAACATGATTTTTAAATAACAAAGTCCTTTTTGCTTCCATAATAAATACTAAAGCTTTTAAAAGACCATTTTAATCTACCCATCTTGGATACTGCCTTTAAATTGTGGGGGTTTTTTAAGTACACAACAAATAACCTGTGTAATTTCAGAAAGGAATTCAAAATACCAGGCTGTATTATTTCTTGTAGTTCACAACAGTAAGCTTTGGAAAGAAAAGATTCTTCACACTTAATTTTATCACTGTGAAAGACTGGACCTGCCAGATTTACCCACTGAAATCAATAGAGTTACACCAGAGATGTTTGACAAACTAGAATGCTGAAAAGAAGGTTTACTTCTGTCTTACTATCCTCAGGAATTAACTTTTTATTTCTCTGCAGTTTTCCTAGTGGAATCTCCACTTTTAAAAGTCGTAAACCTATTGTTCTAGGAGACTGTAGCAAAGCTTAAACTAGATCTCTGGAGTTTGGTACAATCTGTTTTATGCAGACAGTGTAAAGGAAATTTTAAATGTATTATTTAAAGGCACATTAATCTTGCCACTGTAATGGTGTAATAATATATACCAGAGAAGGTTTGCATAAACTAAACTTCTAAAAGAAACATAACCATTTTTGTTCTCTAAGTCAGTTCTTTGTAGAACTAGCAGTTACGCATATATTTCTCTCTCTCAAAATGTAGTCATATCCCATATTCACTCATGAAATTACTAAACCTTAACCTCCACACATACAACAAAAGGATATCTTTGTAATGTACTTATAGGAAGAAACCCAAACAAGCAAATATATGTAATAAATGTTAATATGTAAAATATGTATCTTTTTCCAAATAATTTTTTTCATTAGGTAAAATACTATATTGGATTGAAAACATGCTTGTCAAATCTGAATATTTTTAACTCCCTTCTTTCATTTGGAAGTGGTGGACTTTTTCAGTTTTTTAATTAAAAAAAACTTTAACGATTAGCAAGACTTATTTTAATTTAAACATTTTTGAGTGTCACATTCTTAAGTTAATTTACATCTCTTACAGTGCAATGTTTTTGATTTAGGTATGTTCACTGCAATGACTTCCACTCTGTTTTGTAGTATTACAATACCCAATTAGGCATTCATTGGAATAAGTGATGTACATGAAGAGTGAAAACAGAATGAAATCAAATTAACCATCTCCCTCAGAGCCCCGTCAGCAGTCAAAAGGAAAGGATCATGAACAGACTGTGGGGGATGTAACATGGTGCCCAGAAGGCAGAAGGGGTGGGCGATGCAAGAGCACACCTGGGGCAAGAGAGTGACTGCCCACCCTACCTCAGATCTGCCACCTTCCCATTGGCTGGGGATGGGTGACTGGGCTAGCAAGTTGATCTTGCATGTACTCCGTGCCCTCCCCCAACATACACACACTTAAACTCTCCCAAGCTTTTCAAATGCATCTTGTCCCATGTAGCTTAACCACTCTCCTTCCCTTTAGTTGAAGCATGGAAGCTGTGTTTTTAGATTTACCCAATGGCCTGTTACAGGATCAGTAAGGAATTTTTCCCCATTAAACCAAATTGACACGGTCCAGTGGTTTTTTTCACCTTCTTCGCCGCATCATGGAGGCACAGCTGGGTGGAAAGCAATAGGACTTGTAAGTTTAATATTAGGAAAAGTAAAACCGATTAGCTTGTCACATTTAGTGACTGGTGTCAAGTGCGTATTAAGGCTAAAAAGGACACTTCCAGAGATAAATGAGACCTGGAATTTCACTGGTAGACCTTATGCCTATAGGAGAAGGGGAGACCTGAAGTCTTCACAGACTGAGGTCTTCCATTGGCAACTTCTGTCACGCCATGACAGGTATACATAGAGCTATTTGTTATATGGTGAGCACCTTGTAACCCCCAACTGTAACCCGTTAAATGCCTGGTACCGTCCCTCATCCCAGTGTTATATTAATAAATTTGCAGCCTGCCACTTAAATCCATCTCATGTTTCTGTAGTTCTTTTGCTTGCATGTTCTGATCAAGTGAGGCATACAAACTTAAGGCATATAAGTGCTTTGACAGAAAGAAAAATCAGGAAAGCATTTGTGTATGAGCATATAGCAGTTCTGTTTTAAAGCACCATTTTATTGTTAATGTGGAAAGGTAGCCAGGTACAGGTTAATTATATGTTTAAAAATCAGGGAGAAACTGCGGTTGTGAACTTTCCTTCATTTGGCAAGAAGTAGTGAGAGATTTTTTATATTAAATGTTTTGATACAAAGGTCAGTTCAATAACCTCCTACCCTGACCATCTTTACAGACTCAGACCCCAGTTCAGCAAGCTCCTTAAACATGTAAATAAATTTAAGCACAGTGAATATTCCCATTTACTTGATGTGCTTAAGTATCTTGGTGAATCAGGGACCCCATACAATTACTTACCTGTTGTTTCCCAATCCAGTATAACCAACTCACATTTTAAAAATTAATATAACTAGATTGTAAATAACTTTTAAAAATTGTCAATTTTACCTTAAATCGTCCTGGCTCCTTATATACTGTATTCCCTGGCACTTCCTGATACTATAAGAAATACCTTGTATGCTGCAGATTAAAGGAAGGGTATTCATTTATTTAAGGCTGTTTAGAAGTAACAACTTTGGCTCTCTTTTTCAAACAAATAGAACATCTCTGTTCTTCAAAAATGACAGTGCTTTTTTTGAAAATAAGTTGGGAGAGGTCGTTGTTTAAAGAGCCAGTAACAGACAATGGAATAACAAGAGCCAGTAACAGACAATGGAATATAAGAAAGATCTTTAGTTCCCAGCAGCTCCATCGCTTGTGCTATGTTAAGTTAAAGGTTAGGGGTGCTGCAAAATGCAAGTTTATGAGTAGGGTCCAACCAGATTCACAGCCATGAAAAATGTGTCACGGACCGTGAAATAAATCCTGAAGGGAAGTCGGAGGGGCAGGGCTGAGGGCACCTCAGCCAGTGGCCCCTACTGTTCCCCAGGCTCCAGCTGCTACTCCCTGGACTGGGGAGGGAGGGAACTTACTCTTCCCTGCACAGCTGCTCTCAGGGGGAGATCAGACCCACCTCTGGGTACCTCCCCTGCTGCATGAAGCTCAATGGCTGGGCAGCAGCTCCAGAGCTTCCTGCAGCCAGAGGAGGCTTCCCGAGGTGGAGGTGGGTCCAGTCTTCCCCGTGCTGCTGGGAGTGCCCCAGCCGCGGAGCTTCCTGCAGCCGGAGGAGGTACCCAGAGGTGGGTCTGATTTCCCTCCAAGAGCAGCTGTGTAGGGTCAGGACAAGTCCTGTCCCTCCCTAGCCCGGATAGGACTAGCAGCTAGGAGCCCCCAGCTGCGGCGCTCCCAGCAGCCTGGGGAAAATCAGACCCACCTCTACCTCCGGGAACTCCTGCAGCTCCCCAGCTTTGAAGGCAGCACAGAAGTGACTGTGGCAAACCTGTGAACCTCCTATAACAGCTTTGAAACCCCACCCCACCGCAAACCACTTTTTAGGTTGGGACCTTCACAATTACAATAGTATGAAAATTGCAGATGTAAACATCTGAAAATGTGAAATTGACTAAATTTCAAATTCTATAGCCATGAAATTGATCAGAATGGACTGTGAATTTGGTAGGGCCCTATGTATGAGACAGTTTGGGTTCACAGTGCATGTCTTTCACTCAGAATGATTATCATTTGTTGAGTTTGAAAATGTACTTTATCTTGGCCTTTCTTGTATTTCCTCTCATATTCTAAATGGCAGCTGAAGGCAAGCAGAAATACTAAGTAATTGATTTAACAACCTAAGACAAGTACAAGAAAGGAGAAAAGTTTGTCTCAATGCATGACTTGACCTGAGAGAGCTTCTTTAGACTTATTTTCTAAACAGTACCTCAGCACCTTGGGCCAACAAAGTGGCCTTTAAGCCTGAATGAGCATGACTTTTTTTTTCCAGTGCAAAGCACCAGTATTTCATCTTTTCAAACTGTTTTACAGCACTCAGAGCAGAATTATATTGACAAGGTTAGAATTCATCTCCTGGAGGAGAATACTGTGCTACTGTTAAGTGCTAATATAACATTTATGTGTAGGTACCTTAATAACAGCCCCAGCTTACCTAATGAAAGTACTGAAAGCAAACAGTACTCAGTGAGATTTTATTATGACTGAAGTGACTGCAATTTGAGACAAATTATCCCTATTTCTGGTCCCATATCAAAAACAGAGATGCTAAAGCAATTGCTATATGTTTGGTATGGAATTAGACTCCACTATCGTTAATCTAGAAGTAAGTGCATTTTTCATGTAAACAGCTCACGAGGGTCAAGCAGCAGAGACTTTTCTGTGGAAAAATGGTTGTCAATAACTTTGTGAGTGAATTTTGAAATAAAGTGCCTCTAACCTGTCATTATTCCTTCCTCTCGAAGTCGAGAGTGAGTGGATGAAAATTGAGCATGTGAATTGAAGGCAGGGTGAGTGTTATGGCCTTATCGACTTAGGTAAAATGACTGTTTTAACTTGTTATTATTTTTCCATTCATAGGTCAGGCAATGTACAGAATTACCAGTAGAGACTGTAGTATAAGCAAATTGGTATATAAAAAAGTTGTTATCAATAAACACAAAGGAGAAGAAAGTGTAAGCCACTAATATCAAGAGTACTTAATGTCTGATCTCTTAAAAAAAAAATGAAAAAAGCTATTGACCAGAGAGAAAATCTAAAACTTGTTTAAATAAAAATTCATACGCTCAGAAGACAGGTAAAAGTAATTTATTATTCCTTCAACACAATATTCCTTCAAGGGGATATATATAATAAAATAAGATTTACTTTCATAAACAGATTTATTTTCATTTAACAGGTTTCATGAGTGAAATGTGTTTGGAACACATGCATACATAAGATGGTACTAATCATTTGGGCCCCAATTCAGGAAAGTAGTTAGGCACATGTGTGGAGAACTGGAAATATCTGTATTATTTTTTATAAATCTATTGTATGTCTTTGTGTGCTTGTTTATAATGGACTGCTTGCTGTGGAGTTAGATCAAAGGGGGTTGTTAAAGAAACCAAGCAAGAAAAGTAGAACAATGGCCTAGATAAGGAGCATCTCAACAAGTTCTCCAACACAGCAGCGTGGTGCATAGCCTTGAAGAGGTGGCTCCTTGGCCCCACCCTAGTGACATAGATGTTTTGCCAAGGATGAAAAGATAGAGATCTAAGGGACCCCAGACCTAGAAAAGGGAGCAAAGTTGAGTGAGTGGCCAGAGATTGCCCAGGGAGTGTCAATGAAAACTGACAGGCTAGGAAGGGAATAACCAGAGAGAGGATGTTGTAAGCAGTACATCTGTTTCTCCCAGCAGGGCTGAGGAGCATTTACTAAAGCTGGCACAGAAAGATTAAGGTATAAAAGCCATGTATATAGTAGGTCTTCTGTTGTTTTTCTCCTTTGCTCTACATACTTTGTACCTTTGGGGAATGAATAAATAATGCTTTGTTTTGAAGATGCTACTTTTGAGTCACTTTAATCAACTCCCTCGTCACAGGTCCCTGGAGTGGAAGGGTTTACAGGTGTCAAATGCAGCTGGGCTTCTCATGTTAATGCAGTTGAGAAACAAGGGAACTGCTGTTGAGTGATTGGGCTGCATGGTTCCACTCAGAGTGAGGTGCAGGAAGCCAGATTTGTCACCTGAGAAGTGCACGTCAGAGGGACTAAAAGGGGTCTGAGGCATATTTCACTCTGTAACTGTGACAATATATTTAACTTTAAGCACTTAAGCCCATGCTTAACTTTAAGGTTGTTGGAGGCTAAAGTATGCCATTCTGAGTTTCTGTTCAGGTTTTAAAATCCTAGAGCCTTATGTTGCTATCCTGAGGGAGCTGTGCTGTGAGAAGAAAAGGGATAGAAGGTGCAGGGCAATACCAGCGGGGCACTCTCTCCAGCAGTCAATCCCTGGATTAGTAAAAATTCAGAACAAAGTTCTATATGAAACGCTTAACTGTTAGATTTAAAAGGGTGCACTTTCTCAAATTCCTCCCCTCATTCCCAGAGGAAACTTTAGTGAACATGCAGTGGTCTGCGGCCCTTTGTTCCCTTCCCAGAGTTGTTATCATGGTACAGTAAAATTTAGCTTGTAATTTTTGCAGGACTTGTAGAGAAAGTAAGAAGCTAAATATTATCCCAGTTCTTGTTTGCCATTATTAAATACAGCTCACAGGCACAGCAGTTGGCTTGCCAAGTAATGGGCTTTGGTGTAAGAATAACCTCAGACCTGCAGGGCAGTACAGGCTGAGCTTTGTCACTAGGGAGAGGCTCTCACCCTTTAGAAAGCTATGTTCAAGACAAGCTGCTTCTCAGAACAGCCTGTGTCATTGGTAACCGAATTGTTTCAGGGAACATAAATATTGTGCTCATTTATTTCCATGGCCTCAGCAGCGCCATGTAACATTTCTTACATTCAAAGAAAATGACTGGACAAATGTCACATTACATCCTGTTTTACTGTTCTTTGATTCCTGTCTATTGTATAAGAATAAGCATAAAGTTTGTTAAGATCAGTACTCCTCCTTTGAATGACAAAGACCTAGGAGGAGGAGAAGGTTAGGAAGATGAGCAGGTATTAGCTGTTAAACTCATAATTGCTTAAGATTACTTTCTAAGGCTTGGTCTACACTACCCCCCTAATTCGAACTAAGGTACGCAACTTCAGCTACGTGAATAACGTAGCTGAAGTTCGAAGTACCTTAGTTCGAATTAGTTCGAACTTACCTTGGTCCACACTCGGCAGGCAGGCTCCCCCGTCGACTCCGCGGTACTCCTCTCGGCGAGCTGGAGTACCGCAGTCGACGGCGAGCACTTCCGGGTTCGACTTATCACGTCCAGACTAGACGCGATAAGTCGAACCCAGAAGTTCGATTTCCAGCCGTCGAACTACCGGGTAAGTGTAGCCAAGGCCTTAGTAAGAAAGATTGCAGAACAAACCAAAGCATTCTTGAGAACAATACTGAAGTATTCATATAAACACAATGTGAATATATCATAGTATACACACTGTATTTATTTTAATATACATAATGGAATATGAGTCATTCCTTTCACTTTAACGTTTAATATGTTTGCTATTTCTTTATAGCTTTGCCAGTTTTATAAATTAAATTCTCATGGTGCAGGTTCTGTGAGGGTATATAAAATTCTATTTCTTGTGTTTTTTCCATTCCTTGCTAATGCCCAGGATATTTTGTTTAATTTTTAGGCAGAAGATCCAGAGATGTACAGTGATCTAGCTGCAGTCTGTGGAACTCTAACTGTGGTCGTGGTTCCCCACCTACCCAGAGATGCACTCATTGAGTGGCATGTCACTGCAGTAGTGGATGATCCACCAAAAAGGAAAACTTTTGTGATGAAGATGTTGTCAGAGGGCTGCCAAATTGTATGTGAAGCTGTGGAGTCCAGTTCTGCATCTAGTGCATCTATCTCAATATGCCTAAGCTTAATTTCACCATCTGCTTCGTCAGTCGATTTAGTTAGGACTCTTCATGATATGGTTGCTGTGTTTAGACAAGCTGTCGAGAAACTTTCAGAAGATTGCAGTGCAATTCCATTGTGTTTTAGAACTTTCTACAGGAAGGATAGTTTTGATGCTGGAACACTACAAGCAGGTAAGACTACTGTTGGGAGGAAAGGGAATATTTGTTTACCTATATCTAAAGCTTAGCTGGAAAAGCACCTGTGAAGAGTAGGCATGATTAGGGTATGAATGTTCCTTTTCTGACCACCAGCCATATTACCACTTAGCAAAAAAACATTAGCCTGGCAAGAAATCTGGCAGCCCAAATAGATGACAAAAACAAAAATGAGTCAGACTCTGGAAGGATGAATCTTCTGCCTAAAAGTCTTTGAACAGTTTAATTACCGAGCATTCGTATTGCTGATCATGTAGAGCATAGCTGGTAATTTCCAGATGCTAGCAGGCAAAAATTATTTAGAGCAGAAACAAGATTAAAATATAAAAACAATGAAAAGATGTCAGTTTCTCTAAGGTAGAGAATAGTGGTGAGTGCATGGTGTCTTTAAATGTGGACTGAGTGTTTTGTCAGTCAGTGGCTTTAAAATAGACCCGTCTGAAGGGATGAATGACAGCTGAGCAAACAAATTTAGTATATTGTTTGAATCATTAATGTTTGTTGCAGAATTAGAACTCTCTAGAATTTCAGTTCCCTTGCAAAGTAAAGAGAGCTCAAACCAATAATATTATAACTATAATTTATCTCCTGTGTCATGATGTCTAGGGTCTGTGCTACATTCAGTTAGAGAAAACAGTAAGGACGTGCAACTGTACAGAAAACTCTTTCATTTGACAGGCCTACAAAATGTTTAAAGACCTAATCCTGCTCTTATTGAAATCAACAAGAGCTTAGCCATTGACATCAACAGAAGTATAGTAGAACCTCAAAGATATGAACACCAGAGTTACGGACTGACTGGTCACTGAGGCCTGGTCTATACTACCCGCCTGAATCGGCGGGTAGAAATCGACCTCTCGGGGATCGATTTATCGCGTCCCGTCGGGACGCGACAATCGATCCCCGAATCGGCGCTCTAACTCCACCAGCGGAGGTGGTAGTAAGCGCCGCCGACAAAAAGCGGCAGAAGTCGATTTTGCCGCCGTCCTCACAACGGGGTAAGTCGGCTGTAATACGTCGAATTCAGCTACGCTATTCACGTAGCTGAATTTGCGTATCTTAAATCGACTCCCCGCTGTAGTGTAGATGTACCCTCAGACACCATGTGAAACCGGAAGTAGACAGCAGCAGAGACAAAAAAATAAGCAAATACTGTACTGTGCCTGTACGGCATCTTAAAGGTAGGCACATCTGGGCTGCCTGTCCCCATCCCCACCCCCACCCCCACCCGTAGGGCAGCCACTTACAGCAAGATGCTGGGGCTGCCAGACCGAGACAGACAGAGCCAGGAGCAGGAGTCTGCGCCGCTTTCAAACCTTCCTCCCCCTCCCCCATCGGGAGGGCGGGAGACAGGCTGCTTTTACCACACACAGCCCCGGCCAGGAGAAGACAGGCTGTTCTCTCTCTCTCTCTCTGGCACTGGCACTGAGTAGGAAGTTTTGCTGCTGCTTAAACCTGACCTGGCATGTCAACTGCTGGATCTGGATTCTGAACTGTGCTTTGTTCAGAGTTATGAACATTTCAGAGTTACGGACAACCTCCATACTGTAGGATCAGGTCCTTAGTCTATATCCATCTCTTGTGCACATGCACATATACACACAAAAAGGTATTTGTAAAACCACAACTGATCCATATTAATTAGCTGACATAAAAGCTAACCCTCAAAGATCCTACTTTTTTTTTACTTAACCTGCAGCAGTTTTTGAAGGAAATTCAACTTGACATTGTTTAATAGATTTAAAATACAAGAATAGAAAGCGATAAAAAATGTGGCAGAAAATAAGCATGCTTAATCCAGGAAGCAAGAAATGAACATATAGCCTGACAGAATGTTGTTGTTCTACTATGCCTTGTTTGAGAGCTAAGAAGAAGCCTGATTAAAACATGTTCCTAGCATGCGATTTACATTATCCTTTTGCCTGCTTCCTCCCTGATGCTTCACAGGGCATATAATAATTACTTTGGAATAAAGTACATTTGCCTTATTTCAGTCTAGAATTGAGCAAAATGTATAAATAGATGGGATGGGGGGAAATGTGACTGTTTGGTATTTTATGTTATACTAATGGCATGGGTATAGAATGAGTCATCATAGTTTTTATTTATTCATTCATCCTGGGTTCCTTTTAAATCTCTCTAAGGCCCTAATGACCGTCGTCATTATCATCATTGGTAAGAAATGCATTCTTGTGAAAACGTAGTAGGCATTACATTTACAGCCAGCACTAAATTACCAGTAAAGAATTTAAAAGGAAACTTCACCCATGTTGCTTAACACTTCTGTTCAAAAAGTTCATATGGAGAGAAGAAGCACTGTGCAATGTATCTAAAAATAAAATTTCCAGTAAAGTGGCTACTGATTGGGCTACTCTTCCTGTTAGCTACCACTCTGACAGTACACTGTAGACCCCAGATACGAGAATTTTTAAACCAGTTTCCTTTCTGCTGTAATGAAGGATCAAAATCAGAAAAAAGGTCTTTAATACAGCATTAAGGCACAACAAGGGGTATGGTTAAGTGCTCCATTAAAATACATTCTGGGTGCATTGTGAAGAATAAGGCCTCCAGTGGAGTTGCTTCAACCTCTCAAGGGATGCAGTATACTAATGGACCACTAAAATACCCCCTTGAGTCTCTTCATGCTATTATTATATAGCTCATGAAATATAAATTAATATAAATTTTATATATTCCGACTGTCAGTTTTGAAACAATGTTTACAGTTTTTTACCTATATAATTCTGCATATCAAAGGGGTCGAACATGTAGGAAGAAAAAGAGTATGAAATCCTTTTCTTTCCTACTGTTTTCAAACCTTTTTTATTGTTTTCCCAACCTTTTTAGTAATAGAATCCAGAATATTGTTTAGATTCTATAATTCAATGACAATTTAGATTATTAGTTTTTGAGATTGTGCTGTTAAAATAATTGTCAAATTAGTTGAAGTCTTGTTGTTGATAGACATATACTAATAAATAGGTTTTCACATAAAAATTCTTAGCTTAATAACGTGGTTATTAGGTTCTAGGAACTTTCCACTTATACTTTATTAGGGTCATACTTTGCTTTGATGTCACTAGAGTAACGGTAATGTGCTTTACAGGAAAGGCTTTTTTTCTGTAGTCCAAAGAGGAGTTCAACTTTTGCCTTTTATGCTGCCATATTTGGTGAAACTTAACCATAGGCTTTTTATAATTAGTAAAGCTAGCTTTTGTTGCTGACTCTGTGTTGTTGACTTTTTAATTTAAATGCTAGTCCACCACTTGAGATTAAAATACATAAGAGATTCAACTAGCGCCTTGGTAACTTACTATAGAAACACATTGCCTTTTACCTTTTTTGACTAAAAAATAGAACATTCTTCTTTGAGTAAGTATGTGTCATTGTGCATCCTATTGTAAGTGTGCATGAGCCTCAGTGCTCACAAGACTGGAAACTTTCAAGTAGTAGTGTCTGTTCACCTTGTGCCTCTCTATGCCCCCATGTGAGGGTATAAAGGACAGAGCAGCATGATGTTTCCTTGCAATTCGAAGACTGTGTCAGCGAGATGGAACCTGGTGAGTATCCAGCATGTTAGTTCTTAGCTTTGGCTAAACCGTCTGCAAACCTTCTGATTTTCTTCAGAACTCCTTTGATTACCTTTATGTTCAACCTCAATCATCCTATTGACCCATTTTAACTGAGTATCAATGATTACACCCCCCTGTTGACACCCCCACCTCCTTAATGTGGCAGACTTGAAACCTGCAGGTTTAAAGCCCTGTCCATCCTGCAATGGACTAATCCCCTTCAAAGGGGGATTAATTTGGGGGAATCACACATACCTAGCAGATGCTCAGTATGCCTGTCTGTCATTCTCTGTTAGAATGCGTAAGTTGAGAGACACAAGGCTGAAACTCCATCTTCTAGAACAATCCGTGAAGATCTCATCAGAGCCTGAGGAAACAATTCCAGAATCCTGTTAGTGGACAAGCCATCATTATCTAGCACCCCATCCAATAAATACACTACATCTGAGACCAATGCAGAAAAGATGGCGCTGAGAAAAGAACTGGCACTGCCGCCCCTGGCACCGAAGCTGACATCTACACCATCGATGTCAAAACAGACATCTCTGACATCAAAGGGCACACTGACAGATGTCACTTCAGTAGCCTCCCATAAGGAGAGACAACGCAAAGCCTTGGAGAGAAATCTACCAGTCCCACAAGGCATCAAGGGCTGGGGAGAAGGAACCACCTATGGTATTCAACACCGTGTTGACACCAGCCCTGGCTGTGGACTGCCTCCCACAGCATTGACACCAATCATGGAAGACAAGCTTAGGAGAGAATAGGAACACTCACTCATGCTAAAGTGCCTCCCGGTACCAGTACAGGCCCCATTATTGACAGTGCAATTCACATTGGTGCTACCCCTAAAAGAGGTCTATTGCTCTTCACTGTCAGTGGGCTATAAGTTCTCCCCATCTTCAAGCACAAAACTTCTCCTTTCAGAGAGGCTTTCCAGATTCCCCTACTGGTATAAGCCACCACCAGCATGTCAAGACAGGCACTGAACTAGGTATTAAATTATCTGATGAGTTCACTTGTCAGCAGCATTGGCATGTCACACTCCAGTACAATTGTGCTTGATCTTCTCACAGCCAACATTATCAAAATTCCCTAGTGTCTTCCTTCATATTTGCCTTCTGGTTCAGGATCCAGCTCCCTTATGGGAATTCAGTTTTGTCCTCTATGGAGCCTCTCTTTGAACGACTGTCACCATGTCTATGCACCACCTTATCATCACAAACTATCCTTTCTAGTAACCATCACTTCAGCTCTGAGAGTCAGTGAACTCCAGGCTCTCATGGCCGGAGTGCCTTACATAGTTTTTCATATGAACAACCTGGTGCCTGAGACTGCACCCCAGTTCAGCCCTAAGGAGTTTTCAGACTTTCATCCAAATCAATCCATTACCTTGCCAGACTTCTTCCTGAAGTTGCATTTGATGCCAGGAAGGAAGAAACTGCACACCCTGGATGTATCCAAAGCTTTACTGTGTTACCTTAATGAGCTATTTCAGCTGTCTCCTGGCCACTTTGTGGCCATTTCTGGCCTGTCAAAAGGCCAAACCATCTTTTCTCAGAAAATTTCCAGATGGACCATGGAGTGCATTTCCACTGTTATCAGCTGGCTGGCAAACCTCTCTCTTCAAACATTAAGGCACACTGCACCAGAGCACAGGCTGCATCTGTCACCTGCTTCATAAACATTCTGATCTCTGAGATTTGGAAGGTTGCAACATGGACTGACACACTATGCCCTTATGAAACACTATGCCCTTGACAGGTGCTGGGGCAGACACCAAGTTTGGGAGAGCAATACTTCATTCCCTGTTTGACTGATTCATCTAATGATACTCACTCCCACAATCCCGAGAGTATATTACTTGCCATTTACCTACAGTGGAATCCACATTGACACGTACTTGAAAAACAAAGAACTGCAGTTCTTCATGGTGTTGTATTCAGTGTGGATCCCATGACTGACCCGCCATCCCTGCTTTTCAAAGTCCTCATTTACCATAGGCTTCAAACTGCAAGGGAACCAAGAGAGAGTTGTGGTGGGTCCTCTTTTTATGACCTCATATGGGAGGTCATATTCTAACTAAATTCTAACATATTCTATTCTAACTAAACATTGCTGTGTTTCTAGATATTGATGGGTTTCCATTGATAGCTTTTAGGATAAGAGGGAACACTCCACAGGAGACAAACGTATAAACCATACTCTATTGTTCCATTCCTGAGGTTAATTCAGTAGCTGGCATCAGCAGACTTTTTGGTGAGCTCAGAACCCCAATGCATTGTCCATTCTACAAGGAGATCAGTGTGGACATGAAGGGAAAGAAAGATGCTTTACTTAAGTAGAACTTGAAGACCTTGAGGCAAGGAAAGGAACACTACCAAAGATCTTCTCAAATGAGATGCTGATTAGAAGAGTGCTTTTTTGGCACAACGAATTTCAGTGTTCATTTGAACCAGTCCAAGCAAATTAGAGCAGCCTGTTTGCAGCTGACAAAGTAAGATGGGAACTGAGAATATGTGCACTCTCTGTGTTGTAATAGATTACTGGAAAGTATTATTGCCAGTGTTATTGATGTCAGAAGCAGCTAAAGGTTTGTGATGCAAATTTGAGAAAGATAGCATTCTGTCAGCCTAAGACCAAATGTAAAGTTTTATTAAACAAAGTGTACTACTGATGGTGAACTTCTCAGAGGCAATCCCTCATAACATATGAGAGCATTATAGGCACCGTGCTGAGACCGCAGGACGTGTTAGAAGTAGGAGGATTAGATTAAGCTGACATATATACTTAGTAAGATGCTGTTAAGCCTTTAGAAGTCTTTAACATAAATTTGACCATTTCTTTCTTATGCTCATTTACATACACATTAATATAAACATGTCAGGATGATTTGCCATACCATCCAGTAGACTAGATTATACCTCAGTATAGGCGTGATGAATGACCATAATTCACACCATTAGCATTTCACAAACCTTGTTCACACACTCTACACAAAAATACTTTTGAATCTTTAATAGGGAGTGCATAAGGACTTGCATTTGCTAAAACATCTTGTTATATAATGCTGATTTTTTAATAATATAGGAAAAAACTGGGACACAATAAGACAAAAGAGAATATAAATCAAAATGTAATTTGGTAACAGTATAATATTAATAAATATGTGCTCAGTTTTAAAGTGTGATTCTACTCTGAAAAATAACTCTGGAATAAAAGGATTTGTAGATGTCCATGTTTATTAAACCTCAGTTATTCCCATATCAGACTTGCACTGTGCAAGAAAAAGATGTTTCTAACAGCCAACTCTGCTATTTCATCCTAGAATCTGAAAGTCCAACCGTAGTCTTTATGACTTGTGCATCATTTCCAGTGACAAAAATTCTGCAAGATGTATTCTGTCATCTGTTACACATGTGTACTGCCATTTTCTTCAATAAGGTCTGAGACCCGTATCCCAGAACATAAATTGTACCTGCAGGTAGAACTTAGTTAACAGTTTTGTTGATGATTTTGGGTGAGTCATAATACAATACGGGACACTTTCCTATAACTGTTGGTCTTTCAGTACTGACAGGAGTGAAGATTAATACAAACTTTTTTTTTAAACTTAAGTAAATTGGCACTGAATACATGCAGGAGCAGATCGGTTAAGTAACAAGATGTCATTATTGCCTACTCACTTTTCAAAGTAGTGCTACACTTTAAGATGAGACTATATGTAATTTTGTCAGCACTTTTCATAATGGTGTATGTGTGCCTTCCCATTACATATATTGTCCTTTGGGAATAGTACAGAAGGAATAAGGGGGCAAGGTTGATCACCAGAAATCCACTTTGGCAGCAATTTGCTTTTTTTCTATTTGTATCTTGTATGTATTTGACTGAGCATTGAGAGTTAGAAGAGAATTAAGAAAAAAACACCATGTCGTTATTGGGATATTGAAGTCATAACAAGTACTGTGACCTGACAGCTAGTATTTTGGCAAGTCATCTATTCTGAAGCACTTTACAAGAGATCAAAATAATCCCAACCCCACTTTTTCACCCAGGTTTTTGAAGACATACTCATGGAAAATTCAGTTGGGATACTGCCTACTGGAGCTCACAAATAACGTGTTACGTTGCCATGTTCATTTCTAACCTGACATGATAATGACCTACAAGAAATAAATACAATGTATTGCTTCTAAACTGGTGGTTTTCCATCAGATTAGGTGCACAGCATTGAGTTTATTCAGATACTATAGCATCTGAGCACAATAAATTTCCAATATTTGATGGATGATGCATTCTTTAGGGAATCATAGTGAATAAAACTAAGAGTAATGAGAGGAAGTTGAGCAAAGTTACAAGGAAAGATTTTCTTTAGGGCATGTCTAGACAGGGACACTTCGTGAATTAAGCTAAAGCATTCTAAGACCACTTTACTTCTGAGTGAATCACTGAGTGTTAAATAATGCATGTTAAATTTACATCTTCAATTAATTCAGTTTTACTTTCCTGCGTATCCCCGTTTAGACATACCTTCTGTGAAATAGTTTCTGGAAGGAACTGGGGGAATCTCCACCACTTACAGCCCCAACCTACAAACACGAACATGTTTCACTTTTCTCAAAACATCTAGAAAGAGAAAAAAATAGAATATTGTTCAATTTTTGTCCACACAGGACCTGTATTACATGCTCTGGATTAAGGGGAAATGAGAGTGTAACAGTTATAGTGACAGAGAAAACAGCAAATTTTTTGGGAGATTTAAGTATTGTCACTTTACTAGATATTCTCAAAATCTTTGATATCTGAAAGGGAAGGTGAAAACTTGTCAGAGTATAAAAATAAAGAAATGCATCATCGCCTTCAGATATAAAAGAAATACTCAATATGTGGACGTTTGATATCTTGCTGAAAATATTGAAGGTTGCATGCTTTCTGTGTATTAAAGAATTATCTTAGCTTAAGACTCCCATGAGCATCTGTTTTGTTCTTTTTGTTGTTATCTGTATAGGGTCTGTAGATGCTGCTGGAAATCAAGATAGGGATCCTATTATGTTAGGTTCCATACAAAACAAATACTTATATTACAAATGTGCTCCCTGCCATGAAGAGTTTATAGCTAATACAGAAGACAGGCAAATGCTGAGAGAAAAAAATACAGCATTTCAACCTACAAGCAGGATAAATACAGTGATGCTTACCAAATGGCATGTTGGTTCCACATTTTTTTAAAGTTTATTTTTCTATATTTCTCCTTCTAATTTTTTAAAATATGTGGAGATGAGAAGAGGAAAATGAGAGGATGGTAGGAGCACAGAGGGTCAAGAGTGTGAGGCTGCCAGGTAAGTAAAGGAACAAGAAAAGGTCAGAACAAACCTAACACTGAGTCTAAACTGAAAAAGTCAGTCTGAGGAAATCACCAATTTCCGGAGATTATGTGCTCTGTGTCTGCTCCAGTTGCTTCTGCTAAGACTCTTTGCTCTTAGGCTGACTCCATATTGGGAGCTGCTGCTTTTACTTTCCATAAGTCCATTATGTCTTAACTGCAGAATTAACTTGGGCTCTTACTCGAGTGTTGCCCCTAACCTCCCTCCACACACAAACCTCTGACATGAGTTTAGTGGTGCTTTCAACTCAAGCTAGCTGGTTTATGTGGGACTATAAAATAAAGCTGGGATGCTGCTTTCAGTCAGGCTGGTAACCAGCTAACTTTGCAGAATTACAAGCATGAGGAGTATGTCTTCTAAAACCGGGGGTCTCAAACTGTGTGTTGTGAACCCTCAGGGAGTTACAAGGTTATTACATGAGGGCCATGAGCTGTCAGCCTCCACTCCCAAACCCCACTTTGCCTCCAGCATTTATAATAGTGTTAAATATAAAAAATACAGCTGTCAATTAATCGCAGTTAACTCACATGATTAACTCTAAAAAGATAATTACGATTAAAAAAATTAGCCGCAATTAACCATACTGTTAAACAATAGAATACCAATTGAAATTTATTAAATATTTTGGATGATTTTCTACATTTTAAAATATATTGATTTCTATTACAACACAGAATACAAAGTGTACAGTGCTCACTTTATATTATAATTTTTATTACAAATATTTGCACTGTAAAATGATAAACAAAAGAAATAGTATTTTTCATTTCACCTCATACATAGTGCAATCTCTTTATCATGAAAGTGCAACTTAAAAATGTAGATTTTTTTTTGTTATATAGCTGCACTCAAAAACAAAATAATGTAAAACTTTGGAGCCTAAAAGTCCACTCAGTTCTATTTCTTGTTCAGCCAATCGTTAAGACAAACCAGTTTGTTTACATTTGCAGGAGATAATGTGGCCTGCTTCTTATTTATAAAGTCACCTGAAAGTGAGAATAGGCATTCGCATGGCACTTTTGTAGCCGGCATTGCAAACCTCGTCCCTCTCAGATTTTGGAAGGCACTTCAGATTCTTAAACCTTGGGTCCAGTGCTGTAGCTATTTTTAGAAATCTCACATTGGTACCATCTTTGTGTTTTGTCATATCTGCTGTGAAAGTTCTTAAAACGAACATGTGCTGGGTCATCATCTGAGACTGCTATGACATGCAATATATGGCAGAATGTGGGTAAAACAGAACAGGAGACCTACAATTCTCCCCCAAGGAGTTCAGTCACAAATTTAATTAACGCATTATTTTTTTAACAAGCATCATCAGCATGGACACAGGTCCTTTGGAATGGTGATTGAAGCATGAAGGGAAATATGAATCTTTAGTACATCTGGCATATAAATATATTGTGACGCCGGCTACGACAGTGCCATGCGAACGCCTGTTCTCACTTTCAGGTGTTATTGTAAACAAGAAGCAGCATTATCTCCTGCAAATTGTAACCAAACTTGTTTGCCTGAGCGATTGGCTGAAGTAGGACTGAGTGGACTTGTAGGCTCCAAAGTTTTACATTGTTTTATTTTTGAAAGCAGTTATTTTTTGTACATAATTCTACATTCGTAAGTTCAACTTTCATGATAAAGAGAATGCACTACAGTACTTGTATTAGGTGAATTGAAAAATACTATTTCTTTTGGTTTTTTACAGTGCAAATATTTGTAATAAAAAATAAATATAGAGTAAGCACTATACGCTCTTTATTCTGC
Organism: Trachemys scripta elegans; assembly: GCF_013100865.1. NCBI lineage: Eukaryota > Metazoa > Chordata > Testudines > Emydidae > Trachemys > Trachemys scripta. Next base: position 53,696,581 of record NC_048301.1, on the reverse strand, counting down.
GTTGTAATTGAAATCAAATATATTTGAAAATTTAGAAAAACAAAAAATATTTAAATACATCGTATTCTATTATTAACAGCATGATTATTTTTTTAATAGCATGATTAATCACGATTAATTTTGTAATCACTTGACCACCCTAATTAATAAGTGTTTTTAATTTATAAGGGGGGGGGTCACACTCAGAGGCTTACTGTGTGAAAGGGGTCACCAATACAAAAGTTTGAGAACTGCAAGATAATGTGAAAATAATGTTGTTAGATGTTCAAAACAAAGTACATGGGATGCTACTCTGCCAAGAATCTAAGTAACATATATGTGTATTATTTGTCATTCACAACTAATCCTACATGCCATAACAGACAACACACATGCAAATACACAAAGGGCTATAGGCCCACCCACAGATCCAGATAGCATATTCAAATAGGTAACATAGGGGAAAAAATAAAAGGAAGGAAGCTTCAGAAGTAACTCAAGAGGCGCAACAGCTCTAGTGGCAGCTACAAGAAGTGGATGGAGGACAAACTAGGGGCTTTAACTCTCCCCAATCATCCTCCAGTATGATGGGCAGGGGCAAGAGATTCAGCAGCACTAGAAGCAGCAGTGACTGGGAAGATAAAGAGGGAATTGGTCCCCCACTAGCCTTCTCTAACATGGTCGAAGGGGCCCAGATGCTCAGTAGATCTAGTGGCAGTAGCCAGGAATGATTCTTTTATACTCTCCCCGTTTCTCTGGTCTCAGGCCTCAGCACAGGCAATTAAAGCCAAATTTTTTTTCCTTGATTAGCAATGAGATCTTAATCAGTTATTAAGTTCAAACAGAAAAGGAGCCACTAAGGGTTTCTAGAAGAAGGGTAGTGGGATTTGAAAATATTTGCGCCTACATAGCACCTCCATCAGACTCTGTTAAAGTGCTTTACAAATATTAATGAATTAAACCTTACAGCATCCCTATGAGGTAGAAAAATATTATTACTTTCATTATACAGATGGAGGAAGTGAGACACACAATTTGTGACTTAACTAAGATCATGAAGGCTATGGGAGAGCTAAGATTAGAACACACGGACTCAGTTGTACATGTATGATTCCCTCTGAATGGGCATAACGCCTACTGAAGTTAGTAAGATTTGTGCATGTGCAACTGATGGCATGATCAAACCTCATCTCCTGATTCCTTCCCATACCTCTGCCTCAGCCATAAGAATCATAAAAGTCAGAGGTGGAAAAGTCCTACACGTATTTGAAGTTCCAGTCCAGCTCCTAGCCAATGCAGAATTGTTTCCTACAGCATATTTTCTATTTATTAATGTCCAGGCTAGTTTTCACAGTCCTGAACCATAGGGCTCTTCACCTTCCCTTAGGAAACTATACCTATCTCACAGCTAGGACATTTTTACTGAAATTAAGATATTAAGCCTAATTTCTTATTTTATTAATTTCATCCCATTACTCCTAACTATAACTCTGCATGTCACCCAAATACTCTGTCTTTGTTGTTTACACTCTTCAAATAATGATAAACTATTATCAAGTATTCCCCTCCACCCCAACACACACAGATTATATTAAAGCTATATTTATTGAACTTGTTTCATCTTTCCTTGGTCACCATTTTTGGTACTGTTCTCTGGACTTACTCCAATACGTCAGTATCTTTTGGTAATGAGTTATTCATTATTGTTGTGCATTACTGAATGCAATATTTGCTATATTTTATATTAATGAAGTGTAAGGGATAGTTTATAAAGGCTACAAAATCAGTGTTAGAAATGTGGCTGGTTTGTAACTGATTAGCTTTGCCATCACCAGCAGATGATGCAGAAATGGGAAAATATGTGTTGTTGTGACTAAAGTATATAATTTGGTCAGACAAAAATATTGTAAATATGTCATAATGCAGTCTGAAATAGACTGTAAAAATAGAGCTTGGTTTTCTACCAAACCCTATTAATTTAGGTTAAATGGAAAATCTGGGAAACCGTTGCCAAACTTGAAGAAGAGAAAAATTCATTTTTAATTCCTTAAGCTTCCTGTTAAAAAAACAAAGAATTTGCCAAGTATACTAGTTGAGGCATTAGTTCTCTGCTGCTGTTCCAATAAACAAATAAATAAATAAAATAAATAACTGGCTAAAGTAGTACTTGGGGAAATGAGTCATGTTATAATATATGTAATCAATTAGGAAACATTGACTTAATCCACTGTGATATTTTGAAATGATGTTTTAAAAAGGTGAAAGTAGCTAAATTTAGTCTTCGACCACAGAAAGTGGCTTAGGAATCTTGTTATTACTGCCCAAAAAGTGTCCAATCAAGAAACTTTGATATTAAATTAAATGGTTGTTAATGCTGGCAATTGAAACTTTTTACACCTGTTTTTAAGGTCGTTCTTTTATTTCATCTACCAAAAGTCATTTTGTAACATATTTTTAGAAAAGCTTCTCACATCGAGTTATGGCGGAAAGGATTGTTCAAATTCATTTTTATGTTTGCTACCCTGAATTTTGTAAAATTCTTTTAAAATTAGTATTACCGGTTGGCTGAATTCTTGTATGAACATATTTTTGCCTATGATGCAGTTGTTTAAATATATTAGTTCTTTCTTTAGAGCAGAGGCCCTCTGTTCTTTAGTATTGCAAGTTTTATGTTCCAACTGTGCAGCTGCCAGAAAGAGAGATCTCCAACTGCCTTATGCTGCTCAGGGCCAAAGCCAGACTTCAGAGCCAGAAGCCGTGGTGAGAACTCTTAGTTGTGAAGAGTAGACCAGCATTTGTCACTTGAAGGTGGTGATATTGCAAAGTCTCATACCACAGAAGTCTTGGCCTAAACTTTAGATGGAAATAAAATCTTTTAATAGACTTGCCCAGTGATTAGTTTGAGATGACACCTTTTATTCTTGATCCAGAATATTAACAAGATATTGATGAAGACATTTTGAAACTACTGTGTAACTCTCCATGTTGTTTTTAAGATCTCTGTTAATGAAATCAGAGATACGTTTATAATCTACTTCATTCCTCCATAGAATTTTCACAGCTGTGTGTCAGATTTTGTAGTCTGTTTCCAAGCAATTCACACTTTTGTGCATAAAATGTACTTTTTAATTCCCCAATTCATTTATCTTTATGTAATTGGATCCATGTCAGTAAAGCACCTGCAGATATACACAATTTTCATAGAAATAGCCATAGATTATAATGACGAATTTCGAGATTTGCTACCATGTAGGAAACTGGTTTTGGAACAGCTTTAGAATGTTTTCTCCTTAGGCAATTGGATGCTATATTTTTTAAGGAGGCCAGTCATTTGCTGGTGACCTTGGCAATGCTTGATGCTATTTGACCTTATATCTCAGCAGTAATGTGGACCCCTCAGAAGTAGCTGACTAGTGGGTGAAAAGCTTCAGTGAGGGTGCTCAAAATGATGGAATAAAAATCTGCTTCCTTATACAATAGATTGTAAGAAAATTAGTTTTATATTCGCCAGAAAAGAATCTAGGTAATACAGTGTCCTTTAGAAAAATAACTTTGGTGCCTGAAAGTTACACAGATATATATATATATCTATCAGTGCAAGCATTAACTACAGATGGCTTTGTATCATGCCAAAATGAGGGCTGAGAAGCTTTCTTTCAGTGTGGTATTAAGACAGCACCAATATGTAAACATCATATAACAATGACTTCAGGCAGGAAAACTTAGCAAAATTGTGTGGCATATAGGTCTCCACTATAGGATAGTCTCCATCCATCCAGAAATCACAGTGCCTCTTGCCTAACATGCTCAGTGCCCTTGTGAATTATGTACCAGGCGGGGCAAAACATTCATTAAATCCTTCCCTGAAACTAGCTCACCATGCCCCCGCTATGGCTCAACCTATGCATTTTTGAACCTCAGCATATTGAAAAAAAATAACTTTTTGCATATGTCCATAGTTGACATGTGTCACTTGAACCAAATCCTTCTCTGTATTCTTTTTTATTGGTAAGGGCAGTTATCCTAGTGGTAGGAATAAGCTACAGCACTGAGTACAAGTAACAAGCTGTCTTACTGACTCTCAGAATGCACATTGTTACACTGAGGCATGCTTATGAGCCAAAATAAATGGAAGAGTAAAAGTAAACTGTCGATGTTGCAAAAGGGAACAAAGCTCAGGATTACACTGCCAACTGGTACCAACACAAATAATAAATTAAATACTTTACAATAGGGACTCTTATAATGGGAGAGTGGATCCACATGTACCTGGAAAGGTGAGGAAGAATGAAAAAAATCTTCAGTACACCTGCACCTCTCTAATATGACAACGTAAGCACATGATTTTAATGGGTCATCTAGCAGTGTTGCCTGGCTACTGTTAGTCTGTCATCATTCACAATTAGAATCATCATTCTTAGGTCTGGGCACTCTCTATCCCAATAAATGCTGGCTGAATCCTACATAACCTACTCTAACCACTCTTTGGTACTGCTGATTGATAGCTTAGGGTGCCATTTGGCACCTGTGGTGACTGACAACCACAGAAATCACTCAGGCCTCTTGAACTGACTAAGAGCAATGTATTGATATACTGGGAAATTGATAGTGTTACCCACTTGGCTTCGGGGAGTGGACCCAAAGCAGCCGCCACTGCAAATCTACTTTCCCTGTGGCTGAGGAGAGTAGTAATGAGCTTACTATATTGCTATTATTCAAGCATATCTATATTTCTAGTATCTTGTTTCTGCTTATGAAAACATATGCAGAGGTTTGAGTTTGAAATATATATTTTGAAGTTCCTTTTTGTTGCTACCACTTTCTTAAGACTTGGGGAAGACTGCCGCTGGAAACAGGCCTGAAAGAAAGCACTTTGTGTGTATTGTCTGAGTTTTGCAAGTACTATAAACCAGCTCTGATTAAAATCTTTTCCACTGTGCAGTTATGTAAGGGTTTGGGTTTGTTTTGTTTTTTTAGTTTTTGAAGCACCTTTGAAAGCCACACTCTGAGTCTGACTCAGAAGAAGATCTATGAAAATTATATTTACCATCCATATAAGTACTGCAATTTTGTTCTACCACCTCCAACCCTTTTAACAAGTATTTGTTGTTCATTTGTTCGTTCGTTCTTTCTGTCTTTCTCTCTTTCTTCCATTTATCTTCTATAATGCAGGCATTACAACAACAAAAAGTGCAGAGGAAAAATAAAAGTTTTTGCCATCTGAAGTGTAACTTCTAAGCTGTGAAAATAGCTTTAAGTAACTACCAAGAGAGCTGAAGATAAAGTATTTTGCTATTGTCACAGTGCTTAAGAGTTGACTTTATGTAACATGTATGATAGGACCCTTACATTCCTAATTCTCTGTAAATTACTAATGAATCCAGATTTAAAATAGTCTGTGGTTATTGGGCAATATAGCAAAAGTTACTATAATTACAAAGTCAAGCAATGAAGTCTTATTTTGTTAGTCCCTTGGCCTTTTCTCTGCTTTTCTAGTCATGCCTCAAAGCTGCTGTCTGGAAATCCAGTGAATAGACCTAATTTGCCAACTGCTGTAGCAAAAGCAGTAGTGTCTTGATTCAATCATAATATAGTCCTTTAAATTACCTTTTTAGTGCTTCTGTTTGCGGGATGGTCTAATAACTATATATTCTAGTATATATTTAACTGTGAAACGTGTATATACACAGAGTTCATATAATGTGAAACAATCAAATTTAAGAAATGGTCTTTTGTCTTTGATAACTTTTTAATTTTTTTTCTCACAATAAATTAAATTTACCCTACTAAAATTATAACAATATGTAAATCTATTTTAGAGAATTTTATATAATACAGCCAGTTAGAAAGATACCTATATAAGGTCTTATTTTTTAAAATGGGAGCTATTTGGATACTTAAACATTAGTTCTTCGAAGGAGCGGAGGTAAAAGGGTGGTTCCATTGTATGTTCTTGAAGTTCTGTGTGTGCATTTCATTTTATAAATGCATTTACAGCCTGCCATTCTTGATTAGCTACTTATTGCTAGTTTACATTTATTCATGACTCAATATAGAAAAAAGAAGAATGATCCCCCTGAGGAATTGCCTTCTTGATAGCCCCGCCCACTGACTAAAGCTCAGCCAATTAACAGAGGCTTCTAGCTTTCAAACCTTACTTTGAAGCTCACAGGTTCCAACTGCCAGCCATAGCACACGGTCCTTCAAACAACGAAACAAACAGACAGACAAACACAAGCTCAGCACACAGCAAGTAACCCCCAAACCCAAACACACACTACAGACAGCCACTTACCCCAAGGGTGCTGTATTTGTTCCTCCTTCACCTGGAGAACTCCCTTGCAAAACTCCCTGTTAGCAGCCCCTGTTTGCAAAGCTCTTTTGTGCTATTTCAAGGATGAATAACATTTTTATATAAAAAAAATTAATGTTCACTCTTTTCAGATAACTGGGAAAGTGACTTTTTAAACCTGAATATTGGTACATCAGCTGCTTGGCATTTGGAAAAAGTATCAGCTTGTAAAAACATTTATTCTTATTCAGAGTTTTAAAAGGCTTTTCAAACCACATACATTGTGGAGTTGAATCACTTGTTTGAATTAAACAGATACTGTCAACCTGAAACCTAGTCAAGTAGGAAAAAATTAGTTAAAAGAAATTTCAGGACCTACACTCCTCCTTGAGACCTGTAACTAATTTTCGTGGTTTTGCAACCACAGTTTCTTATTTTTTAAACCTTAATTTCCCCACCCTTGCTGCATAAAGATCCACATGCATGACAGGGAAAACGGACTATCCAGAATGTGCTGTCAAATAGACAAAGTAAAGAAGCCAAAATAATAGCAAATAATAGCAAGAGGTTGTTTTCCCCAAGATGGGGCTATTTTTATGATCTTTTATGAAAATTCTTCCAAGACAAAAATTGCTCAAAACATAAATGTGGAATATCACACAGTTCTAAAAAGGGCAAATGAACAGGAAAAAGTCCCAATTCCCATGTCTGATTTGCCCTCAAAATGTAACAGTATATTCTTTTCAGGAACCAAGGCATGAGGTATCTTTTTTGTCTATTATACTTTTCTCCCATTGCCTTATCAGGTGAGTCATTAAGCCGAGCAAGTCTTTTGCCTCCTTAGCCTCATTTCTGAGTAACACATAAGGGGTGGGAAGGGGAGATTTCTAAGGGAGTATCATTAAAAAGGTTGCAGAGCAGTTTTTTAACTAGGAGATGGGGGAATGCTGACTGCTGCAGAGGAGCATGTGGATCGGACAGAGACTTATCTTAGAGGAGAGTCTATTGATAGAGATTCTCTAGGTTATAGTCAGGAGCAGAGGATGGAAGAGGATAATGTAAGGGCCCGATCAGACGAGAAACATTCACATAAAGAATCTGACACATCAGAAAAGGGCAGACAAATAAACAGTGACAAGTTTTTAAAGTGCTTGTACACAAAGGCCAAAAGTCTAAATAATAAGATGGGTGAACTAGAGTGCCTCGTGTTAAAGGAGGATATTGATATAATAGGCATCCCAGAAACCTGGTGGACTGAGGACAATCAATGGGGGACAATCATTCCGGGGTACAAAATATATCTGAAGGACAGAACAGGTCGTGCGGTGGGGGAGTGACACTATATGTGAAAGAAAATGTAGAATCAAATGAAGTAAAAATCTTAAGTGAATCCACATGTTCCATAGAATCTCTATGAATAGTAATTTCATGCTCTAATAAGAATATAACATTAGGGATCTATTATCGACCACCTGACCAGGATAGTGATAGTGATGATGAAATGCTAAGGGAAATTAGAGAGGCTATCAAAATTAAGAACTCAATAATTGTGGGGGATTTCAATTATCCCCATATTGACTGGGAACATGTCACCTCAGGACAAAATGCAGAGACAAAATTTCTCGATACTTTAAATGACTGCTTCTTGGAGCAGTTGGTACGGGAACCCACAAGGGGAGAGGCAACTCTCAATATAGTCCTGAGTGGAGCGCAGGAGCTGGTCCAAGAGGTAACTATAACAGGACCACTTGGAAATAGTGACCATAATATAATAACATTTAACATCCCTGTGGTGGGAAGAACATCTCAACAGCCCAACACTGTGGCATTTCATTTCAAAAAGGGGAACTATGCAAAAATGAGGGGGTTAGCTAAACAGAAATTAAAAGGTACAGTGACTAAAGTGAAATCCCTGCAAGCTGCATGTATGCTTTTTAAAGACACCATAATAGAGGCCCACCTTAAATGTATAACCCAAATTAAGAAACACAGTAAAAGAACTAAAAAAGAGCCACCGTGGCTTAACAACCACGTAATAGAAGTAGTGAGAGATAAAAAGGCATCTTTTAAAAAATGGAAGTCAAATCCAAGTGAGGTAAATAGAAAAGAGCATAAACACCGCCAAATTAAGTGTAAAAATGTAATAAGAAAAGCCAAAGAGGAGTTTGAAGAACGGCTAGCCAAAAACTCAAAAGGTAATAACAAAATGTTTTTTAAGTACATCAGAAGCAGGAAGCCTGATAAACAACCAGTGGGGCCCCTGGATGATCAAAAGGAGCCCTTAAAGACGATAAAGTCGTTGCGGAGAAACTAAACGAATTATTTGCTTCAGTCCCCACGGCTGAGGATGTTAGGGAGATTCCCAAACCTGAGCCGGCATTTGTAGGTGACAAATCTGAGGAACTGTTACAGATTGAAGTGTCACTAGAGGAGGTTTTGGAATTAATTGATAAACCTAACATTAACAAGTCACCGGGACCAGATGGCATTCACCCAAGAGTTCTGAAAGAACTCAAATGTGAAGTTGCGGAACTATTAACTAGGGTTTGTAACCTGTCCTTTAAATCGGCTTCTGTACCCAATGACTGGAAGATAGCTAATGTAATGCCAATATTTAAAAAGGGCTCTAGAGGTGATCCCGGCAATTACAGTCTGGTAAGTCTAACGTCAGTACGGGCAAATTAGTTGAAACAATAGTAAAGAATAAAATTGTCAGACAGTTAGAAGAACATAAATTGTTGGGCAAAAGTCAACATGATTTCTGTAAAGGGAAATAGTGTCTTACTAATCGATTAGAGTTCTTTGAAGGGGTCAACAAACATGTGGACAAGGGGGATCCAGTGGACATAGTATACTTAGATTTCCAGAAAGCCTTTGACAAGGTCCCTCACCAAAGGCTCTTACGTAAATTAAGTTGTCATGGGATAAAAGGGAAGGTCCTTTCATGGATTGAAAACTGGTTAAAAGACAGGGAACAAAGGGTAATAAATGGTAAATTCTCAGAATGGAGAGAGATAACTAGTGGTGTTCCCCAAGGGTCAATCCTAGGACCAATCCTATTCAATTTACTCATAAATGATCTGGAGAAAGGGGTAAAAAGTGAGGTGGCAAAGTTTGCAGATGATACTAAACTGCTCAAGATAGTTAAGACCAAAGCAGACTGTGAGGAACTTCAAAAAGATCTCACAAAACTAAGTGATTGGGCAACAAAATGGCAAATGAAATGTAATGTGGATAAATGTAAAGTAACGCACATTGGAAAAAATAATCCCAACTATACATACAATATGATGGGGGCTAATTTAGCTACAACAAATCAGGAAAAAGATCTTGGAGTTATCGTGGATAGTTCTCTGAAGACATCCATGCAGTGTGCAGAGGCAGTCAAAAAAGCAAACAGGATGTTAGGAATCATTAAAGAGGGGATAGAGAATAAGATGGAGAATATATTATTGCCCTTATATAAATCGATGGTACGCCCACATCTTGAATACTGCGTACAGATGTGGTCTCCTCATCTCAAAAAAGATATACTGGCACTAGAAAAGGTTCAGAGAAGGGCAACAAAAATTATTAGGGCTTTGGAATGGGTCCCATATGAGGAAAGATTAAAGAGGCTAGGACTTTTCAGCTTGGAAAAGAGGAGACTAAGGGGGGATATGATAGAGATATATAAAATCATGAGTGATATGGAGAAAGTAGATAAGGAGAAGTTATTTACTTATTCCCATAATACAAGAACTAGGGGGCCACCAAATGAAATTAATGGGCATCAGGTTTAAAACAAATAAAAGGAAGTTCTTCTTCACACAGCGCACAGTCAACTTGTGGAACTCCTTGCCTGAGGAGGTTGTGAAGGCTAGGACTATAATAGTGTTTAAAAGAGAACTGGATAAATTCATGGAGGTTAAGTCCATTAATGGCTATTAGCCAGGATGGGTAAGGAATGGTGTCCCTAGCCTCTGTTTGTCAGAGGGTGGAGATGGATGGCAGGAGAGAGATCACTTGATCATTACCTGTTAGGTTCACTCCCTCTGGGGCACCTGGCATTGGCCACTGTTGGTAGACAGGATACTGGGCTAGATGGACCTTTGGTCTGACCCAGTATGGCTGTTCTTATGTTCTTATTCACCTTTTCACTTAATTCCATCTTGTATCCATTCCAAAAGAAAATGTAAGGCTACAATTATAAACTTTTTCTACTGCGTCTCTCATGACCAGCTGTGTTTGCATAAATAGCACTTTTCTATTTAAGAACATAAGAACAGCCATACTGCGTCAGACCAAAGGTCCATTTTGCCCAGTATCTTGTCTTCTGACAGTCGCCAATACCAGGTGCTTCAGAGGGAATGAACAGAACAGGTAATCAACAAGTAATCCATCCCTGTCACCCATTCCGAGCTTCTGGCAAACAGAGGTTATGGCCACCATCCCTGCCCATCCTGGCTAAAAGCCATTGATGGACTTATCCTCCATTAATTTATCTAGTTCTTTTTTGAACCCTGTTATAGTCTTTGTAAAATGATTCCAGAACACCAGACTGGACTCTTAGGTGGAGAGATTAAGTTTTTAGAATTTTAACAACTATTATTCCTATTCTGTATCTGCAGTATTTTTTAATGTTAATGAAAAGGTAAAAGCATGTCCGACCTCTAGGCGGAGGCTGCAGTTCCTGGCCAGAGGGAGCTGTGGAGCCGGGGGTGGGTACAGCACACGCAGCTTTCCTGATCACCTCTGCGCCTAGGGGCCAGATATGCCAGCCGCTTCCGGGAGCTGTGCAGAGCCAAGGCAGGCAGGGAGCCTGCCTTAGCCCCTCTGCACCGCTGATCGGACCTTTAACGGACTGGAGCCACCACGGTCCCTTTTCGACCAGGTGTTCCGGTTGAAAACTGGATACCTGGCAACCCTACAATGGGAGCTTTCCCATTGACTTCAGTAAGGCCACAATTATCACCCTTGGAAAGCAGTGGGAAGAGTGTTTTAGACAACTTGGTGGAGTAAGAGACTCCATTCCAGTCTTGGTAGTCCAAAGCACAGAAGAAGGCAACAGAGTGCAACAACCAAAATTCTGCCAAAGTGGAATTTGACTGCCTGGAATTGTACTATATAGAACATTAGAAAATATTACTAAAAACACTTGGATGTAAACAACCAACAGGAATGTCATTTAATTGCTAATATTATGTGAACAAAATATCTCAGCCTATTCTCTGTCGTGAATGCAGCCCACTCTCACAGCAGTTGACTAACACTTCTTATTGCAGTATTCAGTATTTAAACTAAAAAACAAATCTTTCCTACCATAGTGTTTCCAAAGAAGGGAATAATTTAAGTGTCAATGTTCATTTTCTTACTCATTTCCATGGGGTGTGCAGATTTGTCCCTCTTTCTTTCCTTGTTTCTTTGTCTCAGTAGAAACTCATAAGTGCACGATTAAATTATCATTGGGCTGTGATATTTCTGCAAGTGTAAAACCAGTGTGTCTCCAGGGTCCAATACATTTCACGATGTTAGAGACACTTGAGGTTGAGGCAAGTTGTTACTATTATGAAGCTGAATCATTTATATTATCAGTAGACTTCTCTCTCAAATTTGCAAAAATTTGTAAGATTTCTTCATTTAAACTTTCATATATAGTTATTGTCTGATTCTGGGAGGATGGCACTGAGGTGAGGCTTACGACATTTCTTTAGACAATCAGAAGGGGAAAAATGTGTTGCGGAAATGCAGTCTACTCCTTAAGTACACCTCTGTTAGTAAATGAAAATCAGTTTCTCCCAAAGACAGGAAGAGAATTGCTAACCTTTATCAGAAACTAGGCCTTAGGTAAATAGGTATAACCAGTAGATCCTTCATGATGAGATGACTTGATAAAGCCATCCATAGTACTTCCTCTCCTCTTACCCCTGCAGCTAGGGTAGTTTCCCTTTGGCAAGCCATAAATTCATCATGAGTGTGATTTTAGCCCTTTATTGAACTAGGTTTTTGAACATTACTGAACTCTAAGTATTCTTGGTTTGTGGGCTAAATATCTAAACTAGAAAATCTCTTTCAATTTTAGCAGAGGTTTTCAAGGATTTCTTTCTTTCTTACTTACTGTACTCTATTAGCATTTCTATCTTGCTGCAGATTTGAATAGACTCAATAAATATTCCATGCCTTAATTCTTGGTCTGCTGTTTCTCAATGAGTGGATTTAGAAATGCCGGGTATAAAGTTTGCTGAATGACTGAATAACTTTCATCCATCATAATATATTAGTTTGAAACACATATGACTCACAGTCAAGGTGTTTCTTGTACTTACAAATTTTGTTATGAATTACAGATGTGTGGTTGCTCAGGACTCTTAAGAGATATTGGCATCACTATTAGGAAGGAAAATTAGACTTTTAATGGGTTCATGCAAGTTTTCATAGTGTACTTCCAACTAAAATAACTAGGACATTTCACAGATTTGAATTTTTTTTCGCAGTTTTATTATTCCATTTTATGTCTGAAATGTGAGGATTTAAATCTGATCTTCTTGTTGCTTCCCACTGCAGTAGCCACTTCTCTCTACAGTCTTTCCACCAAATCCATCTGTATTTCAGCAAGTGACTTTTAAATACTTAATGTTTATTTCCCTTGGTGTGCTTTTGTCATATACATCAGAATTCTTTCATTTGTAGTGATATTGATATTGTCTTGATTTGGTGTTTCTTTTTATCAAATCAGTCAAGGCCAGAAAAGGTTGGGCATATATTGTCTGAATAGGTCACAAATGGGGGGAAAAATCTTTTTGTTGAACTAAAATGGTACCTTAGTGTCTTGAAAGAGAACATAATAGAACTTGAGAAGAGAGGGGTTTTTTTATATATCTTTGTATAGTGTTAAAAGCTAATGCAGGGTATTTTCAAAGGCACAAAGGGGAGGTAGGTGCCCATGGGAGTCTGGTATGCATAAGGCCCTAAGTACAGTAAAATAACATGGTTCCATTGGAGAGGCAGGGTGTAAAGTGGGTCCATAAGAAAATATTTTACCCCCTCCTCAGGTCACAGTACTCACAAAAGGGAAATCAGGGTAACTACATTTTCAAAGCAAACCGCCACTGGAGGGTACAGCAGCTGTAGAATCAACTACAGCCCCTGGGCAGTAGTGGCCATAGAGCCCAGCCGATGGGAGTGGAGTATTCTGCCTCATTGAACACCAGAAAATAGCACTGCACAAATCCCATTTTCTTAGGCTTGCACAGAGAAACAGATTTGAACCTAAGGAATTGAAATTGCAAATGTTTGCTGCAATATATTTTTAGCTCTCCAGTGAAATGTAATATTTATTTTTTTCTCAGCATCTCAGCTTAACAGTTCCCTAAAGTGTTATATATTTTACAGGGTGTCCTCTTACCTGGCATCTGAGTGCCATGATTTGTGTAGTTTTCATGAAAAGGTATACAGACATAAGAAATACACTTTTCATCTTATTATAGAGGATTTTTTCTATCATAGTGAACCAAAATTAAAACTTATTTACAAAAATATTGAAATAAGAGATAATTAGAATCCTATCTGTGAAAGACTTTGTGAATTATAATTCACAATACCTCAGTGTAACCTTGAGTTTTGTCTAGTAGCCTGTGAACTCACTGGGCCTGAATACCATTTCATCTCAGGTTATTGTATTTTTTAAAAAATAAATAAACTTGTCATAATTTTCAAGGCTTTAAAATTGATTACCTCTGCCACTGGAGTACTTCAGTGGGATGGTATAACATGGGTTTAACTTCCAATAAAGTAAAGATATTATGGAATTGGGAAATGAAAAATTAATTCTCCTCAGCCAGTAGTAGTATTTCTGAAAGAAACAACAGATATGTATGTTGAGCACTTTTGTATCTAATATTTACAACATACTGCACTGTCTTTAACAGTCACTGCAGGAAAGTTTTCTGATGAGGAAATATTCCAATTTCTCTCGACTCTATTATCTTTAGTAAACAGACATATAATATCTTATTTTACAATTGGGGGGAAATATTTACCAGCATAATCCATGTTTACAAGTGTGTTATTTTTCTAAGTTTTGTATTCAGCAGACTGACCATTTGGCTGAATTCAGACTTAAGTATTTTGCCTTGATATCAAAGCACTTTATAGATACTAACGAAATAAGTCCCCTTGAGGTAAGTATGATTATCCCCATATACTCACAAGGAAACTGCAGCACAGACAGGTTAGCTGACTTGCCCAAGTTCACACAGAATGTCAGTGATACAGGATAGGCTTTATTTTTACCTGTAGCTCATGTTGACTTCAGCGGATGTTGTGGATACTCAGCATCTCTGAAATTCAGGCCCTGTTCTTCAGAAACAATAGCATTTAGTAAGAATAAACAGAATATTGAAGTTGTGTAGTTCATTTAAATGCTCATCTTGTCATAGAAAAAAAAGGTATGAGATCAAGTCTGTTATGAGATTGCTCTTCTCTTAGACACTAGTTCATCATTTTAGAACTGTCAAAGGGTCTTGTCACTTCCAGATTTTTATGAAATGCATGACTAATTGTATGTAGCCTCAGGCATTTCCCACAATTACATGTATAAAGATAAATGTATACTGTTCTATCTGATTAATCCTATATTTTTTCTGTATTAAACACATAGTAATGAGTTCTGGATGCTCTTGTTTCATATTACATACTGTAGCACACCTGCTGTGGCTTAATCAAGCATTTGGGCCACTCTAGATGACTCAAATTATAACAACATCAGAAACAATCAGAATCTCTGTCTTCAGATTAGGTTGGTGTTTTATTTTTTATTTTTTTTAATTTGAATCATTTGACACATCAGAATGTATTATGAATTGATTTTCTTTTAGCTGTGATAATATGAAAATCACTAACTCTTGCTCCTACACATCTAAACGTCCAGAAACAGAAATCTAGGCTGTTTAATAGTGCTTTCACTTAAAAGCACTGCTTGTCACTTTAGGGCTTAATTTGTTCAAAAATACTATATGTGGGAGATCTGCAATTTCTTTCAGCTATTAAGCTTTCATTGCAATAAGAAACATGCTACGTAATGCTACCTGGATATTGGGGGTCATGTTGTATTGATTGCCCTGGAATAAAGCGATCATGCGGTGAGTGTTATAAAATGGTTTCGTGGATTTTAGATTGATTGGCTGCTTGACATGAGTTATTTTGTAGTAACACACACTGGTTGGAACTCATTATCATTTTTATCTTTTTTTTAAGATGTCATTTTATATGAATATGCTACAGAACAGGCTTTTGGGCACCGCAGAAGCTTGCAGCATATCAGTCATCCCAGCCCAAAATTGATAGTACTCTTAAAGCAAGTTCCTTGTTGTAGGTCGTTGTTTCCATCTTAAAAATAAAATTTTCTTCAAATGTTTTCTTTGCTTAAGACAAGTTTTCCCTCCAGCTGCATCTGTTTCAAAAAGTGCATTAATGTGGGCTTACAAGGTCTGTCTACACAGCCCGCAAAAGCAAACCTCCCAGCCCGGGTACTTGAGCAAGTGCTATAAAAATGGCTCTGAAGACAGTGCTTTGAATTTGCAGGTCAGGCTTTGAAGCCTAGGGACAGTGATGGACCTATGCTCCAGCCTGAGCCACAACTTCAAAGCACTGTCTAAACTACTATTTTTTACAGTGCTAGTCTGAGGGAGGCTAGTCTGTGTGCTGTGTAGACACACTTCAAGTTGGTATTTTTTAGCACAACCGCAGGCTCTATAGGGACCTTCAATTATTTATCTTCACCTTTAGAAGACATATATTTCAAATCCTTGTCTCCCAACAAGACATTTAGGAGAGAGGCCTGAACTTCACATAATTTCCTGAAGATAAGACAGCCTCCTCCTCATCTAGCACATCTGCTGAAGGAGCCTGTGTGATTCCCTGTGTTTCAGCACACAATGGAAAGGGATGAGGACAACTGGCAGTATAGTCCAGTCCAGAGAATATGTAGTAGTAGGGTCAGGGCCCTGTCCCCTCCACAGCAGCTTGACTGTGCTGGGAGGGGGTGCAGCAAAGACCATCTCTTACTGTGTTAATTTTTAGGTGCCCAACATGAGACATGTTGAAGGGGCCTAAGTTTCAGAAAACACTGAACCTCTGCTCTGAAAATCAGGCCACGTTAAGGTGTCTGCCGTTGGGCACCCATAGTCACTAGGCACTTTTGAAAATCTTGGTCATTTTGCCTTTTGCAACTTAGAGTGAAATCGTAGCACCACTGAAGTCAATGGGAGTTTTGCCATTGACATCAGTGGTCCAAAATTTCACTCCACAGTGCCTCCAGGCAGTATACCTCTTTCCCTTCCAAAGCACTGTTCTCCATGTGAAGAGGCATAATTTGGTCCTTAATTTTCAAACCTTTATTTCCAACTACTCCACTCGCTCAACCTTTTCGCCTTACTTAAGTTGCTCCTCTCTCCTCTTAGTCTGTTATTCTCTCTCTCACTCCCCTTTTTATTTCCATTCTTCCCTAGTTATCTGTTCTGAATTCCGTTCATCACTTTTCAGGATGGGTCTTGGAATTTTTAATAAAAAAATTAAACTTTAAGGCAAACATAGTGAACCAACTGCAACAAAACAAGTCTGTAAAAAATCAGAAAGAAGCAGCCTGGGATATGAGGTGGTCCAGAAAAAGGAGATGTGGCTGACACTTACTAGAATATAACAAACACCACAATACAGCCAAAGCTTCTGTTTAAAAATGTGTTTGACTATGTTCAAAATATGATCGTAGATGAAAAGTAAGGATGAATGATGAGGGAAAAGATGCATACAAGAATTCACAGCTTGGATTTTACTGGGTGTTATTTATTAAATTAACAGTAATTAATATTTTCTCCACCCGCACTTCAGAAGAAAAATAGTGGCATTGGAACAAAATAAAAACTTGATAGATCACACACATTCTCACCCCCATCGCAAACGCAACATATCCTGTTGATGTTGTTAGTATTTAAAACTGGAAATGTTTTGTATTAACATGGCAGGGAAAGGAATTTTAAAGTAAAATACCCTCTTTTAGGTTCTGATACAGTGAAGTGCTGTGTATCGCCTGAGAGGTGCAAAATGCTGTTCACTCCCATCATTGGAGATTTTTAAGAGCAGGTTAAACAAACACGTGTCAGGGATGATCTAGATCAGGGATCGGCAAAAGTGAGCCAGGCTGGTTTGTTTACCTGTCGCATCCGCAGGTTCGGCCGATCGCGGCTCCCACTGGCGTCAGGAAGCGGCGGCCAGCACATCCCTCGGCCTGCAGTTTCCTGCAGCCCCCATTGGCGTGGAGCGGTGAACCAGTTATCAGGTCTGTGTTGGTCAATCAGGAGTCAGAGTCTGTATCAGAGCTGAGGATAATGCCAGAAGTTCAGGAACAGAGAAGCAGGGCAGTCATGGCAGCTAGCTAGGGATCCGCATTGTTGCCTGGACACTTCCTGGTCTGCCTCGTCGACTTCTATAGGGACAACGAGCCAATCAGGGATCAATAAGACCACTGTCAGATTCCTCGAGAGGAGTGTTCTCTGGCATTGAACCTCTGTGGATTGTGGATCCTAGGGAGTGGCTAAATTACAGCTGTTGCTGGGTGATAGTGTGGAGATGTTAGTTGCCTGGTAGCCTTACAGGCCTGGGTTCAAGTCCCATGAATTCTTACAATAGGAAGCTGAAGAACTCTTCTCTCTTACAGGTGGTCCTTTTCTCCTGGATTTCTGATAGCACATCACCTTTTAGGTTGGCAGTTTATACAGTTCTGCAACCTCTATGCATTAAATTCATGGGGTCGACCTGCATCATGCAGAGTTGAGCCTTTTGCTTTGTAAACCATCAATAGTTTATAAAATCCATTGAGAAATAATATTGTTTCTGAAATCAGTTTCTGTTGTAAACCTTCATGTTATCAATGAAAAACATGAAATTCGGATGATTAAATACATGTATGTTCTAATTATTATAAACCATTGATGGATAATATGGTGAATGTTGAGAAATGTTGATCACCTCTTAAGAGCATAAAATATCCATGAATCATTATTATTATTACGTATTTTGCAGAACCCCCGTCAAAATAACAAATGCAACTGAACATTTGAGAAACTATATGGGTGTTGTAGTAAATTTCATTGTGTCACACTTAATTAGCTCATACTGGCATCATATCGATTGTGAGGAAGCTTTTAAAAATGACAAAAACATGACAACAGACAGTGTCAGAGGATCTATTGCTATGAATGCATTAAACGTGTGGTGTGTCGTTGGCTGTCCTTCAATACGAAGATGATGTCTGCCATGGGGGAAAAAGTCATTGATCACTTAAGATGGCTGAGGAATCCAATATGTGCTGTACAGGTTTTTCCACATATATGACAGGTGGTTGCTTGGAGGGAGTACAGCTACTGGCCGGGATGCTGTACCCTTTCCTTCCTCCTGTTTCCTAGTCTCTGGAGCAAGGCGATTCTCTTCAAAACAGGCTCAGGCTTGATGTATTATGCAACACCATTGCAATCTATTGCCAGCCAGCTGTTCCCAAGTTTTGAGGTCAGTGCCTCCCCTTCTTAAAATATGCTTTCAGGGTATCCTTGTAGTGTTTCCTCTCTCTCCCCCGGGAGTCCTCATGACTAAGTTGAGAAAAAAGGACTTGCTTCGGAAGATGAAT
The DNA here is from genome assembly GCF_013100865.1 of Trachemys scripta elegans. Lineage (NCBI taxonomy): Eukaryota > Metazoa > Chordata > Testudines > Emydidae > Trachemys > Trachemys scripta. Next base: position 53,677,652 of record NC_048301.1, on the reverse strand, counting down.
ATCAGTCATCTGCACACAATGGCCAGCCCAGCAAAGTTGATGTTTCATAAATTAATATTTTTACTGCACATGTTCAAGAAAATTACTGCACTAAATATGGGCCCAGTTGAAGAAAGCATTTAAGTACATTTTCAAGTTCACCTCTGCAGTACTTAAGCATGTGCATAAATCCCAGTTCCTTGCTGAATAGACATGCTCTCATGATTTGGGGCCTATGTCTGAAAAGGGTATGGCCAGCCTACAGACAGTCAATAGAAGGAATTGGCTGATGCACAATCACTCATCAGTTGCCACAAGCAAACACAAAATAAGTGGTTTCTTGTGACCAGAGTTGAAACTAAAGTAAAAGAGTAAGGTTTCCTGTAGCCGGATGAGGGCTAAACTCAATGAAGCTAATTCAGGGAGATGAAAATAATAAGATGCATGTAAAAATACCAAGATCATTGTTTTCAACACAAAAGTCACCTTTGTTCAAATATTGTCTAGGGTCAGCTCAAAAAAGGCCCTCATTTTTGGAAAATGGGCTAATTTTTGAGTTATTAATGAAATACAGGCAGTCCTCGGACTTACGACACAATTGGTTCCTTACAATTGCGTCGTAAGTCAGAACATCGTAACTCGGAACCGCAGTCTACTCTATTGCGGGACCAAGCTTCGTAAACTCGAAATCTATAGTCGTAGTTGAATCAGGGTGTCAATGTAGAAGCGTCGTAAGTGCCGTTCATCATAACTCGAACATCGTAAAGTTGAGGACTGCCTGTACAAAAAACATAAAATGCCATACAGTTTTGCATTTTATTATGAGTATTTTTCCCAGCTGTGGTTTTTTAACCTCTCCCATTTCCAAGCACAAAAGATGACTTACATTCACAGTGCCTTATCACCTCCTTATGATATGATTTTAATGCATTCATTCATACTCTTCTTTTGGATATTTTGGATTTTATTGTTGTTTTCTTAAATGATGTGACTCTTGGTTTATGTAATGAGCGAGGGACTAATAATGGTCAGCGACAGGTGTAATTTGAGCAAGTGTTCTCCAAGCTTTCCTACACAGTTCAGCCAAAGCATCTCACTACTTACACTGAACAGCCCATGGGTATTCTTGGAAAGAGTTGTGTGATGAACAGAGATTCTCTAGTGATTAGGCTGAGACCACGTCATTCCTTTTCTTTTAAGAACTAAGACAGAATTAAATTGAGGTCTTCACGTTGAGCACCCAGTTCAGTTTCTCTCTTACAAGGCTTCTTTAGCTTTTTTCTCACCTACCTTAAATTCACTAAAGTACTCCAGCAAAACAATATTTCTTTTAGCATTTAAATGCATAACTCCCAGGGAAGGGTTTTTACTAAGAGTAGAGTATTTATTAAAATATCTGTGCAGCTATAGCTTCTAATAACTCTTTTAGTAAAGGAAAGGCACCTGAAGACAGATACTCTATACAGCTCCAAAATTATTGTAAAATTACATTTCCTTCTCTCTATCATTTTAAGAGTCTGTTTGATTTATCCCAGCATGGCATATTAGAATAGACATGAGGGATAGAAACAGTCCTATAGTAAAAAAAAAAAAAAAAAAAAAATGTCTGCACATGAATCTTCTCTGGCTCCCATCTCTCTGCCAGGAAATTTTTTTCTGATGTCAATCAACTGATCCCAATATCATTTTAAAACAGAACAAACATTTTAAAGTGCAGAGGTCTCTTCCCTCTCCACCCCTTTGAATACCTCTATTCCTCAGCAACCTTTAGAAGTAAAAGGAGCTTTTTTCCCCCTACCTGGCAAGTTATCTTGTTTATGTGAATGGAGTTGCATGGTCTTAGCCATATCTTGATGCATTTAGTTGCCGTTCATGTAAGAAAACATTAAGGAAATAACAGGGCCATAGATTTTGAACAAAGTTTCTTTTAAAGGAGATATCTATGTCATAAAATGTTTCAATGATGGAAGTCTCTGTATTGTCAACCCTGGTGTAATATTGAAGTCATACCATATTGTGGAAAGGTGAGTGTTTGCAATCTCTTCTGCATATTTGTCATGATTTTTTTCAAAGTTATCAGTGCTTTTCTATATGTCCTTTAATACTATTATTCATGGTAGACGAGAAAGGATAGTGTAAGCAGAGAGCTGGGCGTCTTGACCTCCTGAGTCATGATCCTGAGCTTGTAACGCTACCTTTCTATGTGGCCTTGGACAAGTTGCTGAGCCTTACTGTGCGTCACATTCCACAACTGTAAAATGGGAATCATATAACTCTCCTGCTTCACAAGGTGCATGAATTAGTTAATAGTTTGCAAGAAATTTTGAAGCAGAACTGTAAATGCTAAGTAGAAGTATCATTGAGAGCAAATCTCAGCTCTCCTGCCTGTAAAGAGAAGAGCTCCTTAACTTCTAATCTTTTATACTCTTCTAGATACTGTATAAATATTCACTAGCTTAAGTATTTCTAAATATACTACCAAAAATCCTCTAAATGACAAAGCATACATACATTCATTACGTGTGACAGACAGTGACCCTAGATCAGAGAAGATATGGAAGGCAGTATAATTTACCTAACAGTCAGTGGAAGTAAACTCTAGTTTAAGCTGTTGCAGTTACACAACAAGGAGCCAGAGAAAAGTGTAATTTAAAGAAGGTAGTTTAATACATCCTTAACCCCTCCTGCATTTCCTGCTGCACTCTTCTCTTCCATCTCCCAGGGGTGTGAGTTATACCAAGTTAGAGCCCATTAGAAGCAGACACAGTGGGTCAACTTCAGAGATGGTGTTTAAGGGAGATGAAAGTTACACGTCAGTAATTGCAAACTGGATTGGTATAATGTATATGCTGAGTAATCTAGAAAACAGTCTAAGTTTGATCATCTTAATCACCACTGGATTTGGACCCATTGTGTGTGTTTGAGTAATTTTTTTTTTAACACAAAGAACCAGACCAGTGGTGGATAATATTAGTTCACATTTTACCATGGGGCTGTGAGGATGGCCCACGTACTCTTTAAATGAAAACATATATATTGAGGCTACTGTGAGTCCTAGAAAGGAACTATTTCAAGTAATGGGTAACATGCAATACCAGAGTGCTAAACTAAATACTTCATGCCCATGAAAAGTTAACTAGAAGGTTTCATTTTTAAACTGATAGAGATGTATGACTTCAAGTGATTTTTTCCATGATTCTGTGGCTTAGCTTTTCTGCATTTTTCTTTATTGCTGGTTTAATAGCTTTGAGAACAGATGTGCTCAAAACAGGTACAGCAAAGGCAGCGGCAGCAGCAGTACAAGCTTCCCCAAACTTCCTTGACAAAGGGCCTCCAATCTGACCTGGACGAACCACTTCTAGGGTGTGACGCTTCCCAGGAGTACCCAAGCATCTCACTACCACCTGTCCTTAGTGTGAGGAAGTCTTGTCTGTACCTACTGTGGGTCAGCATCCTGACTCCACTAGCCTCTGGCAAGAGAAGCACTGGCTCCCAGGCTTCCTCAGGCCTTGCTCTCTCTGTAAAGGTAGTGATAGGTACAAATCAACCCCCACATCCTTTGAGCATCCTTCTGGAGTGCCCACACCTTGATCTGTAAATGTTTGAACAGAACTCCCAGATTCTGAATTCCCATAGAACACCTGCATACTAGTTTCTGCTCAGGATCAGCACTTAGATATGTTTTTAGTAAAAACAAGAATATGTTTATTATCAAAGAACAGAGATTCAAATGATAATAAGAAAGAATATTGGAAACAAATGGTTACATATAAAACAAAATCACAGCACATATAAAATAAAATCACAGCATGCTTTCTGGAGCCTAAACTTAACTCTCAAGACATTCCCCTGACTCCTACAAGATAGCTAACCCCAAGTCTTTTTCCCAGCATTTGCAACCAGGATGGCTGAGGCCCTCCTTTCATAAGATTAAACCTGCAGGCAGCTTGTCTTCCACTTCTGTGCAGTTACAGAATTTGATCCCTTACCTCAGGAGGTCCCCTCATCAGAGGCTTATCTTGGTGTTCTGTTGTCTTTGTAAATATTCAGGCCTGTACCTGGCCAAACAACGAATAGCCTGTCTCCAAGTCTGACCATTGTCTTTTATGCTGATTGTGTTGGCCTGGAGGAATACAATACGCAATGATCTACCAAAGAGATAATGGTTTATTGCCCCATGCTATCTAGAATCTGTTTATCACTTTCTGGTGACCTGTCTTAACTTAGCAACAAAGGGTCCTGTGGCACCTTAAAGACTAACAGAAGTATTGGGAGCATAAGCTTTCGTGGGTAAGAACCTCACTTCTTCAGATGCAAGTAATGGAAATTTCCAGAGGCAGGTATAAATCAGTATGGAGATAACGAGGTTAGTTCAATCAGGGAGGGTGAGGTGCTCTGCTAGCAGTTGAGGTGTGAACACCAAGGGAGGAGAAACTGCTTCTGTAGTTGGAAGTTGAAACTACAGAAGCAGTTTCTCCTCCTTTGGTGTTCAGACCTCAACTGCTAGCAGAGCACCTCACCCTCCCTGATTGAACTAACCTCGTTATCTCCATACTGATTTATACCTGCCTCTGGAAATTTCCATTACTTGCATCTGAAGAAGTGAGGTTCTTACCCACGAAAGCTTATGCTCCCAATACTTCTGTTAGTCTTAAAGGTTCCACAGGGACCCTCTGTTGCTTTTTACAGTTTCAGACTAACACGGCTACCCCTCTGATACTGTCTTAACTTACTTTTCAATATACATACTAATTCCTTATACATTGTGTACCTACATTTTGCCATGATTATGATGACTACAAGGTTTCAGTAGAGACCTTACATTACCCTGTTTGGTGAACCCAGAGGATCCCTGTAATCTTATATACCCTGGGCCCTCTACCAGTTGGCACCAAGAGGTTTCGGGGTCACATAAGGATGGGAAGGTGATTTGGGCAACATGCCCATTCACTCTTTGGCTCACCTCTGAGCCTACAAACAAGGATTCCATTGGGACCTTTCATAGTGATTTTGTGATGAGGATTAATGTCCATTGAGAACAGGACTGAAACCACTAACACATTTAATGAGATTAACAAGCCTCAGGCAATAATAATTTTCACTCAATACCAACATGGTTTGGATTGGAACCAACGACTACACGTGAAAATGGAAGACCCATATCAGGTTCGCAGCTCCAGGAATCAGTCAGTTCCATGCCCCTTTCCCTTCCCTCAATTTCCCCTCATTCTAAGATTTATTTTTTTACATTTTTGTTATGACTATTCAATTTTCCTCAAGATTTGCCATGACATTAATGTAGCTCTAGCAATATCTGAAGAAAAGGACAGAAATAAACAATGGAAACTGAATTACTCTTGACCCAGAGGGTGCACTTCAAAACTTCTCTTTAGCCCTACTCCTGTGTTACACTGAACCACAGAACAGTGCATTTTGTCACTCAGGTTCTGAAAAGCTGTACTACCCATAAGGAGACTGCTGGGGCCAGTCACCTCCCACTGTTACAGATCAATTTCAGGATTTCTCTAACTTTCAGCTGCATGCAGCTTCTTCTTAAGTGGTTGTTACAGCAGCTGATACCAGAACTCAGTATGTTCCAGCCTCAACCCTTTCCTCGGTGGTGTAATACAGCTGGCCACTCTGACAGCATAAAGCAGCCTTAAAGCTGGCCTGAGTGGCACAAATCAGCTTTATGAGGTCAAGTGTTTGATGTATAATGTTTTACATTTCTATTACGGTCAATACTAAACCTGGTGAAAAGAAATTCCAAATGAAGGCTGAAGTAGCTCTGACTTCATCTGTTGTGTCTCATTTTAGCACATAGTCTATTAGTGCTTACAAAAGTTGTACAGTTGTATTACTTTACAATATGTTTCATGGTGTATTCTGTATCACACTAAGTGTTCAGTTGCTGTGAGCTAAATTCAGCCCTGGTGTGAGCAATTGCAAATCCTATTGACTTAAAATGGGAGAAGTGATGCACATGCCAGAGATCAATTTGGTCTGATTTTGATTATATTTAGTTTCTTTATTAATCATTCATGTCTTTGCTTTTGAAGACTTGCTACCTTACTTAATGTTTCCTGGATTTTTAATGCATTTGTTTTTTCTTAAGCAGTATAGCAAGATGCTTCTTAAAAATTCACAAAAGCAAGTTTTAATAATTTTTCTTGGGCTGAATTGAATCCAGAGATTGTTTGGATCTTTTATATGTGTATAAACTCTCAGTCAGTGATACAGAAGACAGCTACATGTTTCTGCTATTGCAAAATCTACCTGGAGATGCCTCAAAGTGCAGTTCTCTCAAATACTTCCATATCAAATTTGTTCAGTTTTCAAGTAAAAAGGGTATTTTTATTCTTAGTACCAGCTCTGCAAACTCATCTTGGGTTCTGAGATCTGGCTTCTTTTAGAGTTGATTTTTTCTCAGTTCTGGTTTGTGACCCTGGGGTCTAAAGTGCTTTGTTTATCCATAGACTGGCCGCAATAAAGCAAGCTTCTCTATGCCCATTTTTTGTGTGCCTCAACCGTTATCTGGAGAGACTATTTCTGGGGCAGAAGTGGAGTTCAGGCTCCATGCTTGTTCAGTCCTTGGTCTGCTACAAACCTGTTTCTCTTCAGTTATTTTGGAATCTTTTGCTGCAGAGAGGTTGCACAGGTGCCACTGACATTTTGCCCTGCAAAATCAGGTGTTGTGTGAAAATGAAAGATCCCAGTTTAACTTTCAGATCCCAGGATGAGTTTGCAGAACTGACAGGAGAGAACAATATGTTTTACTGGTATAACAAACGAATTTGACATGAGAATATTTGGCACAGCAAACCAGTCACTTTTGTTGAAAGAAGTGAAGCAGACTTTTTGCTGCCAAACTCTGAACCCTAGTCAGCATTTTGCAAGAGGTTGATTGCTATTGCTACAGTACTGAGTGTTAGCATTACTAGTAGTGTTATGTTTGCAAACTGACAATTCCTTATCAGGGCATTTGAGTAATGCTGACTTTAGACCAGATTTGAATGTTATCCCCTCCTAAAGGCTAAATATTCTGCATGTTTGAAATTAATTGCATCTGCTTCATTAATCCTCTATAAGGTCTTAAAGTTGCTAGCTGATATTTGAGGTAACTTTCTTGGTCAATCCTCCAGCTCCATTTCATAGTTGTGAACTGGAATTTGACACCATGGTTGACATAAACGGGTTTGATTATGATAGTTGTTGCTTGCTTTCTTTATGGATCACAGATTTTATCTGTTAGCCAAGTCCAATGAAAAGTCAAATAATAAAGAGGAAAAGAAGTAGCATATATTTAAAACTGATGGTGACCTATATCATCCCTTAATAAGCATAATTGTGGCATATTACTGAAATCACCAGGTCTCCACTCAGCCCCTGGGGTCCTCTCACACATATCTCATTGCAAGATTGAGACCAGAGTGAGGTGTCAAATGAATTGTTGGCCATTTTGCGAGTTGTGAACCAAAAAAGTCGATAACCAGTGCTAGAGAATGTAGGGTTACCATACGTCCGGATTTTCCCGGACATGTCCGGCTTTTGGGGGCTCAAATCCCCGTCCGGGGGGAAATCCCCAAAAGCCGGGCATGTCCGGGAAAATCGGGAGGCTCGGCCGGGGCCTCTTTGTCTGGGGCCGGGGTCGGGAGCCGGGCTGGGCGCGCGGGGTCGGGAGCCGGGAGCTGGGCCCGTGGGGTCGGGGAGCCGGGAGCCGGGCCGAGAGCCAAGCCGGGCCCGCGGAGCCGGGGTCGGGGTCCCGGGAGCCGGGCCGGGCCGAGGGCCGGGCCCGCGGGGTCGGGGAGCCGGGGTTGGGGAGCCGGGCCCGCGGGGCTGGGAGCCGGGCCGGGGTCGCAGGGCCCAGAGCCGGGGGGTGCGCCGGGCCGCCGGGGGTGGTCGGCCGGGGCCGGCACCCCAGGGCCCGAGCCAACCCAGGCTGGAGCCGCCGGGGGGGCCAGCCTGGGCCGCGCCTCCTTCTCCTCCTCCCCCACCCCCACCCCCCTTACCTGCTTCAGGCTTCCCGCGAATTAAATGTTCGCGGGAAACAGGGGAGGGGGTGGAGACTTTGGGAGGGGGCGGAGTTGGGGCGGGGGCATGGGCGGGGCTGGGGGTGGGGCCAGGGCCCCGGGGAGTGTCCTCCATTTGGAGGCACAAAATATGGTAACCCTAAGAGAATGTAAACTGGTAGTACCTGAAAATGAAGGCTCTGATCCAGCAATGAGCTCTAGATATTGCAGGTTCACTAGATGAAGCACTGGTGACATGATCAGCTGTACCCAAAGAATATGTGCAATATACTTCATTGAGCAGAGAGGTGTTTGAAAATGTGCATATTCAAATAATACATCAATTTTTACTAATTGTATTAAATGGAATTGTGGCATTCCATGTTTATATCTCATTGATTTCCATAACAAATAGTACTCAGTCTACTAGATCTTTTTAATAACTGCCAGCACTGCAAACCCACCTTGATATCCCAGCGTCAGATTAGAGTCTTTCCTCTTCTGCATTATCATTAGAATTAACGATTCTGTAGACCAAATTACAGTTACAATTTTCCCTAGGGAATCTTGCTGACTTCAACCGGATTGCATGGGCATATCCGACTGGAACTTAGTAAGCAATTTTGTTGGTGATAATAATAGTAATAGTAATACCGAACTTATATTGTGCTTTTCATCAATAGATCTCAAAACACTTTACAAAGGATCAGGGCCGGCTCCAGGATTTTTGCCGCCCCAAGCAGCAAAAAGAAAAAAAAAAAGCCACGATCGCGATCTGCTTTACTGCCGCCGCCTCTTCAGTCTTCGGCGGCAATTTGGCGGCTGGTCCTTCGCTCCGAGAGGGAGTGAAGGACCCGCCACCGAATTGCCGCCGAAGAGCAGACACGCTGCCCCTCTCCGTTGGCCGCCCCAAGCACCTACTTGCTGGGCAGGTGCCTGGAGCCGGCCCTGCAAAGGAGGTCAGTAACATTATCCCCATTTTACAGGGGGGGAAACTCGAGCATATACAAAGGAAGTGACTTGTCCAAAGTCACCCAGGAAACCACTGATAGAAGCAGGAACTAAACTCAGGTCTCCTGAGTCCTCATCAATTACCCTATCAATCCCACTCTGTCCTAACTGTGCTTGCTTTGCAGTGCTAAGCATAGTAAAAAGGCAGTGAAAATGTATATAAGTAACTGGAGTAGGCAGATGTGATTTTGAATACACACAGATGGTAAGAAATCCTGGCTCCATAGAAGTCAATGGGAAAACTCCCATTGATTTCAGTGGAGCCAGGATTTTACCAAGGGAGTAGATCAGAGTAAAATGGTGCCTTTTTTACAGTCACTTTTTAAAATCTAATCTGTCTAATTTAGGTTTCTCTATTGTGCCCATCGCCATAGAATCTAAACATCTCAGAGTAAAATCAGACTTCGAAATTATCAAAAATATTGGTGTGTGATCTTGTGTAGGCATAAAGCTTTTAGCCAATGCTTAACATCACTTCTCTGTATGTATAAATTGTGTTCTTTTATAGGAAGGAATGATAATTGAATATCGTTAACTGAGTTAAGCTTTATTTTTATTATGACCTTTAGTAATCATGTTTAGGTCAAATTGATCTTGCTTAGTTCCTTTGTAAATTACACATCTACCCTGATATAACGCTGTCCTCGGGAGCCAAAAAATCTTACCGCATTATAGGTGAAACCGTGATATATCAAACTTGCTTTGATCCACCGGAGTGCGCAGCCCCACCCCCCTGAGCGCTGCTTTACCGCGTTATATCGGAATTTGTGTTATATCGGGTCGCGTTATATTGGGGTAGAGGTGTATTTTTTTATTCTGAGTGAATAAAAGTTATTTCATTTGAACTGAAAACAAAATTCATTATTGATTTAAGGTTCAAATTCTTTGAAGCATGTATTAGTGCATGCTGTAGATACAGGAAGTAATTAATATGGGAAGAAAAGAACAGCTCTCAAAACATTATCACATAGAGAACTTCCTATGTTTTTGTGAAGACTAAGCACATGCAGTATTTGGCATTAAAATTATTACTGGCCTTTTCAGGTTAGCAGTTTCCGTTGATGCTAAGCTGTTCTAGAAGGAGTATTATTTGCTGGCCAGTTACCCAACAGATGGGTTAACCCGGTGGCAGACACAGCTAGTTCATGAACCTGTAATTAAAAGTTTGGTTGAAGAACATGCAGAGCCCATGACAGCAAGGCTGCTGGTAGTAGCTCTGACCATTAACTTTCTCTTGTGTGATTTTCACGTGTTTCATTACCTTTGCGGTTAAACTGAGCTTTTTCCTCTCCCAATTAATAGCCTGTGGCAGTGGGAGATGAGAATTCACTGAGACATGGAAGACGAGAAAGGAAAATGGATGACAAAACGAAATAATTTGTATTGAACAGCAGTGAATTGTTCTCTGAGTAGCAAATGTCTTAAAAACATCCTGTCATAGCAAGTGTTTCCAGTATTCCCTAATGTTAATTGGGGATAAAGCTATTAGAATTAGTAAAGTCCATATAGTGAAGTGCTGTCATGAGCCTCAAAATAGTTTTTCACACAGTATATTGATAATGTAATACATAAAGTCACTCGTGAGGGCAATTGCTTTCTTGAATGAATCATTTTCCTAAGGACATCCTCCCCTCATGCATTTCAGCCACTCATCATCTTCAGGGAATTGTGGCTAGTACTTTACTTAATTAAAGTGGTTCCAATAGGCTGCCAGAAAGAATACCATTTACTATAACTCACAAGAGAATTTAGTCTGTTTAGGAGAGAAGTGTTGACCATGGGGATCTATGACAGTAAAAAACAAGAGAGACAAAAAAATCCTACATGAAAAATAGAGAAAGTTGTAATAGGACAGAGATCCAAAATGAAGCAGTAGTCATAGTAATTTCTGCATAGTTTTAGGCTTCAGATATTCCAGTAATTTGCTTTTCATCTGAGAGTCTCAACGCATTTCACAAATATTAGTGAATTAAGTCTGCTCCCCCGCTCCACTAGCACTCTTTCAAAAATACCATCTTTACAGGATGCAGCAATAAGAAAAAATAGCAATGGTAAGCATAAGAGACGCAGATACAGAAACTGAGGAAAAAGCCTTCTTGGCCTTTCTTTACTGTTTGTATATAATTACATGTGGTGATATGTAATTCAGCAGCTGGACTGGGTACCCATCTCAACTCCTTTAGTGCTGCAGGTCCCCATCTTAATTTTTAGATGTTGCTTTTTCCAGAGGAAATGTTTCATGCTATTGTGTTAAAATATTGTTGAACAAAAAGTGTCTTTGATTTTACATTATGTGGAATGCTACTCTCAAAAGGCAGATGATGGTCTGTGGGAACGTCATGGTAGTTTTGTTTTTTTTTTGAAGTCTATATCCTAAATATATGGAACAGAAGATAAAATGCAGGAGAGAGATTTTAGGTAACAGAAGTTCACGAGTATATACTAAGGGCCCACATTAGACTAATTTTACAAATAAATGACAAGGTGCAAAGACATGCTTATGCACCTCAAATCAGCATCAAACCCACAGAATATATACGGTCTAATAGTGGGAAGTGGAATCATAGTTAGATGATGCTTTAAGTAATATTAGTAGAATTATGTTGCAGTAAGCTATGTAGGCACCACCAATATTTTGAGGTATGAAGCTATTGTAGACAAAAAAGTCTCCTTATTTGTCTCTTATTGTCAAAACTGATATTCAAGTCTGTTCCAATTATGTTTCATAGTAAAGTCGTAACATGCATACATACGTTTTACCATTTGTATATACAATACTCTTTTGAAAATGGCATCTCCCCCAAATTACACAGATACAATGCAGCTAGAAAATTAGAAAGGTATTAAGGCTATCAATTAATTGCAGTTAATTTACGCGATTAACTCAAAAAAATTAATCATGATCAAAAAATTAATCACAGTTTTAATCGCACTGTTAAGCAATAGAATACCAATAGAAATTTATTACATATTTTTGGATGTTTTTCTACATTTTCAAATATATTGTTTTCAATTACAACACAGAATACAAAATGTACAGTGCTCACTTTATATTTATTTTTATTACCAATATTTGTGCTGTAAAAAACAAAAAAAATAGTATTTTTCAATTCACCTCATACAAGTACTGTAATGCAATCTCTTTATCTTGAAAGTTAAACTTACAAATGTAGACTTATGTACAAAAAAAAACCCCTGTATTCAAAAATAAAACAATGTAAAACTTTAGAGCCTACAAGTCCACTCTGTCCTACTTCTTGTTCAGCCAATCAATTTGTTTACATTTGCAGGAGATAATGCTGCCTGCTTCTTGTTTACAATGTCACCAGAAAGTGAGAACAGGCATTCTCATGGTACTTTTGTAGCCGGTATTGCAAGGTATTTACGTGCCGGATATGCTTAATATTCGTATGCCCCTTCATGCTTCGGCCACGATTCCAGAGGACATGCTTCCATGCTGATGACTCTCATTAAAAAAATATGTTAATTAAACTTTTGACTGAACTCCTTGGGGGGAGAATTGTACGTCTCCTGCTCTGTTTTACCCACATTCTGCCATATATTTCATGTTATAGCAGTCTCAGATGATGACCAGCACATGTTGTTCGTTTTAAGAATACTTTCACTGCAGATTTAACAAAATGCAAAGAAGGTACCAATGTGAGATTTCTAAAGATAGCTACTTGACCCAAGGTTTAAGAATCTGAAATGCCTTCCAAAATCTGAGAGGGATGAGGTGTGGAGCATGCTTTCAGAAGTCTTAAAAGAGCAACACTCGATGCTGAAACTACACAACCTGATCACCAAAAAAGAAAATCAACCTTCTGCTGGTGGCATCTGACTCAGATGATGAAAGTGAACATGCATCGGTCCACACTGCTTCGGATAGTTATCAAGCAGAACTCGTCATCAGTATGGACTCATGTCCTCTGGAATGGTGGTTGAAGCATGAGTGGATATACAAATCTTTAGCGGATGTGGCACGTAAATATCTTGCAATACCAGCTACAACAGTGCCATGCGAACGCCTATTCTCACTTTCAGGTGACATTGTAAACAAGAAGCAGGCAGCATTATCTCCTGCAAATGTAAACAAACTTGTAAAATGAGCGATGGGCTGAACAAGAAGTAGGACAGAGTGGACTTGTAGGCTCTAAAGTTTTACATTGTTTTATTTTTGAATGCAGTTTTTTTTTGTACATAAGTCTACATTTATAAGTTTAACTTTCAAGATAAAGAGATTGCATTACAGTACTTGTATGAGGTGAATTGAAAAATACTATTTTTTTTTGTTTTTTACAGTAGAAATATTGGTAATAAAAATAAATATAAAGTGAGCACTGTACATTTTGTATTCTGTGTTGTAATTGAAATCAATATATTTGAAAATGTAGAAAACATCCAAAAATATTCAAATAAATTGTATTCTTTTATTTTTTAACAGCGCAGTTAATCCCACGACTAATTTTTTTACTTGCTTGATAGCCCTAAAAGGTATGCTAGAGGTTGGTTTTAAAGGAGGATTGAATGCAAACTTTACAAGTAATTGAAAAACTGATATGTATTATAGTTACTCTGCAGGCCAGTAAACCTCAATATGGTCCTCGACACAGACCCATAATTCTTTATATGTAATAGCTCAAAAGCTGGAACCCAAAATTGGAAATGGAAAGTTGTTTTAATAGTTAAAGTTAAGGTTATAATCTTTTACTTTTCAGTTACTGGCACTATTCTGCATGAGACTGAGTATATACAACTAGTAATATATTTATTTTATATGATGTTCCTTAAAGGAGGAATGAGCTCTACATTGCCATAATTTACAATTGGACCAGATCCTCAGCCCTAGTTGCTTTCAACTATATGAGCAAAACAAAGCTGCCCTAAAAGGGGAAGCCAAGAATTTTCCTTGACAGCAGGTTATTAATGTAGAGCCAGCATAAATAACAGTGCCTACCACCTCCACATAGGAAGTTTCCTGGGGCAGGGATGGACATTCCATGGGTGAAAACGGTTAGGAGCAAACATGCTGCTAGGCCTAATCAAGAGTCCTTAGGGAATTGTTCCAGCTGGCATAATTTAGAGCAGCCCTTAGTGCCCACACACACCACTACAATCATGTAAAAGCAAAACATCATACTGTTGGTGCAAACCTAGAACACGTTTCCACAGCCCTGTTGTTTAAGGCCTGCATAGCTGCTATTCTTTGGTATTTGGAGGAAGCATTATTGGGGTGGATAATTTTTGCCTTTCATTCCCCTTTCTGGTTGTGGATTTTCTGCTGGGCACTTGTTCCAGTTTTTTGCACTCAGTGACATCTGATGGCATCACAGCTTTGCAATACACCACTGTTTTAAAGTGACTGTGATACCAACTAATGCAGAACCTTGAATTCAGAATTACCAGCTAAGTGGAGTAAGAAAATAATATTAAAATGTTTTAAGCAAATATAAAAGTCTGTGCATAGGCTCTATACTTTTGGATCTTAAACAGTTTTTAAATATCTTAAAAAATAAAAAGTCTTTTTAAGAGAAATCTGTAGGGCTTTGTAATTCCACAGTAAATAATACATTCCTTCAGCACCACTACTGTATAGACTTGAAATGCATACTATTTTATTAGCAATATGGTCACTTTTATAGCACTCATTTTCCTCAATCTAGACAAGAGAAGATCTGTCCACTATTTAAGATCTCATTTATTGTCTTCTATCAAGGATAATGTGTATAGATATGTACAGTCTTTAACAATGTTCAGTCCTAAGTACTTAATATGCGAATTAGTGATCTTAAATGGTTATCCTTTAATCAGATCAGAATTATCCATGGCAGCTAATGGATGTATCAGTGAAATGGAACTTGTCCATTAATGATATAAAGATTGCCAGAGATGTTTTAAGGTGAAGTAAATAAAGCATTAGATCTGTATATAGGGGTATGTTACGGTAATCAGATCTCATACTAGAAATATTTTAAGCTATCACCATATACACACACATAAATGGCAGAGGAATTTCTGATATTAGTAGCCAAAGTGCAGATAACATAAAGGAGAGACTCTTGTCTCTCAGTGCATTAAATGGGAAGGGTTCCATATTTTTTTAAATAAACATTAAGAGAATTGTATTCCACTTTAATCCGGTTTATAATGGGATGCATTTTTAATTTACTTTCCCATAGATGAAGAGGTAGAATAATAACTGCTGCTCAGTTATTTCCTGTCTATGATCACAATTTAATGTTAATGTAGAGAGATGCTGTTCATTATGACATCAATCAATGAAGCTGGATTATATTTTCCTTAAGAGCTCAGTCCTTGGCCCAGATTTTCAGCTGTGTTGTTGTCACTTTCCACAAGTCTGTTAGCACAAAGCAGCCGTAAACCTGGTGGATCCAGCCTTGGAAGGATTCTCCCTGTGCAGGGGAAACCACTATTAATGTAGATACATCATCTCCTACCATGTCCGCCCTGCCCCAGTGTAAGGGAAAAGTGAGCATGATTTCCCAGAGATTCAAGTGCCAGGTTCACACCTTGGGGTCTGTTCACAGCCAGCCTGGCCCTGCTCTGCTTAAGACAGAAACCAAATGATAACTAGATGGTCCCAGAGAGGCATAGAAGTTGCTGAAAGCCATCCTTCCGCATTCCCTTCCCATGATGTGCTGAGCACATTTTAAACACATCACAGGATCTGTCCCATTGACTTCAGTGAAAGTTTTGCCTACATGAAGACTGCAGGATCAAATTGTAACAGAGCAGCAAGAATCTTAGCCAGAATTGTCCTATTTTTGAGTAAGGAAAACTGGCATGAACCGTAATTTTGAGAGTCCTTTTGTTCATGAAGATGGGTTAGAGTAAAGGAAATAGCTGAAGGGAAATTGCAAACACACAATACATGAATCAAATTAAGCAAGGACTAATGCTAAATCCTGCAGTTTCTTCACCAGCCAAACTCCCACTGACACCAGCTGAGTCAATAGGAAGTTGGTCTGAATAATGTTTGCAGACTTAACCTACAGTACTTATGAGCTTTATTGTACACTCTTGGGAGCTTTCTTGTGCCTCTTGGTTGAAATCCTGGTCCTATTGAAGTCAATGGGAGTTTTGCCATTGACTTAAAATGGGGCCAGAATTTAACTCCTTTAGTCCAGGCCCAGCTCTAGATTACTTTAGCAACAAGTGCTACCCAAGTAGCATCTGTTTAAAGCATCTTATCAACACCACTGGTAAAAATAGCACAGTACACAACTGTAGCTGATAAATCCCTTCTTTCTTTCTTTCAGGGGGAAATTAAATAACAAAAAACTAACATAACTGCAGTGGTAGGGTTTAGAAATAAAGGAATCAGAAGTCAGCAAATTCCAAAAGTTAAGGTTGTTCCCACATTGGTTACTCAGACACACTACCCCATCCTTGGCCAATTTCTCCAATCAGTTCCATTTGGATAACTGAGGACAGCATTAGCCTACAATATGTAGCATTTTCTTTTCCAGTTTTTTTGTTAACGGCATTATAGCCTGCAATTAAGGTATACCATAAAATATGCAGAATGTTCATTGTGACCAAATTTAATCTTCTGGGAACAACCTTTAACTTTTAGAATTTCTTGACTTTTGAGTGCTTACTTTCTCAGCCTCTGAATTTCATTAATACTAGTTTTTGCATTTAATATATTATATTTCATATTATACATTCAACCCACATCGGTAAAAGCTTTATGAGAAATACTATAGTTTCTTCATCATAGCCATTTTTTCAAAGTTAAATAGTTCATCCATGTGTTCCTCCTCCCGCCGCCCAAGGGTCCAATTAACTATTTTGGCTGTTTTACATTTTACTTCTTTCAAAATTCCACAAAGGATAAAATTATATTAGGGACTAATTGGCTGCCAGATAGCATTATTAAAACTGAAGGAGTACATCTCAGTTGTTATACTGTACCATGTTCCACACTGCAGTTTTAAGCATTTCAGGCACCAGGTGAGAATGTTGTTATAAGTATGTATTTATTGGATTTTTTTAAAGGCTCCAGAATACACTACATCTCATTCATCTTTTTGATCTGTGCTTTACGCTCCTTAATTTTGTGCATCACTTAGCTGAAACAGTTGTAGGTGCTACAAAAATACCTTAGCTAGCTTAGCTAAATGGTGTAGTGCCAACAATGTACTAGGCATAATACATATAGATAAGACACAATCCATGCTTTGGAGAGCTTGCAGCCTTACTCAATACAATTCTGCAAATGGAATTTAAATGGATCACATCACGTCTTCCTACGGAGAAACCATTGGGTCCAGAGAGGCAGGAAACCTCTGCAAGACTAACCTCATTAGTCCCTCTTGGAGGTGAGGGCTTACAGGGGGCATTAAATTTAGAAGAGGCCTTTCAGTTCCTCAGATCCTGGTGGGATCCAGAGGCAAGAGTCCCCCAAACCAAGAAGAACTGTCTGTATGGATGGCTTTCCTTCAGCAGTTCGACTACTTCCCCGCACCTACCAGCATGACTCCTTGAGCTTTTGCTGCTATATGCTGGGACCACTTGAGGCTGCTCAGTAGAGGTTATATTGAGAGAGTTAATACATCTCCAACCTGATTTAACTTCAAGGGTCTATCTTCATGGATTTTCCATGTGGGTCTATGGTACAGAAGAAGGTACTGAAGAAAGTGCTAGTTCTTTCCCTCTCAAAAGCTTCGTCCCACCTCCCAAGCTCTGTGAACACCTACCTCATAGGGCTCCAATAGAGGGTTTTCCAGAGGATTCCACTAAGTGGGGGTGAAGGTGTCACTGAGGCAGTACTCTCACACTTCCATTAAGGCAGGAGGAGATCTGCCTGCTGAGGAGATACTGTGGCCCTCAGATAATATTTGTGGGGGCCGGCATAAATTCCAATGTACTACCTCTTAGCTGAATTGGTTCTGCAATGCTAAAAAGAGTAACAACATATTTTTACCTGTAAAATGTGTGTGTTTATACACATACCTACTATTACATATATAGGGGTGGTATCTAATTGCCTTTCTCATGCACCTTTCACTGCCCCACCTAAACTCTGTTAGCTAACCTGTCTCCACTAATGTCCCCCTGTGTCCAGGGCTACTACTAATATTCCACATTCCTGAACAGCTTTAAACAAATCTCTTTTTTTAATGTAATCACACTGCCAGATAGATGTTTCCTTCTTTTTACCCCTTAACATTAAGTTTGGCCTGTGGTCCAAGTTGGACAATATTTAGGCCTGCCACAGTGACAAGTTTAAGGATCAGTCTTTCATCCAAGGCTTTCAAAGTTAGCAGAGACAAGCCAAATACAATCCACACAAGGAGCAGATCTGTTGAGTAAAAAGATGCCATTTTTATGTAGTCACTTTTCTGATTGTAACCATACAGCTGATCTATTTCCTTCTAAACTTCTCCTTAGCTGAAAACATTGTGTGGAAGATTCCTGCTCACATCAAATTACATTAATACCTCTGGGAAGCAGGAGTGGTAAGAAGAAACATAGATCTAAATCTACTAGGGCGACCAGACAGCAAATGTGAAAAAGCGGACAGGGGGTGCGGGGTAATAGGAGCCTATATAAGAAAAAGTCCCAAAAATCGGGACATCTGGTCACCATAAAATCTATTAACATTACTAGAAACACAGATCTAACATTAGCTATTCATTAGCTATACTTAAATAGTTCGGCTATAAGAAGACTTACATCTGTGGCTTTATGGTCTTTATTCAGTATTGACTATATTTTCCCACTTAGAATTAGCATTATATTCATAAGGATGAGGAAGCTTCATTTTTACTGCCCAGGCTACATTGCACATCCGAGGCAGAGCTTAAATCAGGATGAATTGGTATAAGCAGGACCCACAGATTCTACAATTGCATGGACACGAAATTTGCCATACAAGCAGTTGCTGCAGAATTGTGCTCCAAAATTTGAGCTATTGTTATAATTAAATTTATATATCCATCCTTCATGGTTGTGAAGATAACCTTGAATATGTGAACCATGTGTAAATCAGTGCAGTGTAGTTTTCCTAAATCTGTAGATACTAATATAATTGACATCAGAATCTGGCCCAATAGCTGTCAGCCATGTGAACTGTTCACATGCATCTCAATGAATTGTTAACTCTGAAATCTAAAGATGTAACTGCAAGTGTCAACATTTCACTGCTGACTATTTTAGCAGAAATAGCCAGCAAGGGTGCTTATTCCACAATCTCAAACTGACCCCTGAAAAGTCCCCTAGCTAGTTGCCAAAACCTCCAGCGCCATCTTGACATTCTACTTGGAGTTGAGTGTAGTCGTTATAAATATTGTATGTATTTTACACTATAATGGTTGTACTATTCCTTCTCGTAATCATGAAAAACCTCCATTTTGTAACAAAAATGAAGCTGCCTCAGCAAAGTGCTATAGAATCCAAGGATCTTGCAACTGAGTTTGCGTCCAGCTTGCCAGAAAGTACATCAGGTCTTGAGTATAATGTGTATGCAGTGGATTTGTAACTACTTAATTGAAAAAAAAAATCTTTCAATCTAATCGCTTTTAGTGCATGAGTTATATTCAGTCCATAAACTCCTCATTATTCATCCACAGAAGTATGTATTTAATGATTAAGACCCGAAGGATTTAGTTGATAGAATAATCTGCATTTCTAAAGAAAAAATAAGAAGTGTGCTTTTTAATTCTTTAGAAGAAAAGTTGTGATGCGTGTCAAAATATAATACTGGCTCGTAGTTTTTAAAACAATATCCACAATTTACCTATCCATTGGCTCGTTCGGTTGGGTATCTGTAATGTACAGTCTTGATCAAATAATGCCTAATTATGCAGTTGTTTATCAGCTCATTTGAAACATTTTGAAATTCAGTCTAGCTCAGCAAATTGCTGTGCTTAAGGCATTTCTACATTCTAGGAAATTATAATATCCCCAGAAGGCAAAGAATTAATAATAAAAATCCTCTTTTGTAACAGATTATCATTGCAGAGCAAATGGAGCAGATCTTCCCTATCCTAGTGCATTTAATATTCTCATTTTTTTCCCCTGAAAGTTTGATGGAAAGACTATGTGAGAATCACTGTTTTATTAACTTGTTAAGAGACACATTTACTGAACCAGTGCAGCATATTGATTTCAGGATCTGTTATACAGTAAGGAGCCAGTAGTAACACATGACTTTTAAACATTTCCATTTTGGGACCAAAGTATTCTTTAGATATTTTGTAACCTTATCTATATCGGTCTAATATTAGCTATTCTAAAAGGGCATCTTCTCACTTATAAGCATTTATGAGCTGATCATCGAACTCTTCCACAAACAATTTCTTACTAGCATGAGTAACCCCACTGAACCTACTGGGAGTATACATGTGACCAGAGGGTTACAGAATCAGACTCATAGTTTGCATCATTCTAATGAAAATGATCAGTACTGATCAATGGGTCCCACGCTTGCTAGTCAAATGAATAGAGAAGTGAATGCAACATACTTCACATATAGCTCTTTTTGTGACTGGATAGCAAACATTATTCAACTGATCCATTGTGTAACCTCTGGTTTGGACACTGAACGTTATTTCATGTCATGCTACACAGTAGTCTTGAGCTCATTGTTTTTATAGCTGATTTGGAATTTTTTTGTTGAGCAAAAATTCATCCACCATGAACTGGATTGAAACTATCAAGATTCCTTTCACACAATTCTTCCAGTCCAGTATCCTACCTACCTATTAACTTAACGATACCCCGACACTTTTTTGGGGGGGAAGGACTTTTAGTTACTTTTGTTATTAATCTAGGTGTCTAATATTCTTGTGATCACAATAATTCATCTGAACATTGGATGATTATCATATTGAGAAAAAATCAAACCTAAGAAAACACAGCAGTGTCTGTGACCCTTCACCTTACAAAGTGTGTGATCTATCTAGGCAGGGGTTGACATCATTAGGAGACAGTGTGGAGAACTAATTTCAATGTGTCTGCACTTTATCAGGCTTGTGGATAAATAGAAAATTCCACTTTTTCAGCTGAATGTTTTGATTCCCCAGCAGTCACGAGCATAATAGTTCAACTCCATCCTCCCACTCAAAGAAGTAATTTATTCTTGCTTTGGGAATATGCAGAGGGATATTTAAGTGTTTCTGTATTGTTTTTACTCCAGAAGGCAAGTGGCACTTTGGACAGAAGGATAGCAGTTCTTAAACTTAGATTTTTGTGTGTGCGGATTAATTGTAAATTATTGGGAGTGGAGGTGAGGTGGAAGGTAGCAGCGTAGGTTATTGTGAATTTTTGCTCAAGATATCAGTTTGAAAATTAAAAGTGGATAAGTATTATTATCCCCATTTTACAGGCAGGGAAACTGAGGCCCCAGAGAGCTTAAAGGCCTGTTTTTGAGAGGTGCTGAACACCCCCAACTACAACTGAAGGCAACAGGAGCTGCAGGTGCTCAGCACTTCTGAAAATCAGGCACCAAGGCCCCGATTCAGCAAGGCACTTGAGTACATGCCTACCTTCACATCATTGGGAGCAAATTTAGGCATGTCCTTACATACCTCGTTCAACTTGCCTGTATGACTTACCTGAAGTCTCACGGCAAGTCAACAGCAGAGCTGTGAAGAGAATCTGCATCTCTTGACTCTTACTCCTGTGCCTGTTCCACTGGACCACTAGCTGATCATTCTACAGAAGGTGCTGTATGAAATATGAAGTCCTTTTTGTTTCTATTATAGATACAGTAAAATAACAGATAAGGAGAGATTAAGTACAATGAAGGAGTTCATTTGAGAAATTCTGACAGTATCTACAATATGCAAGTGAAGCAGAAGCAGTTTATGGCTTGTTCAGAATTTCAAGACTGAATTACAGTTTTAGTAATCATCAGCTCCCCTTCTCCTCTGTCAGTTTTTTGGTTAATGTATTGCATGGAAGAGACTTACGGTACAAGTTTTATAAGCTTGCAATAAAAATATAACTACTGTTGTATTAAATTATTTAAGTTGTAAACCATTGTAAAAAGGGGAAAAGATTTTATTGACATAGAGGCAGAAAAAAAATGATTATGATGGAGTGTAAAATGTATTGTGCTGATTACCACAGAGTTTTTGCCCAGTTTAGCATATTGTAAATCTTCAGCAGGCCTTGAAAATGAAACATTCCATGAGAGGGTTTCTTTAAAAAATACTGGCCAGTGGTTTGAGAAAAAGGAAGGCACAATAGGATTTATAATTTGCAAACAAATCAGTGGAGTTCTTACAGCAAACAAAAAATGTCTAAGAGGTCAAAGGGGAAGAGAATGGTGACAAAGCTAAGGATCAGTGAATGATTTTAAAACTTCCAGATTTCCCCTGAGAGAGAGAGAGAGAGCTGGAACTCTGGAAAAATGAATAGCCAATGTCTGTATTTTTCAAGAAATAGTTTACTACTTTAATATTTTGTTTTATTGCTTATAGTAGAGAGAGAAACCAGTAATTTAAAATCAGGATACAGATCTATGTATCGATTGAAAATTGCACATTTACCTAAATTAGTTGCTAAAACTAGAAGAAAAAGCATCTTACAGAGATTGATTTATTCTGCATGAGCCTTTGACATGCACATGTGCAGATCTAGTTAATATTATTAACTATTTTCTCTCTGCTTCTCTGGTACTTTTAAATAAAAAAAAGGTAGATTTTTTTTTTAAACTAAACAAAAATATCTTACATTTCTTCATGTTTCACCTTTTCAGTCTTTAGGGCTTTAATGACCACAGATGATCTCATGGCAGGCTGCATATGAGGTTGCTGTGTCCAGCAAAGTGATTTGGCAAAAATTCAGCCAAACTGAGCTTGTTTTATTTCCCTCCTTCCTTTCCATGTGTGCCTTGTGCACAGAAGCAAAAGGAGGTGTACCTCTTCCAATGACTCTCTCTACCTCAGTACAATCAAAAATAACCTTTAAGGGCCCAGAGAAACTTTTTAAAAAATTATAGTTAATTCAGCTGAGATAAAGTTGTGTTGTATGTATTGATAGATCACTGGAATTGTAATATCATTGGAGAACCCAGACCCTTTCTGAAATGATTTCAGGGCCTTCTGTAGATTGTCCTTCTCACTACCATGTTCTGTAATACAAAATGGTTTGATGTTCACTGACAAGTTAAGGCCCATGGCATATAGTATCAGTGCTGACCAAAGAGAGGGTTACGTCGACATCTTTGCTTTACTTTGAAACTGACATCTTTTATTGGACACTTTAGTACCCTCTAGCAGTACTGCTATATTGTTAAAACCAGATACTGTACCACAGATCACATCTTTTCAGAAAGTAGGTAGAAGAACATTACAAAATCTTGTTTCACTGTGCCTCATGGCTTGAGTTTCTGTTTGTGGGGGAATCTTCCTAGCCAAGATAAAGGTCATCTCTCCATCACTCACTCTTCATGTTTCTTAAAAGTGATTAGAACGTCACATCAGTTTTCTTTCTGAGCATTCTTAGTTTCATTAATCCAATATCCATTTGAGCTAACGTCCACTTATAGTTATTGGTGGAGATGTGGCTTAAGCCTCCAGAACCGGTAATTCTGTTGGGCCTGTGTCATGAAACAGTTTGATGTTGCTTTGTCTTTGTTGGTGCTGAGTCACAGAAGCAGCACGTGTGGAAATTGTGTTCTGTGCTGAAAAGAGCCCTTAGGGAGTAGGTCAGTTCCAGACAGTTTTTAACATTTATTTTTAGAATATTCTGTTTATGATAGTGTAGTTAATTTTCCCATACATGTGGCTACAAATCAAACTAGTTTGTAAAAATTATGCCAGACAGTATAATTTGAATAATGCTAAAAGATTCTTCATAGAAGTCCTTTTTTTAAAATAGGTGACTGAGAGCCATACAATATAGTGCTAATCTTTTTTATAATTGCAACTTCATAGGGAGCTTGTCTTTTCTTAACTTTTTTGTTACACATTTTCTCCAGTTGTAGAGCCTTTTGTTGCATAATCTAATATTTGCTATATACACCTCTACCCTGATATAACGCGACCTGATATAACACGAATTCGGATATAACGTGGTAAAGCAGGGCTCCGGGGGGGCGGGGCTGTGCACTCTGGCAGATCAAAGCAAATTCAATATAACACAGTTTCACCTATAATGCGGTAAGATTTTTTGGCTCCCGAGAACAGCGTTATATCGGGGTAGAGGTGTAATAATACTGGGTTTCTAAGCTCTCATAAGATTATAGAACAGATAATCCTCTGGAGCCGAGGTAGTTCAGGCTCAAGGTCCTTGACCATTCTCTTGAGACTGTCAGCAAGGATGACATGTAGGTTATCAATCAGGAGAGAAAGGACGGTCTTCTATGTAGCGGACCAGCCGGGGACAGGAGATGTGGGTTCAGCTGTTGGCTTTCCACAAACTTCCTGTGTTATCTTGGGAAATCAAAAGATCTTTCTGTGTCTCGGTTCCTCATATGTCAATGGGATGATACTTCCTTTCTCCCACCCTCTGTCTTACCTCATTTGATTGTAAGTTCTTTGGGGCAGGGACTGTTTTTCTATGTGTTTGTTCAATGACTAGCACAGTGGCACCTCAATCTTGTTTGGGGCCTGTAGGCACTACTGTCATACAATTTATATTACTAATAATTTGGAGCTAGGTATGTGAATACAGCCCAACATTTGGCAATTCAGCAATCAGTACCTGGTGAAAATACAAGCCACGTCCAGGTATTTGGCTGGTTTTGGATACAGTTGTATACCTCTCCCTATCCCATTCCCCCAAGTATATATCTAACAGGTGTCACTTTACTGGAAGCCAGGGGAGGGACTTCCCCTGTCCTAGCCTTTGATGAAGTGTATGAGATCTTCACTGCTCTTCCCCTTCCTTCCATGGAGGATGCCAGTGCAGTGATTTTCACTCCCCCTCGCTGGAGGCCATAAGATGAGAGCTAAAGATTTTT
Organism: Trachemys scripta elegans; assembly: GCF_013100865.1. NCBI lineage: Eukaryota > Metazoa > Chordata > Testudines > Emydidae > Trachemys > Trachemys scripta. The sequence goes on along the minus strand of NC_048301.1, from coordinate 53,652,713 downwards.
CTTCTCTCTGCCTCCTCTTCCTTTATTATGGGGGACAAGACGGGACCCAGGTGCTCAAGCTGTGCCAGACAGTAATTGATCTATTTATCCAAACTCAAATATTGGTAATATTTAGCAAATATTTGCCTACTCTCACTAGTAACTTAATCAAGATTCCTCCAACTTACTTCATGTAAGTCATGAGATACAGTAGTAACGAATTCAGTCACTAACAGCCTGGTTCTGGGTTTGATGGAAGGCTATGTATTCCAGGACCAATCTCCTGAGCCATCCATTCCCCTTTCCAGAAAACATTGATTAAACTGTGCCATGAAGCCAGATCTAGATCAATAGAAAATAACTACAACAACCTAATTATGTATTTAACATGTTCCAGTGTAGTTTTATTTGGTTTGTTATTGTATCCTCTTTATTCTAGTGCAGTAGATTGATTTAAATCTTCAGAACAGTAAACATCTAGAAATAACCTCGCTAGCTTTCACATGGCACTATATATAAATATGAAATCCAGATAATTGACCAGGTCATTTGATGGTGTAAATCAATGTAGCTCTAATGTATACTACCTTAGGCTCAGGCATAATAACTAAAAAGTGTTGCTTTATCAGTATTATTTTACATTATCACCTATTAATTTGAAGAATACAAGGTGTTCTTTGTATAGCTTGTCATGTATGGTCCTCTCTGTAACAATTGAAAAGAATTAATTGTTGAACCACAAAATATTTTTCAGACACTTTTTCTGTTGTTTGCAGGCCAAAGTCTACCACCAAATACATGCATGTAATTTTTTTCCAGAGTTACATATGAATCTCTTGTGGTCCAATTTAGATCACATTATCTCCAGTCTGATGTTTCCAAAGACTACAGATTTTAGAGAGTACTTAGCAAAGTGGATGAACAAACCAACAAATGTTGAATTTATACAGAACATATCATCCTGGGATGTCAAAGCACTTAACAAACACTGTTACAACTGAGTCCATGTGTAACCACTGAAGGACATATTTGCTTCAGTATGTCTCATGACAGCTTCTTTTAAAAAATATGTAAGTGAATTTAACACTTGTGAAAGGTGCCAGATTGACAGCTCTGGAGATAAAAGTCCTTGATTTACCAGCAGGCACAAGCAGAGCTTCCTACACAGTGCCCCACCAATGTTCCCCAACCCTTACCTAAAGGGCATAACTGCCAACTGTCCCAGATTTTGCAAATCTGTGCCAGGTAATTTCCGTGTCAGTCAGTGCTCTGAGATTCTGGGCAGTGGTAAGCAGTTGTAACTCAGCCACAGAGGTGAAAAAGCAAGTGTTGTCATCACTACACGTGTGCTGTTTCATTTGATAATTTGGGGGTCAGATTTTCAACTTACTGCTAAAAATGTGTCCACAATATTTGCATGGTAGTTGTGTGTGTGAACCAGTGGTGAGTAATGCAGCTTGCTCCATCTGCACAGGCAAATTCAGGTTTCTGTGTGAGCAAACAAGTGGTGCAAATACTGCAAGTGGTTTTTAGATGCCCACTTAAAAATCGGTCCTTACTATTGTATATGTTTGTAATAATCTGTCTCCATTCATACCTCATCCCAACTTGGTAGCATTATGCCCTTTCCTCCGCAGAGACTAAACACAGCTTAGAAGCTCAGTAACCATATTTCTGTTAAAGAGAGAGAACCTTATATAGATCTTGAGGCCACCGGAAGATGGTATACAAAGAAAATAGGTTTGTGATTTCTGTACTCTGTCATGCCTTTAGAAAAATGGAAATTTTCACTTTTCAGCTCTGGTGCTCCCGGAGCAATCATATTCACTAAAGTTCAGTTCCTCCTTTCCCCTGGAAATTATATTTAGCCTTTCCTGTGAGTATTGGAAGAGAATGTTTAAGTGTTTCTTTATTCAGTGTAGAAGGCTAATGACATTTTAAACAGGAGTGCACATTTTTAACCTTGTGTAGGCTGACTATTTACAGTACCTTTATGTAGGACAATGCTAAATATGGAACAACGAAGAATACCAGCAAAGACTGTTACATGCTGTTGCTGTGCTATTTTCTAAACTACAGCCAGCAGCTTGAAAAAAATGATTATGAAAGCTAGAACTTAATTTTGTCTACTAAAAAATAGCCATAACTAATATGCAGAGGAGCTCAGCAAGCATTTGTTTATCTTCAAAAGAGTCACATTTCTTTCCATGACCTGCCATTGATGTGCATGATAAAATACCTAATTTGACTAGTTGTGTGTATTCCAGAAGATGGGTTTACATATATTCAGAGAGAGCTACGTGGGGCATAAATATCTTAAGAATGTTATTGAGATTCTAATTACAATTGTTAAAAATATCTACATGAAAAATGTGTCATTTTGGTTATCTTGCTTGATTTTCTTACTCCTACAGCACTGTAGGTGCATCTGGCACATTGATATTAGAGCTTTGTGAAACATTCCTATCAAACCTCAATGTCCGTGTACCTGGGGAGAGGATATCAGACAGCAGAGGAATTCATAGAACTCCATTCAAGCTCTTCCTCCTACAGCCAGCCTCATTCTCTTTCTCAAGCCAGTCTATCATAGGAATTAGAGACGGCAAAGACCTGTTAAGTCAACTAGTCTAATTCTCCGCCAATGTAGGAACGTTCTCTATAGTATATCATTCAGTACTTTGTCAACTCTAATTTTAAATGTCCCATGTGACTTGGTTTCTTCCTCCACATACTAGTAGATCTCTTTGTCAGGATGTTTTTCTTGATATTCACATCCTTTCACTTATTTCATCCCATTTCTCTAACTTTTATGCACACCCTGTACTATCCTATGTTATTCCTCTCCTTGTTTGTCTCTTTCAGCATTTCTGCTTCCTGTGCCTCACACTACTGTGTGGTCTTGTGTTTAGTGTGGCAGCAGCAGGAATGGAAAAGTGTTTCCTTTCCCTCCTGCCCTTGAGGGAGGGCTCAGGTCACTTGCTGACCCACTCCTCCCTAGAAGGGGCGGGGCAGTGGCCTGGTCTTACAGTTATACCACCACACCCCCACAAAAATACAAGAGGAGAGAAGCTTCTACATGGCACCCTCTTTAAGATCTATGGATAAGGACCACTGCCTCTGAAAACATCATCAGAGGATGTTCTTAGGCTATATCTTGGTGCATAACATTGAAATTGTACAACTCTACATAAGTGTAAGTGCTATTACTAATTTTGTCTGTAAGAGGGACAGAGCTAGGGCCCCAAAGGAGGAGGGAGGGAAGAGAGATTCTCTCAGAGGTTTGAGTTAGTCACAATCAAACCTTCAAATGAACAGAACGGGGTTGGTTCCCTCCCATCCCCTTGTGACTTGAATTACAGGGTTGAATAAGTGAAAATGATCATAAACCAAACCCTGCAGAGTCTGCAAAGCACTAATTAACACCCCCAGTCAGTAACTTCTCAGAAACTGGTCTTTAAGCAAACTTTACTCTAAAAAACAAAACAAATTAATTTGGCGGCCTGATAAAAGAGATGCATTGCCAAAGCTGACAGGCCCACAATTGAACCAACTCTAAAAATAACTTTTTTTCTGTTCAATGTCTTTAAGATGCTGAAAAATTTATAAGCTACAAAAAATTCCACTTTCTCAGCCAAGTGACTCAGCTCTAGGAAAGCAAGATTCTTGTAAATGTTCACACCCGCCCCATCCTTGAGCATGCCCCCTTCCCACCTACCCCCATCTCAGCAGAATGGAAAGGAAGTTGGTCAGACTGGAGGCCACCTTTAAGGTCCTTCAGCGCTGGAGGGCAGTGATGCCCTCTGATGTTGGCCCTTGTCCCACCCCACTGTTTTGTGGATGGATATGGAGCCCATGCAGGGTGGGTAGGATGAAATCCTCAGCTATTCAGTGGACATTTTGGAGGACGGGGAGTCATTTGTCTCTCTGTGCCACCTCCCCTTCTCTGCATAAAGCCCTTGTGGTCCGATATAATAATAAATATGTGCATTTTGGTAGTGCCCAAAAAGGGCACAGTGACAATTGTGGCCCCATCAGGCGCAGTGTTTACAAACAGAAATAGAGACAATCCTTTTGAACTGGTAATAAGTTGAATCACTAGTGCAGCAGCTCTGAGAATTTTCCCTGGTCCTTCCTGTCCAAAGTTTATTCTCATCTGCCATATGATTATGTGAAAAGGAGATCATCAACTGAAACAGGTTTAACAGGTAAAACTTTGTAGCAGCAAGAATCCACACAAGTGGGATGGGTCCATAGACAAGAAATAAATAAAAATGTGATGAGACAATTTTTCAAAGGCACAATATTAAAGGCTACATATTTGCACTCATGAAAACAGACAGATGCATCTCTAAATGGCTATTTTGGCATCTGCCCGGCTATTTGTACTGGTACAGACCCATTTCCACATATAATCACGGTAACTGTATCTGCAGTTGTAGCTTTACTTTTTTGCATGTGCATTTTTGTAAATAGACCTGACACTTCTGAAAATGTATCATGTATGAAATGTTAGTGTAGAAAAACATTATAGCAATTTTGAAGCAACTTGTGAAATCTTCACAACATAGATTGGATTTTTAAGTTAGGTGGCAAGTGGATTGATGCTTTTACTTTAGGCATCCTACTCTTAAATCCTAATTTAGTGTAGCTCCCACTAAAAATGAGTTTGCAGCCTCACCCTAATCCCTGGTGGACATTTGTCACACTTACCACCACATCAGAAAACCACCTAACAATTCAGCATGATTGGTAGCCTCTGATCTAGAACAGAGCCCCAGGCAGGGAACACCAAGGTGGTTGAAGTTCAGAATTGAAGTGCATTAGCTGTACGGTATGGAGAAGCTTGCACAGCACCTAGAAACCTCCACTGTGCCAAACCTGCCCCACTCATGAGTGCCAAATATACACATTAAAATATGTAAAGCAGTTTGATGTAAAATTATAGTTTTAATAATAATAATCACATATACAGTGCTTTACAAACCATTATTAACCACTGAACTCCCATGAGAGGTAAGTAAATCAGCATTAGCTTCATGTTACAGATGAGAACCAGACAAAGAGACCTTGTGACTTGCACAAGGGCCGAGGATAATTGATATTATAATCGGGATAAGAAATCAGTAGTTACTGGCACCCAGGCCTGTGCTAAAATCACCTTTTTGCATGTGTAACAATTGTCAGATCCTGTTTTCTCCTAGTATTTGTTTCAAAGTTCCTGATTGCAAAATCTTATGATCCCAACTTTAAGAGCCTGAAATAAAAATATAATAACATATAGTAATGTATTTATGGCCACATTTTCCATCCACCTGCAGGGTGCTTAGTCCTTTTGAACACTTTGCTTAGGTACCAAAATGGGAGCAAAGCTTTTTTGAAAATCTGCCCCCAGCTGTCGGGAGCTTAGCACTTTTGAAAATCTGGCCCATATACTTTTCAAGGGGAATGTCCAATATGACTGATTTTAAAAATATCATTAGGACAGTGAAGGAAGAGATAATAAAGGAGCTAATGAAAAGCTAAGTATCAAAGTATATCAAATGTCCAGATTTTTCCTTAGAAAACTAGAATTTTGCAGGAGAAAATCACTGCAGATCATCCTTTAGGAAACAGTTTACTTTTATTTCATTTTTATTTTTCCATCAGATTTTTCTTTCAAGGTGTTTTTATTTAATAGGCTCAGTGCTTATTCTGAGCAAGTGGATTTTAGCCAGAATAAAGCAAGTAGATTGTACACATTTTGTTTTGAAATTCTGCATTTACCCAAAACACATTGTATTATTCTAAGAACAAACTTGGGGAAAAAAATTAATTGATTTCTCTGGCACATAGGCCTGGTACAAAACAGCAGTAAAACCAGTTAATTTTCTGAAATGTATTTTCCTTCCCTGCTACTGTTAACCATAAAGACAGTCACTTGGATCTTTTTTTAAAGGCATCAAGCTTCCTCATGTTTCAGCTTTTCATTGCACTGCCTGATCATTTAGGGAACAGGCTTGTTCCAGACAGCTTTAATTAAACTGTGCTGTGAAACCAGATATAGATCAATGGAAATGATCCATAACAAGAGGCTAATCATGTATTTAACAGTGTTCAGTCCAGTTCAATCACCTTCTACCATTTCTGTGGCTTTACATTCATGTGGCGAAGACTGAATGTGTGTATGTATTTTTTTTTTTTAATCCATCCCATTAGTGGCCATATGCTTTGGCTTCAAGGGAGACAAGAACTGTCTGCAATCTGCCAGGGATTTAGGGACATCAATAATTTTTGAATAGTCATGTTGGTACTGGTCGAAGGGTTAAGTGCCCTGTGCACCAGGGGTACATCTTGTGGGACTGGAACTCATAGTCAACTGTTAGGAACCTGATCCCCTCTGAGGCTTCTCTTCGAAGTACATGCTTCACGTCAAATCCATACAGCTGAAGCAATGGAGCTTTATTAGCTCAGGGATTTAAAGACCTGAACTAAGTGATGTAACAATATCTTTTTGATTACAAAGTGAAGGAAAAGTGTAGTTGTAACATCAAATAGATTGTTATGTTCTGGGTGAAACACATGCTCTTTCTGCTACCCTTTTCCATTTCAACGCAGGCTAGTTCTCGCCCATAATCAGCTGGTGGAGAGTGCTTACCACTACAAGTATCAGGATAATGGCCCTGGTTTTGCAAGCATTGCCCATGTGAGCAGTCTCATTGGCTTCAGCTCATACAAGTAAGAACTGCAGAAGAGGATCTGAGGGTCTTACTAAAGTCAACTGTAGCGCAGGTGTAAAGACTATTTTTGTAAAGGTTAGACTGATTCCATAAAAGGATGCTGTTGCATTCATGGAGCAGTTTAGCATGAAGACCACCTTTAAAAGCAATAACTTATAATGTTGGAAAGTGCCATGGTAAAATGTGAAGGGTATTAGGTCAGTATGAAAAGTCACTGCACTATTGATCTGAATTATCTCCTGTTGTTACAGAAAGGACAATAAGAACACATAGCACTGGTTGATTTCTTTGTTGGTTTGAGTCAATTTTATTTCAATTTCCAGTTGTGTCCACCGTCCTTTGTGTTTTCATGTGTCCCTCAGTTGTTCCTGATTTAAGTAGAAAAATTTCTGGTGACAGTCTGGGGCCCATGCCTCAATTCTTGTTGAGCACAGTGGGTGTGGAGAGCACCCATAGAGTTAGGCTCTCATCTGCATTGGGATAACACCAAGTAGAAATGGGAAGAGTTACATGTGACTGAAAATGAAAATACAGTATTTATCACTTTAATAACTGCTTGTTTACTGCCGTTTGAAATAAATCACTAAATTTTCTATCAGACTTGAAAAATCTGGTACAGGGCACATTAAAGAGACAGTTTGGACTAGCATAGATCATCAATGAAGTATATTTATTCCTCCTAGCCCCCTTCTCCAACCCCACCCAAATACACATGCCCAATCCCTCCATATACACACACCACCACCATCGGCAGCCATTCCCCATGTTTTTATTTACAGGAACGACATGCAAGTGAACAATTGGTTCAATATTCAGCATTGATAAAAAGCTCCTTGAAATCTTAGCCATTTAAGCAAAGAATTACTTAATATAAAAAATAATAAATAATGCTGACCTTGAGTTGTTATTTATCTTAAAGCACCGCTTGCTGAAAACCTTAAGGATTTGTTTTTATTAGTGCTGCATCATTAAAATGGTGTAATTAGTAGAGGAAAGGACTTAGAGGATCAACTATTGTTTTATTTATAACAGATAAAAGATATAGTATTCTTGAATGAATTAGCTATGTCCATTTGAACTGATGCAATTTCACTAATAGTGCAGTGCCCCTCTCCCCCCATACCTTGGCTTACAGTTTGATTTTGATTTTTAGAGGTCCATCCTCCCATACTGCCAGTGAAATTTGCACCTGCAGATTTTTACCCCCACATTTTTAGACTGACAAAATGAGCTGCAGATCCAAAACAGAATACTTGTCCATTAAATACCTGATTTTCACCTGTAATAGGACAGTGGGAGGTCCAAGTACCCAGATTTTCACCCATAATTCAACTGAAGGTGAAAAACGTGGGTGCAGATTTTGCAACTGCAATTTGCACAAACAAGAAGTCATCTTTTGAAAATGTGGCCCTTTCTGACTCAAAACTCACCAGAGAGTTTTCCAGAGTAAATATTTTGGGTCGCCTCCAAGTACCAAAATTGTTGAGTTCACTATCAGAACTACCTCCTTGCCAAATATCCTCTTTGAAAACGATACCCATGTTTTTTGTGGTGGTAGCACTGGGCTACAAACCTGTGAAAAGTTAAAGTGGCAGAAGGGATGATTTCTGACTGTCTAAAAACTAAAACTAAAATAAAAATAGCCGATTTTAAAATGTAATTTATTTTTTTTCATTGAGCTGACAACTTTCTGCGTACTTTGACCCAATGCCTTTTGAGCCAGCATAGCTATGAAGTTTGGAAAATCAAGTTCCAAAAATCAGAGTTTGGAATTGAAATGCCATCTGACCCTTAATCAGTGTGTCACTACTGAATCGCGGTGATACATAGATTGAGTTGCTTATTACACAGAACATGAAGTCCTTTGACCCTCCGGTGAATATTGATCTTAGGTTCACCTCTGTCAACGTTCATCTCTAATGTCAACAATTTTCAATGCAAAATAACACAGCAGCATTTTAGTAGTCTTAGTCTGTTCCTCTGGTTGCAACATCTATATAGTAACATCCCTGTTACAAGATATTCAGATGTATTCCTTCTGTTGCTGTTCAGTAGAAACAGTAGGTGAAATCCTGACTCCACCGAAATCAGTGGCTACACTTGTATTGATTTCAGTTGGGCCAGAATTTCACCAAGTACATGTTAACACTTTGATTGAACTATATATTCACAGCCTCACATTCAGTGGGAAAAACCATAAACCTTTTAAGTTCTGCCCTCTTTACATTGTTTATCTAGTCAAGAATTTTTAATGTTGTGAAGTGTCGGTAGAATCACAGACGTTAAAGACAGAAAAGACCTATTAAAACCTAAACCCTGCAGCCCAGATTCGGTTCCTTCAATATAATTTTTAGCACTTTTCCAATCAAGTTTTAAAAGTGCTATGTGACGGGGCTTCTACCACTTCGTTAGCGAAGCTATATGTGATGTTCTTGATATTCAGCCTAAATTTGCCATTCCTTAATTCCATTCCATTAGCCTTCTAATGAGACACTCTCTCTATGCATCACATGAATTCCACTCCCTCCACAATGTTTGTACCCTTTAAACTTTTGTAAACTGTTGGCACATCCCTTCTTAGTCTTCAGATTCTGTGTTTAGTTGTTTTAATCTTTTCATAAATCATTAACTCCAGACTCCTAATCATATTTGTTGCTCTTCTCTGGACTTTTAGAGGCTTTACCCCCATTACATTTTATAGGACAGTTCCATAAGAAGATGCAAAATATCTAATGTAATTTGTTACATTTCTGTGATTTGATAGCAGTAAGAGAATACAGTACTTCTGTTGATTTTAAATGTGACTTGCAAACACTTTAAAAAAAAATCAGTGGGGCACGTTTCTTCCAGGATACATCAGTGCAACATTTATCACAGTGGGGTTCTACAAGTGCAGCAAGGAACAGAATTTGACCTGGTAGCTGTAGAGAGCTATGTGCTGAATATTCAAATATGAAGAGTAAAAGAGACATTCAGAACATACAGTAACTGAATTTAAACTTACTCCCATATTACCATCCCAAGTCACAAATTAGGTAAGGGTAAATTGAAACTTGGTAAATTGCTGAGTACCTCTGTTACCTTTGCTATTTGGGATATTGACAAAGCTTTGGCTGGGATGATTTAGTTGGGGATTGATCCTGCTTTGAGCAGGGGGTTGGACTAGATGACCTCCTGAGGTCCCTTCCAACCTGATAGTCTATGATTCTATGATATTCAAAATCCTACAAATTAATGATTTTTTAAATGTATATGTAAGTCATTTTTAAGACGACACACTTCTTACAGTATAAAATGCATTTGTTTAATGACTATAACACAAAAACCAGAAGGTATTCATCATTCATTTTGTTCCTGTTTTAGGACTGCAAGATTACCTAGAAGATCAGTTGAGGGAGAAGACTCCAGCTCTGATTCTGGTACCTGTAGTGGATTTACCTGAAAAGGAAGTTATTCATGTAGCATGCTGGCTGAGCTAATCATTTATAAGTGATCAGTTGATATCAAAGCATGTATTCCACCCAGAAGAGAGTGAAGAGAAGAGTTGATCTTGATTATGTTGAATATTTTCATTAAACATCAAGGTGTACATTGCTTGATTTGGGCCAAGCCTGTCTTAAAATGTTAATATTTCTATGGACAGTGCCCGACGATAAATGACACATTCCGCCTTTGAAGGAAAAATAAAGATTTTGGTTCAAAATACTGTCCTGTTTTTTCTCAGATCTAAAGTGTTTTCTGGCATCTAATAACAACACAAGCAGCTCACAGGAGATGGTAATGACTCTGGAATCCTAAGGCTTGGGCACACTAGACCAGTTGTCATCTTCAGCCGTTGTTTGGAGGATCAGTATATGAGCTCCAATACAATCTTGGAGATTTCTTACATTAATTTTGCACTGGATACACTGACTTCAGACCAGCTCCTGAATTTCTTACTCCTGGCCAGATTGTGACCCCCCTTTCCAATGATGGTGAACAGTTATTCACCTGAGTAGTCATAACACACATTTAATCAATCTGAATAACAGGGGTCACAGTCTCCGTTTTTTCACAGTTATTCAAATTCTCATTGTCAAAGAACACAGCATTTGCCACCTGTTTTCCAGAAACAGTACAGAGTATTTTTATACTTTCTATCCATTGTAGAGCTCTCATTACAGAACTACTGGTATTCCCTAAGGACCCGAACTAGCTCCCTGTGAAGTCAGTGGGAATTTTGCCTTTGGTGAAGTGGGATCAAACTCTAAAGGTGAAATCCCAGCCTCGTTGAAGTCAGTGACAAAACTCCCATTGAATTCAATGGGGCTAGAATTTCATCCTCAATGAGTTTAAGGGTCAGTATAGTACAGATAGCCTTCTTGATTTAGCTGGAGTCTCCAAGACACTATAGAGAAAGCCCATCCTCAGGCAAACCCTGTAAAACTAAACCTTGGGGAAAGAGTGATGTTCTTATCTCCATGTTACACATTCATGAATTCCCTCCCTAATGTTACACTTGGAAGATTATTTTTTTAAGAAAATACAATCTGATTCACAATCAGGCATGTAATCATTCCTGGAGGAACTACACATACAAGGGCTCCAGTTGGCTCTCAGTTCCACCAGTATCAGTCTGAAATAACTCCACTGAAGTCAATTGAATTTACACTGCTGTGACTGAGAAGAGATTTTGGACTTATGGCTTCATTTTCTTCCCATTTCCAGTTATGTATTTGGCAGCTGATACAGAGCTAGTGACTAAAAATAAGAGGATCTTCCTCGGTATCCTCTTGCCTTGTATATCTGATATACTGTGCTAATTGTGATTTGGGAGTCAGACTTGTCATTCCTTATCACCACACAAGAAAATACAGTACAGTAACCACAGTGTTAAGTGAGGGTTGTTTTCATCACAGCTATTCTCTCTAATAATTAAAAACTCATCCTGAAGCTTTTTCTACTAATTGGGGTAATTATTTGTTTAAATTCATAATGTGTAAAGTGTTTGTTGGTCAATTATTAGTTTGTTTTCATTCAAACACTTTTGAAAGAAGGGGGAAGACACCAAGGTAGTTACATACCATTATACAATACAGATGCTTAGACAGATTTAACTTAAGATTCTTGTGCCTGATTCATTACCTGAGAAAATGGGAAAGAGTCTGGTATCAGGGAGGTGCTATTATCAACACATTCATTTAGGAATAGTCAGTGTCATTTTTTGATTAGCCTAAGACCTGTTATAATAATGTTGATGGAATAAATTGGCCCAAAGACTCAAAGGTATTAACATGACCCTGAAACTGTCCAACATTAAACAGTTTTCAAGAAGGTTTGGGGTTTAGTATGCACAGATCTCAGCCTGCTTAGTTCAAACACACCATTTAAAAGCTTTTAACCTTTTATTGAGGATATAAACAAAAAAAAAAGGAGAAACAGTCGAAGCATTTGAAAAGTGAAATATTAAGTAAGGCTTTCTTTTTAACAATATCCCTTGTTCCCTTTCCTTTAGCTGGAGAGTTTTTAGAAGGAAACCCCTTGTTTGGTGGTTGTTTAGATAGTGGTAATATGGTAAAAACTGCCCTTTTGGACATGAGGTGGGGCAGGAAGAGAAAAATTTATTTGGATGAGCTGGAGCTGTTGTTATTGCTGCTGCTGCTGTTCAAGTCTGAGCCCATATTCTCGAAGACAAAACAAGACAAACACACACAAAAGGGGAGAGAAAAAAGAACAGCAAAGATGGAAAATGCAGCTTCCATCTCTGGTGTTGACTCTGACTTGCACCTGTGATTTGCACCTCACTGCAAAACAGAATCATGCCACACAGTTTTACTGAGCACTCCGAGACCTGGCTAGCTTGTACCGGGGTCCGGCTGTTTGGGGCATAGCTTTATCTACTTCTGTGGTCACAGGCTTAGGGCAGCATTGCAAATTATAGTCTTGGCCAGCTAAGCCAGACTCTTATTTGACAGAAGGCAAAAGGATAGGGATAGGAAAGAGAAGAAATAAGATGAGGAAAGAAAAGAACATACATGAGATGGGGATGACAACAACGTGGTGGTTGGGATTTAGCCAAAACTGGTGGAGGTGACGATGTCATCTGCGTCCCTCTCTTAGGCCAGTATGGTCAGGACGTGTGTCAGGATCAGGACAATGAAGGCCTAACAGTTTCACAGTGGATCCTGGACTCCCAGGAGACAGAAGGGTGGCAGCCTCTTGGTGAAGCTCACTCCTTCCCCCTCTTTCAGTCAGTGCTTCCTGTCCAATTTTCCCCCAAAGGTTGATTCTTTTAAAGACCCAAAATTCAATTCCCTATCTGCTATGGACTTCCTTTATGACCAAGTCATTAGCCTTTCTGTGCCTCAGTTCCCCATCTGTTAAACAGGAGTTATAATGTTTCCCTACCTCACTGGGCAGTGGTGAGGATAAATACCTTAAAATATCGTGAAGCACTTTCAGCACTAAAGATGAACAGGGCAATATACGAAATAGGGACTATTAGGTGTTGCTAGCCCAATTGCGATGAGAGAGGGCTTCTCTGGAACTACACCCCTCCTCCTGAAGGGGACTCTCCCTCACCTGGTCCAGCCACTTAAGTTTCTCCCCGTTCCTCCCTGCTCCATCCAGGTGAACCTTTCTGCCACCCAGTTGCAGAGGTGTCCAAGGAAAGGGCAATATCCCCGCACCCCTTTCTCCTGGCCAGCCAGACAAGCACTCACCATATTCAGCTTCAATGAGCATGTTTATTTTCCTAGCTTTTAAAATACACACATTTTATTAGTTGCAATGTGAAGAGTGGCCAGACGACAAGGCACTAGGTGGGGACCAGTGGGAGAGGAGATGGAGACAAAGCTTTCAAGTGAGGATGAGTGCTTTTAGCTTTACACAAAAAGAGACGTGGCACCAGAGAAGAGGTACGAATTTGCCCATCTCTGTACCATATCTCATTAATCTGTTCATACTGACCTTAGAAAAGGCATTCAAATGCACTTTATCCTAGCATTTGTACTACAGTGAATGATACAATATGTACTCAGCTGACAGGATACTTGTTCTCAAAGATGTCGCGCTTGTCTGATATCGTCAAGATTTCAAGCCTCAAACTAGCCACCCCTTCCTTCCCCCCAAACTGGGTTGATAATTTGTGTAGGTGGTGAAGCAATGCATTGGTCCAAGAAATGCTTCCAGCCAGGAATTCTTTCCTTTTCTTGAAACAGCTAGAAGAGCTTTAAAATATTTTCTCTGTGAATAGCTTGGGGGGGGGGGGAAGAAATAGTGTCTTTTGGTGCTGACTTGAAAGGCTTCATACCTCCTCGCTGTAATGCGAGTAACTGAGTTTAGAAGCTGGGTTTGCTGAGCTTTAAATATGAACAAGGTAATTTGTTAAATATTGAAACGCAAGTTAAAATGCTGCTTCATATAGAGACC
>NC_048301.1:53102221-53338516 GCF_013100865.1 Trachemys scripta elegans | reverse complement strand
CCCAAGCACATGCTTGGGGCGGCACCTGGTAAGGGGCGCGGGGGGGGGGCGCGGCGGGGCATTTGGGGGGGGGGGGGGGGGCGGGCTCCGGCAGCGCGGGGCTTGGTGCTTGGGGGGGGCTGCGGTGCGGGTGCGGCGCTGGAAGGGGGTTCCGGCGGCGCTTGGCAGGGGGCGGGGGCGGGCTCCGGAGCCGGGGGGCGTCGCAGGGCTCGGCGCTGGGGGGGGGGGGGGGGGGGGGGGGGGGGGGGGGGGGGGGGCGGCACTTTTTTTTGCTGCTTGGGGCAGCAAAAAAGCTAGAGCCGGCCCTGGTGCCACCTCCCCAGTCCACTCCCACTCCTGGGAGCCAGGGCCAAGAGTGGGACCAGAGAAGGGAGCGGGACCCAAGCCAGGGGCTGTGGTGGGGCTGGGGAGAGCACGGTCATGAGTGGGGGCCAGAAGTACAGGTGGGGCTGTGGCCAGGAGTGGAACCGTGGTTGGGAGCAGAGACAGGGCTGGGGGCAGGGTTGCGGTGGGGCCAGAGTGGAGTTGAGGGCACAGCCAGGCTGGGTGTGGCTCTCTGCCCACCCCCTGTGTGGGCTGACTTGGGCCCTGCTGCATCCCTCTGCCCCTCCCACCCCCGAGCATTCCTCTGTGCCACCCTAGGGTGGTGTACCCCACAGTTTGGGGACCACTGCCCTAGGCTGTGGTAAGAGCCACCCAGGGAGCCCGGTCAGCTGTAGGGAGCCCCAGCCCTCCAACTGTCATGGGAAGGGGGGGTGAGAGAGAGGTGGCTGAGCTGCCCAAGAGCAGCCCTGGCCTGTGTCCCTACCTCCCAGGGTGCGCCACCCAGGGCAGGTGGAGGGTCCAGGGTAGGGTTGGTAACTTTCTAATGCACAAAAACAAACTCCCCTGCCCCACCCTGCTCTGAGGCCCCTCCTCTTACATACCCCTTCTCCAAGGCCCTGCTCCCGCTCGCTCCAACTCCCCCTTCCCTCTGTGGCTTGCTCTCTCCCACCCTCACTCACTTTCACCAGGCTGGGGCAGGAGGTTGAGGTGTGTTTGGGGGATAGGACTTTGGCTGGGAGTGCAGGCTCTGGGGTGGGGCTGAGGATGAGGGGTTTAGGATGCAGGCGAAGGCTCCGGGGTGGGGCAGAGGTTGGGGTGCAGTGGGAGTGATGGGCTGGGAGTATGGGCTCTGGTGGGGACAGAAATGAGGGGTTCTGGGTAGAGGGGAGGGCTCCAGGCTGTGGCTGGGGATATGTGTGGGTGGGTGAGGACTCCAGCTGGGAGTGTGGGCTCTGGGGTGGGGCTGAGGATGAGGAGTTTGGGGTGCAGGAGGAGGCGGGGCCCTGTGGTGAGGGTGGATGTGGGGGAGAGCAAATTTTCTTTGTGCCCAGGGGCCCCAATAAATCTTAATCTGGCTCTGCTTCGTGCACCCATGTGTCTCCTCTTTAGTGGGACTTTTGGTTTATCAAGGAAAGCAGAATTGGGCCAAGAGTCAATTCAGAAGCTGAGTTTGGCTGGCAAGATTGCGAGAGGCCTTTGTGTGGCTATGATGCAGCATTGTAGAAGTGGTGCCTGCCTGTGCCAAAATCTCTCAGCTCTCCTGCTTTGGCCATGGTGCGGCAGTAACTGGGTTTTAGGGGAGGCCAGTGGCAGCACTGATTGAATTGGAGAGTGGGACTTTTGGGAGGACAAGGCAGTGATAGAATGTGGGAGGGAGAACAGATGAACACAACTCTCTCCCCTCCTCACGCTTTGCTAAAAGCAAAGGGAGCACTCCCTCTCCTGGCCTTTGGGAAGCACAGTTCCTGCATAACTCCCCCTCCTCTGGGATTTTCACTGGCTAGGGACATGAGGGCTGGTTAGGGAGGAGAATCTAAAGTGGGAGCAGTAGGAGGTGCTGGTTCCTGGCTGGGGAGTTTCTGTGGCTCCCAGCCTTCCTGCCAATAGAAAGGGCAGTACTAGCACTTGATGGGAGAACAATTGTCCATCTCTTGCTGGCAACACCTATGCCACCATAAAACCACAAGAGCTGGTGTGCCCCCTCTCCTGATTTGAACTACTTTAACTCCTGGGTGGTGGATGTAGTCGGAAGAGAGCCTGAGACATAAGCCTTTGATTCAGAGGCCTGGTATGAAGCCTGGGGCTTGGGTTGAAGTACTGGTCAAAGCTTTCCTAATATAAGGCAACGTCAGCAAGAGACAGGCTGTAAGCAGGAGCCAGGTTCTGCCTGCGTACACGTTCCCAGAACCTGGCAAGAACTGGGCTGGTATTGCAAAAACACACACATTCCTAAGAAGTGCTAGGCACAGGACATTCATGTAAACACATTCCAGAGGGGTGCCAGAGCACTCCAATACCAACTATGGCACAACCACCCCTCCACGTTGCAGGACACTGCCCTCTCTGTCCATGTCAGAGGGGCAATACGTATCTTGTTTGTATTGGTGTATAAAATGGTCTCAGAGGGAGTGTCTTTGGGCAGCCTAGGGGGGGAATGGGAAGTCCCACCATTTACTGAGCTGCGTCCATTGTCCCAGGCATACATGCACTGAGTATACTTGTAGCAAGTATAGGGCACCAATACCGTGCTTTGTCGACAATAAATCTGCTTGGGTGCCTTCATACCTTAACAATGCTTGTGGTCATTGGGCAGTTCGTTTGGGGTCTGCTGTGCCAGCTGACTGCGCAGTGCTGGGATGGCACACAGAGAGAACACACACACGCAGCCAAACAGCTGGCGACAGTGGAAACTAATTTTGGGCTGTAGGGTGAAGATAACTGATTTTTTTGGTGGGGTGCTGGTAACTTTGGGGAGAGGGCAGCAGCAGCAATAATTGATTTGGGGCGATTCTGGACAGTAATTTACCCAACACCCCCCATCTAGCACTAAATATAAAAGGCATGTCTTTGCGTTAGCTTTTCTTCAATATGCCTCTCAAACATGTCAGGATCTTAGCACTTTATACATTTATTTTTAAAAAACCCATCAATAACTTTAAGCTCAACAACTTCATAAGACCCGAGCTAGCTAGACAGAATTATGGCATTAATGTTGGCAGGGACTGACTTCTGCATTAAATTATTTTTGAGGTGGGACTGTGTGAGAGATGGGCAGAGAGCGAGGAGAAGGACTATAAGTGTTAGAAATAGACTGAGAGCCTGTGGGTTGGGTATGTGTTATTGGGAACTCAGTCAAGAGGGCTGAGCTTTCCCGACAGCATGTGGCATGGGGGAGTGTCTACACTGCAATTAGACACCCATGGCTGGCCAATGCTAAGTTGCTTAGGCTCATGGGACTGAGGCTAACTGGCTGTTTAATTGTGGAGTAGAAGTTTGGGATTGTGCTGAAGCCTGGGTCCTAGGACCCCTGTGAGGTGGGAGGGTCCCAGAACTTGGGCTACAACCCAAGCCAGAAAGTTTAAACCAAAAATTAAGCAGCCCCTTAGCCCAAGCCTGAGTCTAATTGGGTGTTTAATTGCAGTGTATTTATACTTGCAGTGTACTTATAGGGTTCAGGTGCTGTGAAGCTCTTCTTGTTATTCATAGACAATTGGAACTGGACCCAGAATAAATTGAGAGAGATTGAGGGAGTATATGTGAAAGATAAATGGAGAGAGAGAATTTTACTAAGCCATAACACAGGAACTCGCATGTGGCAATTCACAATTTTTGGAGGAACCATCCCTAGCCACCTAATTCCCCTCTAAGCTGTGTGGCCACGCAGCAGCCTATTAAGCGCTTCACCCGCGCTCAGGGCTGCAGCAGGGAGAGATGCCTCTCCCTCAACTCCAGACCTGCCGCACCCCAACCCAGCCCCGGACCTGCCGCAGCTGGGGAGTGAGGCGCCCCTTCTCTGGCCCCAAACCAGCCCCAAACCTGACGTGGCTGGGGGTAAGCCACCACCCGTCTGGCCCCAACCCAGCCCAGCCCCGGACCTGATGTAGCAGGTGGAGAGGCGCCCCTCCCCAGTCCCAACCCACCTTAGCCCCCAGCCCCAACGCAGCCCAGCCCCGGATCTGCCGCAGCCGGGGGAGAGGTGTCCCAACCCAGCCCTGGCCTGAAGCTGCTGCGGTGGGGAGAGGCGCCTCTCCTCCCCAGCCCAGATGCTGCTACGGGGAGAGAGGGTTGGGGGGAGCCCTCTCTCCCCGCTGTAGCCCTGGGGCAGCCTGCACCCCAAGCCCCTCATCTTCAGCTCCACCCCAGAGCTCGCACCCCATCCACCAGAGCCCTCAACCCCCCCTGCACCCCAACCCTCTGTCACATATCACCTCTATATTGGTGCACATAACTAAATTAATTCCGCTCGAGTGGGAAAAATTAGCAGGAACACTGCTGGCCACTCCCTCCCAGTTTAAATTTCATGTTCTTTCCCCACAGCTCCCCAAAGACTCTCCACTACTCTTTAGCTGGCTACAGCCCTGGTGGTGTGGGGTAGGGCGGGAGGTGTGATCAGTGCTGTGGAGAGGAGCCCACCCTCTCTACAGCCCTGGGGAGCTGCCACAGATATCACTGGGTGAGGGGAGGGGTAGCTTTTTCTGCTTTAACTTATGTTGCTTTGGAAGCAGTTTAAGCTCAAACAAACAAACAAGCCACTCTTATTCAAGAATGCCAACATGGGGCATTATCCCAGTATAACTATATTGGTTTAACTATACTGTGATAATTATACTGGTATAACTAGTGAAACTTTCCCATGGAGACGAGCCCTTAGGCTCCAAAGTCATTTAGATGCTTTTGAAAATGTTCCCTTAATCTCTTTAGTATTTACCTGTATAAGACAGTAGACATACCAGCACCTAATGGTGCAGAATGGATTCTGAGATAAAGGTGCATAGATAAGACATGAGGACAATGATTGGAGCACAGAACATGAATATGCAGTGGCTAAAAAACCAGCAAATACAATTGCTGTCTTCAATCTATCCTAAGTGTAGGATCTATGAACCCAGGCTTTTTAATTCTCTGTATCACTCTGTGCTGTTTTTTGTCAGGCATCACAAGCTAAAGAAGATTGGGCAATCTAGCTGGGAACCATTAAGGAATCCCATGCTGCTGCAGGAAGTGGTTTTGGTAAGTCAGTAGGTGGTGCTATCCTTTCTGAATCAGTATGGAGCCATTGTTACTGCAGGATACCCCTGAAGGTGGTAGGGCCAAAAACCTCTGGTAATTAAAAGCCTCGTTTTTGGAGGTCCAGAAGCCATACGATCCTATGTAATTTCTGTTGTAAGAACAGGGCTGCTAATCTCTATGCTAGTGAGGTAGCATGTTTGTGGCCATTATGATTCAAAGGTTGACTTGAGCATTAAAGAAAAGCAAAGGCTGGAAGCTGAAGTGGTGTTCTGTGAAACAGATATTCAGTTTAGTAGATGCTAAATAGTTTATTAGGAAGTAAACTGTTTTTAAGAAGAGGATTCTAGATTCTAGACACACACACAATTTTTGCAGTGGTTTGTAAATATGTCTGTACCCATCTGCTCTGAAGAACCTGCTGGCATGGCATTTTCTGTGTTGTAGTCACAGGACATTTCACCACAGAAACCCACAGTGGCAGCTGAAGGCTGCAAATCTTGGCTCTGTAACTGGCTAAATGACCCACTGGATGCTAAGCCCATCTGTGGAATGACTATTTTTTTTAGAGACCCCTAGCTGCTGATCCAGTATATTGATAGCAGATGGAGAGCTCATTCCCCTTTCCCATCTCTGAATCTTGAGTCTTATTCATAAGGGACAAAAACACTGGCCTCTCAACTCCTTTATATTAAAGGATTAGCTGCTCACTGCAGATCACCAGCTGGGTGAGGTTCCTGGCCTATCTGTCAAAACATAGCAAGCTATTGCCAAAAATATTGGGCAGCTAAGATTTCTGTCTCTGTTTTAGCGAAGACAGTACCTCTCTCTCCAATCAAATTTTGTGTATTTTTAACAACTCTGCAGCTGCTATTGTCATGAATATCTCTTGGTAACTCTTCAGAGTCAGCAACCCCACCACCTTCTTATCAGAGCTGTGCAATGCTTGCTGGTTTTGTTTCACATGGATTTGCAACTCAAGTCTGAGTTCAAACAAATCCCAAACTTGAATCAAAGCTCAGCCCAAACTGCTGTCTCACATCTGATTTTAAAATAAATCAATACTGTTATGAGCTGTATGAAACCTTATTATGGGATGAATGCAAACCTCTTAAAATAGCTGTGTGAACACACACTGCACTTAAGTTGCAGAACACATTTAAGGGGTTAAACCTAAAAAATAAGGCCTACTAGAATCCACCTAGCACCAGGTGTGTGTGTGTGTTTGTGTACAGTCTGCTGCCACCTGTAAGCAGTGTGACCCTGAGAAAAGCTAGAGAAAAGAGAGCTTTAGGGTCTGTTGGCTACAGAGATTTGGGGATGTAAACTAAGAAACTGCTCCTTTTGTTCTTGGTTTTTCCTGTGTTCAGAGAAACAGGACTTTGTCCATTACTTGTAAATAAACAAGATTGCATCAAAGAAATATCTGACTATCATCAATTTTGTTTCCAAACTAGAACAACCTACCAGATCGTGAATTTTTGGCTAGTTGTTCAGCTCAAAAGGCGTAATGATACTGTATCCCAGCTTTCTCTGAGCAGCTTACAAATCTTATTGAGCCTTTCAGATAACTTGGGATGAGGTTTGAGTTTGTAATGAACCTCACATCCCAGAGAGGTTTGTGTGGTTATGGGTTTCATCTTAAGTTCCCTCTAAGGTGCGCAGCCGCACAGCAGGCGCTCAGGGGTGCGGCGGGGAGATGCCTATCCCCCAGTCCTGGACCTGCCACGGTGGGAAGAAGTGCCCCTCCCCCAGCCCCAACCCAGCCTGGCCAGGACAGTACCGGGTTTAGAATGGCACCATCGCGCTGAGCCCACGCTCAGCAGGGGCCCCGCTGGTTCAGCCTGGCGCTCCACTTTACTTGCACGGCGGCCCAGCAGCTCCTCTCTGGCCCCTCCCCAGTGCTCCTCTAGGCCCGCCGGCCCAGGGCTTCTCCCCATCTCCCTCTACTACTTTGGGAGCCTGAAGTGGCGGACCATCACCTGCGGATGGACCTGCGGTGGACAGAGAAGAGGTGCCCCAACCCAACCCCAGCCTGGACCTGCCGCGGATGGGGAAGAGGCGCCCCAACCCAGCCCCGGCCCGGACCTGCCGTGGAAGTCACACATCACCTCCATATTGGTGCACATAACAACATTCATTCCGCAGATGTGTGGGAAAAATTAGAGAGAACACTGGTTTCATCATGAATATTTCACTGAACTCTTCCACCTAAGCCTTAAGGAATTCTTATGTGTAGCCGTGATGTAACATGACTAATTAGTAAAGAGACTGGGAAGCAGAGTTCAGGGAGGAAGCAAAGGATACGAAACATGAACTGTTTTGCAGCCCTGAGGAGATGACAAATTTGTATTTTGGATCAAAAATTGCATGTCTGTGCTGAGTTGCAAAAATAGTCCTTAATTTGAAACTTTTTGTGATTTAGGTGAGTTCTAAAGTTTATAATTAAAAGGAATATATTGCAAATGATGTAAAGATAGAACTACTGTTAAGACTTGAACTACAGTCTTTCTCTCTCTCAAAAACACACATTCACAGTTTCATAGTATCTAAATTAAGCGTCTGATTCAGCAAAGCACTTAAGTGCATGCATAAGTGACTTAACACCCAGTGACTACAATAGAATTACTCACGTGTTTAATTTTTAAGCACATGCTGAATTGGGGACTAAATTGGGGAAGGGGGGAATTAATGAGCCTCGGTCATTCATAAAAGTAACAGTTGCCTAACCATTTGTAGCTATAAATTACAAAAATTCTATCAAGTGTCACATACATATTATTTAAAATGGAAATATAAATTTTAAAGGGGATGCTCTGGCTGCCTATTGGTAGTGGAATGCATTGCCATATAAGGATCTGAGTTCACAGATGTGGCTGTGTAGCTGTTTCATAGTACTCTATAAGGACTCATGTATATGGCTCAACATAACTTGGGGTTGAACTGGAGAATATCTTTTAGAAAGACATCCAATCTTGATGTTAAAACTCCAGTTATGAATAGTATACCCTAACCACTGGTGATATGTATGTCTGTGTGCATATATATAATGCAGTAGAAACATAATGGGTCTTTTATTATAAAAAGAACTTTCTTCTCACAGTCAATGTCAACTAAAAAAATAGGATAAGAAAGCAAGCACAAACACAAACATGATCTCCCCATATATCTTATAAGGGTTATTTATTTTGCAGGATGTTTAACCCTTTTTAGCCATGCGTCACACTACCATTTTAAACACACGCATAGATCCTATTGATGACAGAGCAGCATATAAAGGCTATAATGGGGGCCAGTATTTGGCCCAATATATCTAGCTAAAGCAAAAAAGGGAATTTTGGGTTGCCAGATTGTAATAATAGTAATGGGTGAGTCTCATGTGATTTGTACAAGTCACAGTATAAGCATTACTAAATCGCTGATATCCATAATCTAAATGCTGTATTTTACATCATGACCTACGGTGAGGTAAGCACCTGGATGAGATAAAACTGAAAATCTATCCATATTTCTCTGAACTGTCTGACCCTCTTGGGTTTATAAAATGTTCTGGAATTAAATATCACCCAAGCAGACTCTTGAATTCCAGTACTTCCTGTTTCTGGTAAGCCAATAATACCAGCCCTTTCCACGGTTTCTCAGCCATTCCATCTTAGGTGCCAGACAGAGCCAGGAAATACATAGAAATACAAAATTAAAAAAATGAGAAAAAAGAAATCTGAGTCTTAGAAAAGGGCTGGCTGGACTGTTAGGTTGATTCTTATTTCATCCCAGCTAGTTTGCTCATTGTCTGAGCTGGAATTTGTCCAGAATGCCAATGTCTTTATCCCAAACCTTGCAGAAAAAAAATCTCACTTTTATAACTTATCTGAAAGAAGATGAAGCCCCTAGGGCCAGTGGTATAGTGATTGCTAGAGCCAGCTACAGCACTAGTTTAATAATGATCGAGGCTCTGATCCTGCAATGACCTCTCTATGGATGGATATAGAATCATAGAACTGGAAGGGACCTCAAGAGGTCATCTAGTCCAGTCCCCTGCACTCAAGGCAGGACTAAGTATTATCTAGACCATTCCTGACAGGTGTTTGTCCAACTTGCTTTTAAAAATCCCCAGTGATGGAGATTCCACCATCTCCCTAGGCAATTTATTGCAGTGCTTAACCACCCTGACAATTAGGAAGTTTTTCCTAATGTCCAACCTAAACTGCCCTTGCTGCAATTTAAGCCCATTGCTTCTTGTCCTGGCCTCAGAGGTTTAGAAGAACAATGTTTCTCCCTCCTCCTTGTAACAACCTTTTATGTACTTGAAAACTGTTATCATGTCCCCTCTCAGACTTCTCTTCTCCAGACTAAATAAACCCAATTTTTTCAATCTTCCCTCATAGGTCATGTTTTCTAGACCTTTAATCATTTTTAATCACGGTACGCTGCAAGTTCATGTGTACGGTACAACTCAAGGATGTGCAGTTTGGAAAGAAGACAAATTATCTTAAAAAAATGGATAGTTGGCAAAGGCATTTTAGACAATAAATATGTTCGCTCATGACAGAGATGTGACATATATTCTTGTTCGGTCCAAAGGGACCTTTTCTGTACACTTCTAAACACTATTTTCTCTGTACAGTAAATGGCAAATGCATCAGAATACTGGGAAGGGGTGGGGAGGAGAAAATATGTTTTCCACCAGAATTAGTGGCTGCATAGTGGATTGCAGCATGGGCTTAGAATTCGTGCTGCTGCAGTTTGGCCTAATCATTTGGGACATGTCAAGTTCCAGGGTATTGATCATTTCATATTAAATCTAGCTCTTAAGCGTGAAGTGGTCCCTGTAGCTCTGCTGTCAGATTAATCGCAGCAATAAGAAAGATCTCTTCCCTTCAGAACAGAGGTAAGAAATGTTAAGGCAGGACTGTTGCCCCACCCCCCCAGCCATGGTATCGAGTTCTTCCCTCCCCTCCCACCCCCCAGGATTTAGACAGAATTTACTGCATGATAACTATGAAGAGGACAATGTGTGAAGTGTCTGGGGCTTCATGTTCCCCTTTCTCTCCCTTGAACCCCACCTCCCGAAAACAAAGCTATACAGCCCTGACCAAACTGTTATAAAAATTGGAATAAGACAGAAATTTGGCTCAAGAAGATTAGGTTAATGTTCAGTCTGAATATCTAATTCAGAGACAAAGCATAACTTTGATGGCCGGGGGGCACAATTTAAAGGTTCGGGGGCAGGGGAGGCATGTAACTGTCCCACGCGTCGCCTCTGGGCTGAAGAGCAACAGCAAAATGAGAAGTGCCAAGGTAGTGGCAAGCGAGCGCCTTGGGGAATATCTCATGGCAACCGGGCTCCAGGGGCAGGAGCTGGCTCCAGGGGGTGTCACTGGCCAGCACTGGGCTCCTTCAGGGAAGAGGCAAGAGTGCATCAGGGGTGCAGCTCAGAGCTATACCACCTGCCCTGCCTGGGGAGCCCGGTTGTGCAGCTCGGGAAGCAGGGCAGGGAGGGCTGCCACACAGCCAGCCAGCACCCCAGCTCCCACAGCATGGAGAGTCAGGGGCCCAAGTCACTCCTACAGCTTCTGATTCACTGGCTACTGGAAGGAGGCAGGCGTCAGTCTTCAAACGGTGGGGAATGCCTCCCTGGGGTGTGTGTGTGTGCATCCTGCAATCTGTAAATCTCTGTGCTAAATGGAAGGCAGAAATCTGGGAGAGCACATGACCCTGCGTGCCCCCCCCCCCCCAGCCTTTGGTCTAATTGTACTAAAAGCTACTCTTCCTGATTTATCAAAGTGCAACTGAGGGCAGCATGTGACCAACAGAAATTTCATTTAGTTTAATACCATTACTACAGCTACTAAAAGACATGCCTTCACAGGGCAAATCCTGCCTATGTAGTCACACAAAGTCCTCTGGGAGTGGCACCACCATGGATCCACTGTGCAAGGTTTGGGGACCTGTCCATTCCATTCATGGTGGTCATCTCACTAGGGTGTGGGAAGGGGTCAGATGTTGGGGACAGAAGAGCCATTGCTGGTGTGTTACATTGTATGAGGTATCAGGTTAAAGTAGCCTCTTCAGAATTGCTCTGCAGGTTTAAGGGTGGGGTAGAGAAGATTTCTCCCACTTCCATTTTCTCAGAGCCCAACCCAAGCTACTCTCTGGGCACTGGCATGAGGTTTTGATCTTCAATACACATATAAATATTGCCAGGAATTAGTACTTCTCAATTAGAAAACACACACAGGGAAAACAGCATGAATTTTCTTTACTAGCTGCTTCCTTAACTGAAACTACCCAAGACAATTAACTTTAAAAAATCTATTTTGGGGGGCATTGGCCATTAGAAAATATGTAAGTGAGGGAACAGCACTGAGGCTGCAGAAAAATTTACTTGTAGAATAGCAGAATGATGGATGCATCATTCAAAGAATATGTGCTGCAGGCTGAGGAGACAGTAAATATGGCAAGAAGAAGAAACAAAGAGACATGCAGCAACCAGAAATAAAGATTTGGGACCTTGATTAGTTGACTAGACATAAATATAATGGGCTTCCGATCTAAAGTTTCTAAAATAAAATGACAGCAGAAAGCACTACCGGGATTCACTGCATTACACCATAGACAGAATGGCTTTCTTCCTCCAGTGTTTATTCTTTTATAACCCCATCAGTGCAAACATCTAGTTACACCCGGACACTTTACAAATCTCTTATATTCTAGCCAATGTAGACAAACCCTATGATACAGTTTTAAATTACACAATTCCATGCTATTTTATACACAGGACCCTCATCTCATTCAATACACAGGATTGACCTGCTCCAGGAATGGATCAGGGTTGTGTATTTAATGAGGCTGTTATCTTTAAGAGCCCTGCCTCATTTGTTGCAGAAGATGAAAGGTATATAGTAAAAAAAAAAAAAAAAAAAAAAGGCAGAGAAGAGAAAGGGACATCTCATGGTTTAGGCAGTTATATGCCACCCTGGCAAACTGGATTCTATCCCTGCTTGTGTTGCTGAGTTCCTATGTGGTGCTGGGTACCATAGAAAATCACACATAAGGAGATCAGTAATTCTGTATTTAGAGCAGGGATCGAATGGCGTGAATTGATAAGGCAAAGGATGACACATTGAATCAGGAGGATAAAACAAAATATTGAATGGCTGCTCATTCTTTGAGGACCATCCATCCTGCGCACTGAATGAGGCAGGGATCCTGTGGCTGAAAAGTCTAATTTGTGAAAGTGGATGATTCTTTTATATATACATTGATTGATGAAATATACATTTTTCATATATATATATTGATGCATTACAATTTATGACCAGATCCTCAGCTTTCATAAATTGTCATAGCTCCACTGAAGTCAAGATATAATAATTTAGACCAAGTAAGGAACTGGTCCTAATGCATGGATTTGCCATTCATCTATGTAATCATATACACTACACACTATGATGTAAATCTATTAACATCAGTAAATATTCCACAAAAAAGAAACTCTATTAATGTTGTATATAAAATACACACCCAACATTTATATCCCCCAAACTGACTGCTGTGTGTGCATAGCACAGACCTTGCTCTTCTGCCTGAGAAATGCCCATTCACATAGCGTTTGTGTAGGAGTACCTAGATTTTTTTAAGGAACATATGCTTCTCTTTCTCTGTGAAACTACACAGATTTGGAACACCACTCATCACAGTAGTGTGGCATTTTTTGGAACCATTGCTATGTTACATCATACCCTCTGGGACAGGTAGTAGAGTGCAGTAGCCAAAGTGATGTTGTCATGATTCTTATGGAATCCAAGAACCCATGGGAACCCAAGGATTAAGTCATTTATTTTTTCTTTCAGTTGCAGCAATGATAAATAACTGCTAGAGCTTGTTAAAAAAAAATCAAATTCTGAAATTCTTCAACGAAAAGGGACTTTAGTTATAGAGCATACATCAATTGAGATTACATGGTCTAAAATGTTGTCCTGGCTCTGGAAATCATTTCTATCAATAAGGAAAGACAGTGTGACAAAGAAGTCAAAAGTTCAGATTGTCATACAAAAAACTCAGTTCTTCCTTTCAAATGCAGACAAGGTTAGGACAGTAATTGAGCTTGTCTGTCTGGCAGTAAAAGAGCAGTGCCATAGCTTCATATATTTCAAAAACACGTCAAGAGTCACCGAAGAAGGGTTTGGAAGATGCATCTGATTACTATGTTACTACAGTCACACCAGTTTGACAGGTGTGATGCATCAACACGGTATTACAAGTTTAAGATAATCTATAGTATTCCTTTTCATCAGGCAACAAACTGTAGTGGCATGTTGCACAATGCTCAGAGTGTTCAGTCTCTAGGCATTTGCGCTTGCTGCCTAAAATAGAATGTCTCACTGTGATGGGTTAATCCTTCTTTGGCTCTGGTCCTAGGCAGATTACTAGCTATAGCATTCTGTGAAAGACTGCTGTGTAAGGCAAGTATTTCACTTAAGTCACTTACCACATTTTCTGGACCATAAAAGTATCATGGGCATCTGCCAGTCTTTATGTAGAATAATTTCAATTGTCTTTTGTAAAGCTTCCACTGAGTATTTTAAACATTAATTTTAATAATGAATAATTGAAGTTTTATTCCAAATAATGGTGTTTTAAAAACACTGGGTGAAACATGAGTCCTCATTTATACCTGTGCAAATCCAGAGCAGGTTTGGCTAGTGTGTCCCCAAAAAGGGATTTCACGGTACAGTTTTGTCACATTTGCATTGTTGTAAAAACTGCAGAGAGTCTCAATTGTATTAAGTGATGATCATGTTGATAAATGGCAGCCTAATTTACACCCAATTGAAGGTCAATGAATAGAGCCCAGTGATTACTGAAAAATGTTCCACAAATATTTGCCCTAACTTTAAAATGGTTAGTTTCATCCCCAAACTCACGGATCTTTTCATGTGAGATGTCTGCTGACTTTCAATCAACTGAGTTTTACTGGCATAAATAGTCACAGAAACTGAAGCTAAGATTTTCAAAAGTGACTATGCTTTTAGGTGCCTTAAGCATGGGTGCCTAACTTAAGACACCTTTTAAGGACTCAGCACTTTCTGAAAATTGGTCCTTTATAACACGTCTCCAGTTGGGAACCCAAAAATGAAGCCAACCCCAGATCATGACAAATCGTGAAATGATTTTGAAAATTGTGGCACATTTTTTAAATGTACATGTACAAGCTGGGAGTGCTTGTATTAACATCCAATCAGAGAAGAGAAATGGTACAGCAAGTGTGACCATGCATGACTAACGGACACAGCTTGAATATTGAATACTCAGAGAGAAATATTCAGGTTCAAGCAACAGAAATACCCCCTCCTTCCCACCCCACACACAAATTCATGAGTCAATTTTGAATAATGAGCACTTTTGAGGAAATGGAGACCTAGTTGTGGATATCCTGTGAGCAAAAAAAAAAAAGAGCTACATTTGTCAGATAAATTCACTGTGAATTATTCACACAGTTGTAATAAATATATTGAGGAACAAAAAGATCAACATTGGGAAATGGGAGTGGAAAGGAAGTAGTTATATATCAATTTTTAATGCAACAAAAGCATATTATTTTTCAGTTTTAATATTCTGTCATATTTTATATTTTGGCAGAAAGGTTGGATTAATCTAGGGCAAAATTTTCAAAGGAGCCTAAGTCACATTTCCAAAGGTGACATAGGCACTTAGGACCCTATGTTTGATCCACTGACTTTCAATTACTTAGACTCTTTTGAAAATGTAACCCTTAGTCTTTGGCCATTCCCATTATATTTTCATGTTGGAAGAATTTCTAAAGAAGGATAAATAAATATTCAGTAGCCACTCTTCAGGCTGACTACCTGAGTACATCTGAGAACTGAGCATAAGACATGGAAGTCAGCAAAAGTTTTTATCCTCACAGCAGAGCCAATCATATACAATCATATACTGGGGAAATAGACAATCAGAGGTACCAGAGAAAGCATTGAGATGTATTTGAAATACATGAGCGAAATGGTGAAAGTTCAGTTTCTCAAGGAAGAGCAGAGGGTATGAGAGGCTAAGTCTGAATGCCACAGGAGTCATTGCTGACATCAGCTTTGCCAAGGTCAACAAGCGCAGCATCAAAGAGACACTAATTTTCCTTAAGTCGCCAAGTACAAAGAGCAGTGCTCAGAAGCTTCAACATAATCAGCCTAGAGTAAGTCAGGTTAACATCCATGTTCTGAGCAAAGTGAACAAATATAAGCAGGACTGATTCCTCCCCACCAAAAACTACAATACTTTGTGCATTTAATAAAAGTGCTGTGCCTTCATTCCAACCAACCTCTCTTGAAAGTTTACTCATATTAAAAGGGCATAGTAAAGTGGGAACTCTGCTGATAAACTGGGCTGTAGGCCAAAAATAGTAGTCCTATTGCAACAAAAGGGGCATCTCCACAGGAATTGGGGGCAGGGAGGGGAAAATAGTACCTTAAAGGCACAGAAGCATCAGGAAAAAATATTAAACAAAGAAAAACAAAAAAGGTTGTAAATGAACAGAATTTCTTTTGCAAATGCCTTGGAGTGGCATTCCTCCAAAAAGCTTTAACTTTGCTGGTATACCAATATGACCAAAATAAGTAAGTTATTTTCAGTGGTTTCATGTTGCATCAGGAATTGTTATAAGAGCAAGGAACACTAAATAAATAACCCTCCATGTATTACATGGGAGATAAAGCACTTTCTGTGTATATGCTTTACTTTTAACACTAGATCAAAAGAATGAATAAGTAGTAGTGAATAAAGTGAGATATATTTTACTGGGAAACCTGTGACCTAGGAAAAGTTATTCCAAGACCCAGGTGAAACCTCTGAAAATTACAATAGCAGATATAAAAATATTGGAAGAGACAGGAAGACCAAGAAAGAGAGTCATTGCTGAACAAATACTTCAGTACTGGCAAAACACATGGTAGACTGTCTGCTCTTTCAAAAAAGAGTCATTATACTAGAAAACCTGAGAGCTGAAATGCTTGAAAAGATTTAACAGGGTCACCAGGGAACACCAAACAAGAGCACATCAAAGCATCTGCATGCCAGGACTGTCAGACCAGATTCTGTTCTTGCTGGAAAGTCACCTAATTTGTGCAAAAAAGAAAGAAAGAAAGAAAGAAATTGCAGTGCTAGTTGGAACCATTGTTGACAAGAGAATTGCTCAAAAGACTGGCAGCAGGTAGCCACTGGAATAATGTCACATACCTAGTGGACTATTATACATACAGATATGTGGAACAGGCTAATCTATTATTCACTTTATTCAGACAAGAGATTAACAGATTTAAAGTCATATTAGTAAAACATAGAGTTCTTTCACACTTTTCACATATAATGGACCACATTTGTTCCTGTAATAATCCCCATACAAAGGGTCATCAGTGGGGACTGAAACTGGACCATTGTTAGGGGGCTTATTCCTTCACCCTCTCACTTCCCTGGTCCTCCTCGCATGAACAGAGAGCAACAACACCTGAAGTCCAAAAGCGCAAACAATTTGATGTTTATTGGGGTGAACTTCCAGCAAGCATGATTCCAGTTTCCTTCCTCAGCGTCCCCCTTCTCAGCTCTGACACTACGGAGCCATCCCTGTTCCCATTCCCCCCTTAGCAAAACATGATTCCAATTTCTCCACCCCCATTCCCTGTTCCCATTCCCCCCTTACTTCCTGATAGACTGCAGACTATATAGTAAAACTTGAGTTTTGCTTAGCTATACCTTACCCAATTATTTTACTGAAATTTAACTAACCAATCCTAACATACTGTAACATGGTTATTTAACCAATTATATTCCACCACCTTAATTGGTTTACACCTAACAAAATTAATTATACAGCAGACAGAAACAATTACAGAACCAGACAGAGACCATGCAAATAAACATACAAAACAATACAGAAGCGAGGATTTCACATCTCAGCTATTGATAAGTGAGTTCTTGCCAGACAGGATGCTATCAAATTAAATTTCCTTTTACATCTTCTAGGCTCTTCCCTTTCTCTGGAGGTGATAGGAATAGCAGGACAGGATTGTATTCCTAACAGCCCAATAGCACCTTGTTTCAATGTGACTAGTTTGGAATGTGAGGATGTGACCGTTCACTTCTCAGCTTATGGCTGCCTCTGCTGCTTAGCCAAAGGCCTTACTTAGCCTAAGAACAGAGCCTCAGACTGTCACGGTACGAGAAGGCCCTTTCACAGACAGACAGTGATTTTGATTCTCTCTTTTATACCTCTATAACTAGCTAAGTGATAAGAAAACACCTAAATTCTTAAAGTATAGGCCTTTATAGACAGGGCTGAATATCTATATCCTAACACAGTTGGGAACCCTTACCCCCAGGTTCTCATCCTGGCTCTGGGAGAAGAGTGGGGGTTGTTGCCTGCTCCTGCAAACCCTGCCATTTTTTACGTTAAAACCTTTTCTTTTTTCCTCCACTCCCCTAGGACCAAGTCCCAGCTCCTTCTCTAAAGGTGGTCTGTTAACTCTGCTTCTGACTCTAAACCCTGTTGTGCCAAATCATCTTTAACCACCCCTAACTAATTTACAACCCTTCAGCAGCTCTTGCTGAAACAGCACCAAACTTGAAAGATCACTGGCAGCTTTCCATAATGCTGCACTTACTCAAAACTTCTCACAAGTGGACTGAAGTGCTTCCTTTTCCTGGAAGGCATTCAGCCCCAATGGGCAGGGACCTTCTTCCACTACCCACATACCAAAGGAGTGTGGGCTCCTCAGCCACCCCCCATCCCTCTGGGTCCCCTAACACTTCCTCCATTTCCTTTTTAATCTCATCCCAGGCTGACCCCTGCACCTGGTATGGGTCCTGGTTCTTCCTTATCCATTTATCCTAAAATCCTTTACCCTGGCTTGCCAGAACCCGCAACTACCATCACGAGAGTTCACTATACCCCCTCCAAGCAGCTGCGCGGACTGTTGGGGAGGGGGACTTACAGGCTGCCACTCACCTATCCGATGCGATGCATCCGAGTCACCGGCACCAAGATGTTAGGGGGCTTATTCCTTCACCCTCTCACTTCCCTGGTTCTTCTTGCATAAACAAAAAGCAACAATACCCAAAGTCCAAAGGCGCAAACAATTTAATGTTTATTTGGGTAAACTTCCAGCAAGCATAATTCCAGTTTCCTTCCTCAGTGTCCCCCTTCCCAGCTCTAACACCACAAAGCCATCCCTGTTCCCATTCCCTGTTCCCATTCCCCCCTTAGCAAAACATAATTCCAATTTCCCCACTCCTATTCTCTGTTCCCATTCCCCCCTTACTTCCTAATTAACTGCAAACTATATAGTAAAACTTAAGTTTTGCTTAGCTATACCTTAACCAATTATTTTACTAAAATTTAACTAACCAATCCTAACATACTGTAACATGGTTATTTAACCAATTATATTCCACCACCTTAATTGGTTTACACCCAACAAAATTTATTATACAACAAACAAAAACAATTACAAAACCAAACAAAAATCATGCAAATAAACATACAAAACAATACAAAAGCAAAAATTTCACATCCTAGCTATTAATAAGTTCTTGCCAAACAAAATGCTATCAAACTAAGTTTCCTTTTACATCTTCTAGGTTCTTTCCTTTCTCCAAAGGTAATAAAAATATCAAAACAAAATTGTATTCCTAACAGCCCAATAGCACCTTATTTCCATGTAACTAGTTTAAAATGTAAAAATGTGACTGTTTACTTCTCAGCTTATGGCTGTCTCTGCTGCTTAGCCAAAGGCCTTACTTAGCCTAAAAACAAAGCCTCAAACTGTCACAGTACAAAAAGGCCCTTTCACAAACAAACAGTAATTTTAATTCTCTCTTTTATACCTCTATAACTAGCTAAGTAATAAAAATACATCTAAATTCTTAAAGTATAGGCCTTTATAAACAGGGCTAAATATCTATATCCTAACAACCATCATCTCCAAAAAACCACAGGGGTGAAATCCTGGCCCTACTGTATTTGATGGCAAAACTCCCATTGACTTGAACGGAGACAGGACTTCACCGCATGGTGCTACACATGAGCTGAAGGAGTAACTCCATTAGCTTATAGTAATAGCAGGCTCTTAGGGTAAAGCTTTCAAAGCACTATGGCCCAGATCCACAAAGGTATTTAGACTGCTAACTTCCTCTTAGGAACCCAACATTTTCAGAAGGGACTTAGGCATTTAGGAGCCTAAGTCCCATTAACTTTCAATGAAACAGACTCCAAGTGCCTAAGCTGCTTTGAAAATGGGACATGGGCACTTTTGAAAATTTTACGTTTATTGTCCAAGTGGACTGGCCATCTTATGATACTTCAATACAGTTTACATGTTTCATTAAAGAAAGTGACCTTCCCCAAAAGACCAGTAGCCCAGAGTATTAGGGAATTTTACAAAGTACATAAATCCGAGGCAGAATAACCCTCACAATAGGTTTGGAGATAGGTAATCTATTATGAACTTCACTTTAGAGTTTATATTTAGATCTTGGTGGATGTTTCTGAAATTAATTGATGTTAGAAATTATGTATTTGTGATCCTGATTAGCAAATTATTCAGTAGTTAAAAGAGGAGAGCTATACTGGGAGGGACTTTAAGAGTTAGTGCTGTGGGTCTCACTACATTCAGAGATGGTGCTGATCCTGCAGTGTCTCTTCTGAGTCAATACCAATAAAGCAAGCACTTCTGTTATCAATGCCTGTACCCTCCCTGTGGTCCTTGTCACTGTCTGCACTGCAACACTGCAGTAGCTTAATTCATTCAGTAACTAGCTCCATTCTTCCAGGTTTATGCTATATTTGAATATTCCCTGTACCATCTCCTCAAGCACACGCTGCAATTAGTCTCTTAAGTAAATAGTAGAGATCTGAGTTACAATGACTTTTTACTCGCCCGTGATTACATGTAAAATATGGCCTGGGAGGGGTCCTGGCTTCATTCATGGTCTTGAGGTTCGATGTATATATATGCACTGTTGAGACTGGGATTAATCTGACAAATTTGTTAAGGTATCTAGGACAAAAGAGTGGAATTGTTTTGCTAGAGACATGAAATATAAGCTTTCCCTGAGCTGAAGCGGAATACTATTGGCATAGCAATAACAACTCTAAACCTGTTATTAAGCCATTCAGCTCATCCTATGGGAGACATTATAATTAACTAATATTTCTTAAGCACTAGCAATATACTTGATCCTCTAAAACGTAGCGAAGACAAAATGGCCCCTGTCCCAAGATGCTTGCAATTAAAATAGGGAGACAGCATAAAATGCACTGGGAAACCCAGAGGAAGGCTAATCTTAGACCTTTTTTCCCCCTTTCTTTCAAGTGCTTTACTAAAGCAGGATAGCATCAGTGCACTCTGTGACTATAAAAAAACTGTTTAAAACTATTCCTCTTTCAAAGCTACTCTCTTCAAGACATGTCACAGCTGCAGGTGGTTGGAGCTTTATTAGTCAATTGTAGAACAAATCACAATGCAAACTGGTTTTTATTCAATGAAAGCTACATAATTAGCTCAGGGGTTCCACTTATCCTTCCTTTCTGGGCTTTTAAATATTTAATTTTCTTAAATTAACTTTTCTGAGAGAAATAGGTTCATTAATTATATCATAAGTACTAAGGCAGCATTTACAAATTATAAACTATCATCGTTCAACTCTTTCTCCCCAAAGAACCTAATTTGTCTCAGGCAATTGGGTTCTATTGATGTGGGAGCACGGCCAAGGTCTGGTTCTCTAGTGAAGTAAGAATGCTGCAGAAACTGGAGATCAGTGTAGCCAAGGAATTTAAATGTGTAGGTTAAAAATAGCTTGTGTGTCAAGTAGAGGGTCAGTTTTCATGTGGGACATTTATGGAGAAGAGACTGAATCTGTTACCCATTGTTGAAAGTATTTATTTATAGGAAATTAACTATTTGGAAGCATATGCCTGTCCATTTCAGTCTGCACTGGAGTATCAGAGAATACACAGAAAGAAGCTGGTGGCTGGTAAACAGAGGATACTGGAAAGTTGCTTTGTCCTTTTAAAGATTAGCTAAGATTTTCTTTAAACATGACATTAATGATTTAAGGAGTTGTCATGCAACAATTCATATGAGGTACAGGGTTTCCAACTGTCTGAAAATGTATGGACATTTTTAAAAAATAGAACATTTTTGTTCTGTCTGTAAAAACATTTTTTCTTGTAAAATATTAATTTGAGAGCACACGAAATTTTGGATTCCTGCATGATGCAGTGTTGTATTTACTATCTTTATTGTATTAAATGAATTGGAACAGCCTGTTGGATTTAACCCCCCTCCCCCCCACAAACACACAATATTGAACTATTTCAACTAATACCTTTTCCCCATTTAAAAAAAATATAGATGTTATTGATACTAGCATACAGGTAGGGAAATAAATATTTTATAATTTAAATTCCTAGTTTAATGAACTAGTCCTCTTACATTGCCAATTAAAATGTGTGTGTTGGGGGGGGAACCATTGGATAGCTGCAAAAACTGGTAAGTGTGATTTTTTTTTTTTTTTTAGCTGGCAGCCCTGATTAGGCACACATTAGAATAAAGATTTTAATGACATGAGTGAGCAATGCTTTGTTTATGTATTATGCTGTTTATGTAGAATGGCCCCAGTTGAGCAAAGCACTAAACTTAATTTTGAGCACATGCATAAACTTAAATCCTTTGATAAATAGAATTGGGATTCCCCAGGTGCTTAAAATGAAGCGAGTGCTTAAGTGATTATCTGAATCAGGACCTATGAGCTGAATATATAAGGGAGCAGTAATTAATGATAAATAGTGTGCATACCTTTATTTTTCAACTATGCTAAGTACATTTTATACACTGTGTGATGTAATCCATAAGACAGATCTTTTCAAGAATTATGAATTCTTCTCTCAGTTACACCCTCACAAATGAGGGCAGAATTATTGCTCGCTTCAGCCACCAAGACCCTTAAACAATAATATCAAGGCAACATGTTGAGGGAAAAGAATCCATTTAAAACTGTGTTGTCTGAAATCTGATCTCAATTATATCTGTGCAGCCTTTTTAACCCATGTTCTGAAAAAGGTATAGTGAAATCACACTAGGGATTGAGTGATGTAGTGTGGTGTACCTGCAGTACTTCATGCAGAAGAAATAGTAGAAATATAAAATAGAGTGCTATGCAGGAGGGTTCTAACTGCACCACAAAGCTTAAGAAGAAACTTATTTAGAGTAGAATATTTCACACTTTATTTTGGGATGGATGGAGTTTCCAGAATTCTTTCTTGCACCAAAGTCAAAGGATCCATTCTTAAAAGACCTTCTCACTAAAGATGCTGGGGCAAAGATACTTCTGGAGTAGTTTAATGCCATTCCTAATGTGAGAAGATCATAATATCCTCTTCCTTTCAGGATTGAGGTCCATATGGAGGAAAGCATCCCTATTTAGGACAGCATTTAAGCCTGTTCTTAAGTCCCACTGCTGTCCTGAATAGGGATGTTTTATGCATGTGTATAAGTGCTTTCCTGAATGGAGCCCTGAGCACAATAGAATTTAGGCCAGAAGGTATCATTAGGTCAGCTAGTCTGGCCTCCTGTATATCACAGGCCAGAGAGTTTCAAACACATACTGTGGTGTGTTTTTGTTTGTTTAAAGCATATCTTCCAGAAAGTCTGGTTGCCTCTTCTATGGCCCTCACAGTCCTTTCCAGGCTGAGGAGAAAAACATTGAGCTCAGAACCCAAACTTAGTTGACTTACATGGTAGAATGAAGAATGCTTTTGGATGAATAAATGTTCAGTGATATGTAAACATCTAAAATGTGACCATTCTTGGGAACCGGACAGGAAATATGGACTTGCCAAACAAGGAGCTGCCCATCATGGGCTTGAAAGCTGGAATCCATCTAACATAACAGTTTTACTTTAGTACAACTGTCACAAAAACGCCCCATTTATTTAGGTTTCCTTTAAAATATTGCACCAGGGTACACAGCTGAGATGCCACTTCTCATTTACAACATTTAGAGATTTTTCTAAAACATAATTGGACATCTGTACAGAACAGAAAAACTCAGAGTTGCCGCTTTAATGCCTTCCCTCGATGGAACAGCAGAAACATGAGCATATTTTCTTTACCAAAAAAATTAATATTTAAAATGAATTCTGTGAAGCTCAAGAATTTGCATCTTGAATTGCAGGATAATGGACTATTTTATAAGCCTTCTTAGTAGTCTGCAAAAAGAAGATAGGCTACAACGTTAACCTCTTCAGCTACTTTATCATAATGAATAACTCATACCGTATGAGCTATTTAAAATCATGAGACAGTTGTTACATGGCAGCCACTTGTATTGCTGGGAATAACCTATTCATACAAAATGACTGAAATAAATAACTTTGTTATATGCCTTTGTCCTTACATAGCACTTCTGATTTCCAAGTACAGGAAAGAACACGGAGGGCCTGCATTATAGGTAGATAGTAATATCACCATGTTACAGGTGAGTAAATTGGGGCAAAAAGAGTGCGAGGCCAACATGTTCAAGCTTAAGTGCCTAACGTTAAGCATCTAAATTCACATTTAACCTCTCCAATCAGATTATTTTGGGTGCCTAGATTTTAATTTAGATTAAGGCCTAAGGCCCAGAACCTCAGAGGACGTAGGCACATAACTCCCAGTAAAATCAATGGGAGTTGGGAGACTAAATACCTTTGAGGGGCAGGACCCAAGTGACTTAGGAACTTAGGTTTCTAAGTCTCTTTTGAAAATGGGACTTAGGCTCCTAAGTCATTTAGGGTGTGATCCATGAAGCAATTTAGGCATCTACGTCCCCGTGCGTGGTACCACTGCAATCCATGAAACTTCCGTTTGGCTGCTGCCTAACCCTGTAGATGCCTAAACTCATTTGATGCCAAACTTTTCTCTGTAACAGCTCCGTAGGCACCTAAGTTTTAGAACCTGGGGCATGCACAGTGCTGCCTCACTCTACATGCCCAACTCCTGCCAAAGCTCAGAACCAGGGAAAGGTAAGGATCTTGTCCATCTCAGCTATCTGGGGGGACCAGATCCAGTAGGTGGCCTCTGAGCAATATCTAGCTGAAGGAGGAGGAGCTGCTGCTGCTGCTGCCACCAACCTTACAACTCTTAGCCCAGTGGTTAGAGCACTCACCCGTGACGTGAGAGACCCAGGCTCAATTCCCTCCTCCCTGCCAGAGAGGGAGAAGGGATTTGAACAGGGGTCTCCTACCTCTCAGGAGAGTGCTCTAACCACTGGGATATCATGACTGGGAGGGCAGGTCCCCTCAGTCTCTTCAGTTGAAGCTGGATAAATAACGAAAGAATGATTGGGACAGCAGGACTGGACCCAGGGTCTACAGAATCATTCTCACTTGCTTGCTATTTCTCTCTGGCCTATTGACAACTGAGATATTTATCCACAGTGGAACAGCTTCAACAGGAGAGATTGAGGGATTTACCCCACATCAGAATATCCCACAGCTCTGTGGCCAGAGCACTCACCTGAGAGGTGGGAGGCCCCTCTTCAAAGAGAGGGGAATTGAACCAGGATCTCCCACATCCCAGGTGAGGGCTCTAACCACTACCATAAAAGTTACAAGGTCTCCTCCCCCACCCTCTGTTTTGTGTGTAGCGAGGCAGGTACCAAACTCATTCCTGCGGGAAATGCCTCATACGTCTAAATGCACCTGACTTCAGGTGGCTGGTTCTTGTTTGTGGATCGCTAAGCAGAGGTAGGTTCCTCTTTGAAGCCCAGATTTAGGCGCTTAACTCTGAGAGAGCAATGGCGTTAGGATTCACCCTTCTGGTTGGTATTTCCCATTGGCTAGCTGAGGTGGCTCCACCCCTAGTCTGCTGGTTTTTGTGCCTCTCTCTCTCTCTCCACTCATTGTATGGGCAGCCTAGGTACCTAACTCAGTCTCTGTGAACCATAATTTTGTTCCTGTAATTTTCTAGGCACCTAAATGTAAGGTGCTGTGATGCTCACCATTGCATGCCCAGGTCTGTTTGTGGATCCCACGGTGAGGTCCTTTTGAAAATTTTACCCTAGGGGTAGGTCTACACAGCTCATGGCAGCGAGCCTTCCAGCCTGGGTTGAGAGACTCGGGCTTGCAGGACTCTCATCGGCACTCTAAAAATAGCTGTGTGAACAGTGCTTTGAAGTTGCAGCTCAGGCTTTGAAGCCAAATCCCTTCTTTAGGCTTCAGAGCTGGAGCCACAATGTCTACACAGCTATTTTTAGCATGGTAGCGCAAGCCCCATGAACCCAAGGGAACAGCTACATGGGAAAAAAAAAATAAACAGACCCGCAGCAGCAATTCTCAGAGCCTGAGCCAATGGACTCACGTTCACAGGGGTCACACTATGGGGCTAAAATTAGCAGTTTAGACATAAGGTTGGGATGGATCCCAGCAGGGACGGCTCTATGTTTTTTGCCGCCCCAAGCATGGCAGTCAGGCGGCATGCCTGCAGGCGGTCCGCGGTCATGTGGATTCGGCAGCGTTTCTGCGCGTGATCTGCCGGTCCTGCAGCTTTGGCATACACGCCGCCAAAACTGCAGGACCGGCGGACCTCCTACAGGCACGCCGCCAAAGGCTGCCTGACTGCCGCCCTCACAGCGACCAGCAGGCTGCCCCCCGCGGCTTGCCGCCCCAGGCACGCGCTTGTTGCACTGGTGCCTGGAGCCGCCCCTGGAGCCCAGTCTCTGAAGCCAGGGATTTGAGACTGGGGAGGGTCTCAAATCTCTGGCTCCAGCCTGATCCCAAACATCTACACTGGCATTTTTAACTCCACAGTGTGAACATGAATCAGCTGACTCGGGCTCTGAGCCTTGCTGATGAGGTGCGTGTTTGGTTTTGGTTTTTGCCGTGTAGCCATACCCCAAGTCTG
Source organism: Trachemys scripta elegans (assembly GCF_013100865.1). Lineage (NCBI taxonomy): Eukaryota > Metazoa > Chordata > Testudines > Emydidae > Trachemys > Trachemys scripta. The sequence goes on along the minus strand of NC_048301.1, from coordinate 53,312,513 downwards.
TCAACTCAGGCTAGGAGGCTTGCTACTGTGGGCTGTGAGACATACCCTAAGAGCCTAACTTTAGGTGCTTAACCTTGACAATTTTAGCCTTGTTCAAGGTCACTCAGGGTGTCAGTGGCGGTGCTAGGAATAGAAGTGAGGCATTTTCACTCCCATGATCTAAGCTCTACACAAAGTTCCACTTGCAAAATTTCAGTTTGGAGAATGCAGCTGTTAGTATTGCTCTCTCTCAAAGGTTAAGCAAGCAACTTGCTCACCATTCATGGACAAATTGATAATGTTGTATCATCATCACCATACGTGATGATGTACAGTAGGTAACTGTATCAAACAAGTAAATAGTTCCTGCCATAAAGAACACAAATCTAAAGACATGAGTGGTTACAACAAAGCATAGTCCAATACAGAACAGAGTAGGGTATGGTCATTAGAGCTAGAATGCTGAAGAGTTTAATCATTAATACGTGTCTAAATAGCATGTAACAGTATGAACGGGCCAGTTCAAAAGTTGGGCCTCAGTCACAGTGTAATTGTATTGCACCTCTTTTAAAATGAAAAAGGGAATAAATTCACTAGTCAAAGCTGAGACAGATTCACCAGCTCTTGGTTTTAGTGCAAAAATAAATACTGATTCCTTTTGCCAGAATTAGGTGAGTTACTTTCATTCCTTGTATTCCAGCAGAAACAAATATCTGTCGGCATCATTAGGCACGGAACTTTGTCACAAGAGTGTGAGAGAATCGTTCAATATTTAGTTGTCTTTTCAGCCTGTTTGCGTGTCTGAAACTGTGCTGATCTTAGGGAGTTTATTTCAGCTGAAGTGAGCTTGCTTGGCTCCCTGTCGAACAAGGCTGTTAGGCAAGACAGCTGCATGACATTTGTTTTAATTTGTTGATACTAAAAATCCTTGCATTCATAACTGATGGGAGGCAGAATATGTAATGCCTCAGTGAAGGACTTAGAGCATTCTTAGCTGAGCGATTTCAGATCAGAATGCATTGAACTAATGCTAAATGAATAGGAAGTCATAGAGATTTGGTAATTCTCATATTAATGGAAATCTGATTTTTTGTTTTGGTAGTCATATTTGGAGACGTTTTTAAAGTATAGAACAGTGGAGATTTGAGAGAGTGAGATGCTGCAGGAGGAAAAAAGAAGGCTGCAAACAGAAGTGTAAAATTTTACCTCATGACATATTTCATACATGCCTTGTTAAGCTTCTGAACAAATTACTTAAGTACCAAGGTTTTATATTATTACTCCAAACGGATACTATAGCCAGTTGCATATCCAAGCAAAGAATATTTCCATACCTGTCTGCCTAACAGGCATCAAACAATCTGCTTTATTTCTGCATCGCTAATAGGCATAGAAATGTTAAAAAAATTAGAAAAGTCTTTACTAGGCAAGAACATAATGTTTCTGACTTACAGTACTTTACCACCTGGTAAAGCATAGATGTATCTTATTTTGTTCCATATAGTAGCTTTCCTAGATATTTTTAATAATCATCTTCTAATTTCAACCAAAGCGTTGTTTTATCTATTCCCATGTTTAAAGAAATGTGACTGCTCAATGAAAGTACTGGTGTGGGGGTCTATTTTTCAATATGAGGTATTTTACTTATTATAGGGGAAATGGTGACAATAAAGATACACTGAAATGCAGATTGAATTCCCCTTACTAGTCATTTATCCCTCTGTTAACCCCATCAGTACTAATTTTTACTTTAGTCATACATTGAGATTTTGCAAGTTTTCTACCTACCAAAAGCTCTTGTATTAGTTTAAGGGTATACAGCCCTGGGAAGATGTACAAAATCACATTATTGAATTCTTACGTCTGACAAATTAATTTAGACTTAAACCTTAATCAACACTGTATTCTTATTCATTTTGACATAGCACCTAGAGATCAATCAGATCAGGGCTCTATAGTGCTAGTTGCTGAAGACACAGAGTAGAATGACAATCCCTGACCCAAAGAGAATACAAGCTAAAAGACAAGACCTAACAGGTAGATGGGACAAACAAGAGGGGGTTGGAGGAGATGGAGTAACAAAAATAATAGGATTGCACAATTCTTAACCAATCAGGAGCAGTAATCACATGTTGTCACCTGTTTAGCCATAATCAGCTGGCAGTTTTCTGTATGCATTACAGAAGATGTGAGTTTTGAGGAGGGACTTGAAGGGAGATAGAGTGTCTTTACAGATTTTGTATTTAAGCATGCATGTCAGCCTTTATACACATACAGTAAGACTAACTGTAGCCGGAGAACACAAATGCAGACATTTTATTTTTTGTACTCTGGTACATGCCAATCCTATTTCTTATTTTTCTTTCATTTTAAGTTTTTGGGTCACATTCAGAGAAAAAGCTCACATGTATTCCTTCAGTGTTGTTGGGATTTTTTTTCTACTGCAATGTTTTGCCAACTTGTGGGCAGGCTGTATTAGCCTAAGGGGAATGGGGCAGAGGAGAACAGCATTGGTGAAGAAAGTAGTATGCCCTGGATCTGCCAATCTCCAGTGCAAATGTGCTCTTGCAGCCATGGCTAATGCAGTGAATGGCTGCTTGAAAGCCAGAGACCTTCTGTCCCTGCTGTGACAGCAGCACCTAATGCAGTCAGCCACAGGAGCAGCTCACATGTACAGTACAGGGCTGCAGGCTCTCAGTCTGTTCCCATGGCACTCATCTAAGCTGCAATATTGTATGAGTCTGGCCTCCCAGAGCCTCCAATGGATACCCTCCCTCCACCAAGCATCATGGAGCCTTTTGCTGAGAGAGGAACAGAGAGGAAAAAGAGAGGAGAGAGTGAGGCCACATAGAAAGAGAGGAAAAAATGAGAAATCACCCATCCCAAACAAATTCAGAGGTGGAAAAGTGATAGGAAAAATAGTCTTAATAGAGACTAATGGCCCAGGCCTTTCCTGACTTGTTGAAAACAAGAGTTCAGCAACAGGAATCCAAAACTGCAGTCATAACTGGTGCCAAACTCCCACTGGTGTCACAAGGAGCTCTGCCTGAGCAGTGTAGGGTCAGACTACCGTGTTTAAACGTTTAGTTTTGGATAATTGGCATCAAAAATCTTTTAGCAGTTAGTTGGTTAACAGGCTACATATACACTACCACTGCAATTTTAAATCTTTTTTTTACAGTGTCATCTGAAGGCAGCCAATGCGGACCATTAAAATCCACTGTAATTCAATCTAGTAATTACATTACTACTGTAAACAGACTATTAAACAAAAGAAATGTACAAGTCAGGCTATATAGCATCACTGAAGAACAATAGACATGCCTACAGATAGTGTAACATAGAAATGCACAATTAAAAGAAAACAATAGATTCCCTCATTAATTGTATTCTTGTAACAGCTAACGTGGCATTATGATGACATGCACATTTTACTATTAGATATGCCTGGTTCCTCTTGAATAACTCTAGGCTTTTGGCTAGGTTTACCTACAGCTATTCCAGAATGTGATCACACATGAAATTAGGTGTCATCCATGAGGATTTCACTTGGCAGGCAATGGCAGTGCTGAGAACTCTGGGTGTTTAGCCCTATCTATCTAGGTATTTATAAAGCACCCATCACTGCAGTATCCGGATACCTGGGAAAACAGAGGGCCTCTTGTTATTAAACATGAATCCCCTCCAACTAATTACTGTTATTTATTTACTTGTATTTATTTTACAATCAGATGCAGGAGTTTATTATTTAGTAACAGGAGGCACTTCTATTCCTCTGATCCTTAGCATTTTTAGTGACTGCAAGATTAAATTAAGGAACAACACTAGTGGGTTCTCAACCTCACCCAGGAAGCTAGTGCCTATGGAGTGAGGCATTGAGAATGGCGTTAAATTTATTAGAAGTCAGGACTCAGCAGGCAAGAGCAAGGGCTCTCCCCAATTTGGGGGGAAAATAAGAATTTAATTTTGATTTAATAAGACAAAAAAATGTATTATAAAGGGAACTGGCTATGTAGGTTGCCTCATGCTTCATTATAAAAGATTCTTGTAGTCATTTTCTGAGGAGCTCTAACAGCCTCCATTGTTTGCAGCAGGCCTTTGAAATTCAGCAAAAAGAACACACTTTGGCCAGAGAAGAGCCTTTTTTCTGTCCCATGCAGTTTAACTGAGCTATAAACTATTGATAATTGCTATTTCCCTGCTGTCACTTGCATTCCTCAGGAGAACATTGGCAATGTGTCAAAGCAATAACTGAACAAGAGCATTCTAAAAGGTCAGGCCCATCCTGCCCCCAGAGCAGCAGCAGCACACATTGGAGCTGTGCTGTCTCTCCTGTCCTCCCCAGGGGAGAAAAGAGCTGGGATCCCCTGACAATGCCAGTTGGACCTAGCAATAGTCCTAGTGGCCTATCCCTGACCTCTGGAAACACCACATGGGACAGTAGCTCCCCCTACATCCAGAAGCAGGGAGAGACAGTGAGTCTGGGCTCCAATATATGGCCTCATTAGCCCTTCCTCCACTTTGGATGGACCACATGGAGCAGAACCCCCTCCCCCCATCTCCTGGATGGGGGAAAAAGAGAAAGCCAGGCTGGGCTCACCTTGATCATCGCTCCAGACCCAGCACATGGCCCTTGCAGCCTATGCCCCTATGAGATAACAGCCTTCTCCTGCTGCTAGATAATGTAGTTAATCCGATAGCTCAAGCTACACTGCAGCGCTGAAGGTTCAAGTTTCAAAATCTACTGATCATGCAGCCATGGGGGAGGGGATGGTTCAGTTTTCAGCACATAACAACATTAGTTATCAGTTATCATTTTTCCTTTAAAAATACCCAGGAAATTACACACAAAAATGATGTTAAAAGAATGTTATTAAGGGTGTAAAATCAAGCATTCAAAGTTAGGAAATGCCAGATTTAAGATTGCTTGTGCAATACTAATCTGGGCCCCCCTTGTGCACATGCATTAGGATATACTCTTTATTTACATGATTACCTATTATTTTTCTCCATAGGTCACTAGCTAAGTGGTGTATATTTATTGTCTCTTTTATCAAAAAGCAAGGAAAGGACATTCCCAGACGCAAATAATTTCCATCGGCTTAAATCCTCCTCCTTACCTCAGGACCTGAGAAAAGACATGGGTCTTGTACTGTGCCCTGAAAATCAACAAACCTGAGATCCGTTGCACCACTAGGCGCAGTGCATTCTGGAGTCCTTTTAGCCCTCAACTAGGGATTCTTTGTTCCAAAATTGCAGGCAGTTAAGTCACGAGATAGTTAATTTGCAAGCTGCAGGTAGGGTGACCAGATGTCCTGATTTTATAGGGACAGTCCCAATATTTGGGGCTTTGTCTTATATAGGCACCTATTACCCTGCACCCCCATCCCGATTTTTCACACTTGCAGTCTGGTCACCCTGCAACTGATATTGGGAGAGAGGAGGCTCCAAGATAGACAGGACCAAAGCTACACAGGGCTTTATTGGTCAATCTCAATGCTTTGAAATGCAATGAGAAGCAAATAGAAAACCAGTGCAGTTGTCAAAGAAATGTTATAATATGTTCCTTGTGGCTAATACTACATAACGAGCAGGCAGCTGCATTCTGCATGACCTCTGGTTTCCAAATGCTTTTCAAATATAACCCCAAGTATAGCACATGACAGTCACCGAGTCAAGAAGCAATCGTGGTAAAACCTACCATGGCAAGATCTGAGTCCAATGGGAAAGGCTGTAAACACCTTGCTAGATGCAGATGACACAAGTCACTCTCAGTCGCTGATATCATGAGGGATTCCAGGAGCAGTTGGAGGTACAAGAGCAGACCCAAACAGCGACTCTCTTGGACAAAGGTTGGCTAGACTCCAATGGAATGGGCTGGCGATATGCCCATTAAAACTGAGGCAACTGGGTATATGAAAGCTGTTATCTTCAAAGCATGATCTTGAACACCTTACCTGCTGCACCAGTATAAAAGGGCTAGAGCAGAAGGGAGAATGCTTCCATGCATTGTTTGGTAGGTCGTGGATAAAGGGGAACACAATGGATCAAGGACTGAACTCTTTGAACCACAAAAAATTAGTTTCAAAAGCAGATTGAGTGTTCCCAATTGATAACCTTGCTGTTGATTTGACAGCTATTATCTGGACCTGAACGTTCAGTGACAATTTGGGTGATAAACTCTATGCTGACAATTTTACACATAAAATGCCATGGACCACTTTGTTGTAAATTTATTTTTTGATCCTGAAATATTCCAGAGGTTGCCAGTGTGTTAGAGTCTCTGCAGAGAACATGTCTGTAGTAATTTCCAACAAGGCGTTTTATGATTACAAAAATTTCAGGATTTAGAAAGATTTTCATGAGTAAACAGGTGGTCATCCAAATGCTAGTGAACAACAACTAATAGTGGTGTGAACTCACCATGTGTATTAATACAAAGCTTTCTTAACACACTTTGTATTATTTTTGTATGGTTCTAACAGCTCAACTCCTAGTGTAACCAACTGGTGAGTGTATACTTTCCCAGCCTTGATGTTTTCACTGTAAAACAGAAAACAGCCAGATGTTGATATAACAACAGCTTTGTCTCCTTTCATACTATGTGGTTGTTTTGCCTGCCTCTAAACAACAGCCCTGGTAATATGCATTGTGACCTCTGCAGATAGACTGTTGTGCCTGCATGGACCACAATGCAGTACTGTGGCCAAGGTTGTTTATCTCTGTGATGAGTTTTTGTCATAAATGAAAGCTCCGTAATTATTAAAAGTTTATATTTTAACATGAGCTTGCTGGATAAAGTGCTTTCCTGCATGCATAAAAAATGCACTCTACCATTTGCCTACTCATAACATTCTTCTGATCTCCAAGGTTTTGAATCAACTTCTAGAGTCAAATTCGTAACTCACTGGATTTTAGATACAAACTTTGACATGAATTACACAGTTCCCTGAACTGAAGTCATTTCTTAAACAAACTTTATCTCTGGGGGAGTAAAAGCTATTCATCACTTCCTTCCCCAAGTTATCTTCCATGCTGATTAGCACACATTGGGTAAATAAGTTACCAAGGCCAAGGAGCCACACTAGCTGGTCTGCAGAAGGTGAATATAGTGCCATTTCCAATGCTGAGAATTTGAGGATGCTTGTGTTGAATTATACATTACAGACATCTTTACCCACTATGCAGTGTCTGTATCCTAGGCCATTATCTTCATTCCTTGGGGAATTACAGGGAACTAGCGAGACAGAAGCTTAAAAAAAAAATTAAAACTTGTTTGTTGCTTGAGGCATGTTTTCTTTTCTTGTTCAGCTCAGTTCATTTCAATGTTACACTTGATCAGGACATGCAGACAAATGAAGGACAGACACATGGGATGGATTTAAGTGGCAGGTTGCATCTTTATTAATTTAACACTAAGAAGTGATGCTGTGCTCACCCCCTGCTTTCATAGACCAGACATGGAACCCCATTGGTTCCAGCATGGGGTAACAGGGTTCCTACCATATAACCAATTGCTCAGGGAAGACCTGCCTAGGACTCAGTTTGATTCTAAATTCTCTCTGCCTCCCCCCAGGTGAAGGGTGGCATTACCAAGGGGGAGGAGGGCATCAGTTTGCAAAGACTTCAAGTCGCCCATTCTCCTATAGGCACAAGGTCCAGCAGTGAAATCCCAGGTCTCTTTTAGTGGTGCTTGGGACACCACATTGCAATGCAGCACTCTCATCTTTATGCGGTTCTGTAAAATATGATGTGATCCAACCCCCCAGAAATCTACATCATTTGTTCCCAACAATAAGTACATGTACCAATTCTGACACTGTAAGCTTTTGTGACAGGTACTTTATTCTCTGCCTCTCCACCTCTTTATGCAACTTTGTGCTGGACCCCACTGCAACTATATATGCTTTTACTTGCAACAGAGCTGGATTTCGGAGAAGCAGTAGCTCCACTGTGGTTTCGAAAATACACAGTTAAATGGAAGGTAGCAAGGTCTGGTTAATACTGCTGAGGCCTTAATCTGGTAAACTGATGCAATTTCAGTAAAAAGCTGGAACTACTTGTCGACAGGAGCAAGGGAATTTAGCTTATTAATGAAAATAAATATTTTAGAGGCAAGGTTTTTGTGAACAATCATATTTGATGATGGTGTTGCTCAAGCTCAGGCAGACCACTTGATCATGCACTGGGTCCTTCCCAGAAGGCTTTGTTTCCACATTGGAAAAGTGCATGTCCCTTTCTTATGAATTGTTTTCATATATATGGGCAGCTTTTTTTTTTTTGTTATACACACACTCAGACTACCATGGAAAATTACATACAGGTAGAACTGGGCCACACAAAGTAGATGATGCAGATAACTGGACCCAGAATTTGAGTGGCACACTACTGACCTTTTCACATCAGGATTTCTTTATATCAAGATGTGCATGATTAAAGATGAAGAAATAGGCTTGTGCTAAGAAAAGTGGTTTGTTTTTAAGCAAATAATATTATTGCTGCCTATTCCTGTTTTTTTTAAAAAATCTGGTTAGTACTGCATTACATTTGAGAATCTCTCTTATAAAGTGCTTTATCCCCTCAAAAACCCTCATTAAGCAATTTTACATCTAAGTTAATTTTGGAAGAATGTATCAAAATTTCACATATGGATCATACTACTTGTATAAATTGTGAATAACTGAAAAAGTTTAGGGTTTTTTGCAAATATTTTGCAAAGTATAGTATATTTTTACCCATGATCATGCAATATAGTAAGAAGAACAAAAAAGCCAATAATTCTTTATATTTGGAGACAAACAACTTCTGTGAACTGGAATAACTTTTGCTACTTCACACTCCAGTGAAACAATACCTTGACAAAATGGTTCACTGAGAACAGATGCTGGCAGTCTGGCTAGGAAGCCTGTAGCAAGTTTAAGCAACTTTACATCTATCTGATCTAAGCCCTTTGATTGGAGTAGTGGAAAGGCCCTCAAACCCTTTTTTACGGATTAGAGTGGCAGAGGTAACATAAGCTTTCTGATTAATTTTATGGTGTGGTGGAAACTGCTGCAAGCGGAGAACCTGTTCGGTCTGGGGGATGATGGAGGGGAAAACGGGAAGAAGAAAACCTGGTGAAAAGTTTGCAAGTTTATCATCTCTTTAAGAACAAGATTTTAGGGGTTGAGGTGAAGCAGTGTCTTCAGCAAAAAGCACACATGGGCCTATCCCCTCTCAAGATCTGGGTTCAGATCTTAAACTGTCACACGCACAAAGGAGTTAAACTGGTCGGTGGTCTTCTCTTAGCCCCCATTTGTGTGCACCAGACAAATATCATATATGACAATGGCTAGCCTGCTGCTATGCTGAAAATGCTGCTTGTCATGCTGATCAATATTGTCTCATTTCCTGTGCTCCCCCATCTGTTGTCTCTTTTCTTACGCTTAAGAGTGTAAGCTCTGTGGGGCAGGCACCATCTTTTTGTTCTGTATTTATACAGCACTTAACACAATGGGATCTGGCATGATGACTGAGACTCCTAGGTGCTATAATAATACTGTTTTGACACAATTGGTTGCCAGTGCCTGCTAAAGGGAAAGCCACGACTAGAGCAGCAAAAAAGATACAGGTCAGGACTGAGAAACCCTGGAGCCTGTTATATAGCATCCGACTGGCTAAAGTCAGTGCTCTGCTTTTCACTGTTAAAGGAAATAAATTTACCCTCAACTATTTAATAGTAGAAAAAATAGATTTCTCATAAGAGCAGTAAAGAGCAATGTTTCAACATCAGAAATGAAAAATTGTCCATCCTTCATTCTTACCAATAGAATATTGCCGAAAGTCAGAAAAGAAGTGCAAACACCACTGAAGCAAAGTCAGGCTTTTATCAAATGAATATGGATTTTAAAAAAAAAAATATTCATCCTTCTCTGTTAATTTGGAATTGGGATTCCAGCACTCTACAATACATTCCTTCCTGAGCTATATGAATATTGCCACTGGTCCAAAGTCCAAACAGGGCCCAAATTGTGCCTACGGATACACACTCAAATCCCACTGATGTTAATGGTATTTGTATATGTGTATTTAAGGGTAAATTTTGACCTATAGTCAGAAGGTCAACTTTATATTTAGCGTATATAGCAGTGACACTGTTTTTCATCTACTGCACCTTTAAATGTAAGGAGCTGGCTTGCTTGCCTTTCTCCTGGGGGTAAGGTAGTGTGGAGATTCAAAATGAAGGATCCTACGGTGATAGAGTCACATTTATTTCTCTCTCTCAGGGGGATTTTATCTTTGTTGTTTCTTTCTTTCCCGTTTTTCTTAATGTAAAATCTCTTAAATCAATTTGGACACCGAAGCTAGTGCAAAAGGAAGCAGCTCACGTTACTGAGCGGAGCTTGTTCTCCCCATGAGCATCTGACACCAGCACCCTGGGATCTGCACCGGCTGCCTGTGCATCTCCAGCTGGAGTTTTGAATATTGGTAGTGACATATAATGCTCCATATGGCCTGGGACCTGCCTACATGTGAATGACCGGTCTTTCTATGATATAGTGGCACAGCTGGGGTCAGCTGAGGTGACTGAGCTTTATTCCCCTTAATTTATTAGAGAGAATGCTGCTAGCAGGGCATTCTCTGTTAGGGGCCCAAGGCTCTGAATGAAATTTTATCTCCTCATCCATCTCACCTCTTGGTCCAAAATAGCTCAGATTTGTTTATCTTCAGGGCACGTTGCAAACTCCAGGCTTTCGGGAAGGAGGAGGAATAGAGTTGCTGGGGCTATAATAGGCATAATCAGTGTGGATGATGTGGCTAGAATTAGACTCTTGGGAGCTTTTTCTCCCTTTTTGGGTTGCCACGATTGTTGCCATTGTTTTGAAACTTTAATGGATGCTGAAAGCTCCTTGTGCTATTCAAAAAATGTTCTTTTTTTAAATGTTGACAAATCTAAAGAAAGAAAAATAAAAGTCTTTTAGATTTTACTCTTGGAATCTGGAAAACATATTCTCATTGGTGAAAATACACCTCTACCTCGATATAATGCGACCCGATATAACACGAACTCAGATATAACGCGGTAAAGCAGTGCTCCGGGGGGGTAGGGGGACAGGGCTGCGCACTCCGGTGGATCAAAGCAAGTTCAATATAATGCGGTTTCACCTATAACGCGGTAAGATTTTTTGGCTCCCAAGGACAGTGTTATATCAAGGTAGAGGTGTAACAATTTCATCCCAATTACCAAGTCTGGTTTACATGCCATATATCGCACATGTTTGCCAGTTAGGTACAGTGTAAATAACAGTTGCCTTACTGTACTAGAAACCTTTGTGACTGGCATGAAATGAACCTGTGTCATTCACTGTTGAACTAGCTGGCCCTGTCAATACATAGGAGGATTCCAATATGTGGTTTGTTTGCTTGTTCTCACCTTATTTTGGCAGCAGCAGCTCTACATAACACCTATCTTGACCTTATGAATCTTGATTTTTGTTGCTGAAATCTTCAAAACACCAGCTGTTGTGTTTTTTAAAGGTTTAATATATTTTGAACACGTGAAGAATAAGATTAAATGCTAACACCATGCAGGAGACCCTGACTTTGACAGTAATCCAGGAAATCATTTCAGAATAAGAAATGTAACACTGAGATACAATAGAATCCATCTCTAGGAAACAGTCTCCTTCCCAGGAGACTTAGCCTTTTAGCCAGATGTACCTATTAATGGAAACCTACAAGGATATGTTGCTAAAAAGAAATTTTCAGCTTATTTTTATCAGCACATCTACTTGCAGAGAAGAGTAAGATATTTTAAACTTGCTTAAAACGTTCTAAAAAAGGATAGTTATGTAATGTTGGATATGCACAGACATCCTAGCTGCAAAGAGATGATAGTCCTCCTTTATCTGGTTCTGTGTTCAATCCTGAGCATTTCAATACCAGGAACATTCCACAATATTGTTTAATATATTGAGGAATAAACTTTTCTTCACCTGGCCTTTGACATCTATTCAATTCCTAGGAGTGCACCTATCAAGTTAAATGTCTGACCTTTGAAAATTAAATTACCCTCCCATGGTGAATCAGATTAAAAGTGATTTTACAAATTGGGATAATCTCAATTTATCCTGGTTTTTCAGATTAAATATTATTTAAATCCTCCCTTGTTTGAATCACCTTTTCAAGTCCTTCCTGTTTCTGCCCTTGAGAGATTTAACAACATTTGTTTGGGCAATGGGACTATACAAATATGTTAATTGATATAGGAATCATTACATCAAAAATAAAACTATTGTGCTCTGGCATTTCCTTATTTTATTTCTTTATTGTTTGGCTTCATCATCCTATACTGCACTGGTGTAACAATGATCAATAGCAACAGTGAATTAATATAGAATAAATAAAGCATCCAGAGACACAGACCTGCCTGGTTTTAAGATTAAATTAGATAAGTTTATGGAGGGAATAGTTTAATGGTAAAACATAATTGGTGGGGAATACCAAGCAATGGCAGGTAAATAGTATAATGACTAACAAGGGTCAGGCTGGAGACTCTTGCCTACATGCTCGGGGTCTTACTGATCGCCATATTTGGGCTCGGGAAGGAATTTTCCTCCAGGGTAGATTGGCTGAGGCCCTGGAGGTTTTTCGCCTTCCTCCGCAGCATGGGGCAGGGATCGCTAGCAGGAGGGTTCTCAGAAAATTGAAGTCACCAAGACACAGGATTTGGGACTTCATCAGCAGAGTCAAGGAAAGGGTAGGGACAGTTTTGTGGCCTGCAGCATGCAGGGGGTCAGACCAGATGATCAAAATGGTCCCTTCTGACCTTAAAGTCTATGAGTCTATGAGACACCTCGACTATATTCCATTTTTGTCTTGGTCAAATTCTTATAGACCTAAACTAACAAATCTATATTCAACATGTACCATATCAAATAGCTCAAAGCAGCTGTAAATTCTCAATATCCCCCTTTGGGAACCAGTGATTCATCACTGAAATCATTGGGAGTTTTGCCATTAACTTCATTGATATCAGGATTGATCCTCTATTGCCTTTTGTAATAATCCACTGTTTCTCCCATGTAAAAATATCTCCTAATTTGAAGACTGGCATAAGAAGATTAAGGTGTTTTATACAACTTCTAGATAAATAGGAAAAACTATAGGATAAAATCCAATTTAGGAAACAATATCATTATATTGAAATAACCTTGTCAGAGTATTTTCAAATTCAATGTTTTCTTAAAAATGTGACAGAGATAGCTAACAGAATTTGAACTTTTGATACAAAATGTTGATGTAAAAAAAGAGTAGAGTATTCCAAGTCTATGTTATATTATTTAAAAAGCAAGAGTAAAACAAAGAAAAATCCTCACATTAATAGTTGGAAAGCTGATCTTAGAATCAGGAGAGGAAGGATAGAGACTTCTATGATGTCTTTGTGTTTGCTAACATGAAATGCTTCAAGGGCCTTATTGAATCAACCACTCACAGGGTAATATGAAATGGAAAATGTTAAAGCAAACCTTTTACACTGGTGTTCTTCAGCATTCAGGAATGTGGTTCGATTATACTTGAGATTGATCTTTTGGGAACAAATTAATACAATTTTTCAGGTTGAATTTTATTGATTTTGGTTTCTCAAAGAAGATTAGGGTTGGAAGAGACCTTGGGGGATCATCTAGTCCAACCCCCTGCTTAAAGCTCAAAGAAGATCTGGGGCTCTGACTGGAAGAACCATCCCAAGCCATGACTATTGCAAAAAAGTTTTAGGGATGCTTTGCTTGTTCCTCCTCTCAGCTTGGTTCTGCAGTGGATGAAAAACTTCCACAGAACAATGAGGCCACTGCTTGGGATGGGGGCTGTAATAGGAGTGCTCTCTCTCTCTCTCTGTATGTATATATGTAAATAGTAAATTAATAGATTAGGTACCAGTAAGTGGCACTCAAGAATACGTAGCAAGTTCCTAAATTTTGTGGAACCAATAATACTTCGTGTTGGGTTCTGCAAGTGCAAGTGAATGTGGGAATCATTCTATGCAGCAGGTTGAAGATCCTTGCTTTGAGGTCAGGATTCTTGATCTACATGGAAAATTCAGGCCCTTCCCCAATGGAGGAAGGAATATTACAGATTCGGGCTCCTTCCACAGAGCCACCAACTCCTAAAGACAGGATGCTGCATCAGAACAGGAGACTCTGAAACCTCACTCAGTTTTAAGGTAAGTGTCCATCTCCTGGTCACGTTTACATGGAAATACAGGGAATTTTCCTTATGAAGGGGGATATCTTTCTGTTGCTATTCATTAATAATTCAGTCTCTTTGCTCCTATCACTTCCCCGTTCTTACTTCCTGCCCAAGTTGGATACTGGTGGTTATTAACCACAAGTTCTAAAATACTTTACTAGGTTTTTGAGGAGATTTAGAAGGTATTTGATGAGGAACACATTTACCATCCTCCCACCCTTCCAGTTCTAAAGACAGTTTATAGAGCTGTTTATGTTTGGGATACTGGATTATTGATATTTTAATTAAAATACCTCAGGGGCCTAGTTTTAGATATCAAACTAAATATTTCTATGGATCTAATATATTCATTAACAGCCTTATAATCCTCACAATAAAGATTTTAGCTGTCGTGTAGCCATATCTGTCCTTGTATCAAAGAACTGAATACCAAGAATAAGACAGTGTGTAAATCCCACAATAGAGACCTTACACAAGTACCTTTGCAGATATAAACAGGGAATCCCCACACCCATATATGTTTTCCATATGCAAATGTTGCTGAGGATGGTACTGTATCTCTGCCTGAATGCTTGTAGGAACACATAAATCAGATAACACTTTCATGAACCATAAACACATTCCACACCCTACTCACACTCATGACTTCATAATTCAATGTGATCCAACTGTCTATGCCAACTTTTTTTTATTAATTGACTCCTTGACAATCATTGATTTATTTCGGTTTTTGAAATTATCAAAAATATTAAAAATAGCTTTTTTTTTTAGTTTCTACATTAAATGAAGCATTTCCTAAAATCTTGTTTATTTTTTTAAAATGCCTTTCATAATAAACCTAACATCTACAGTCTAGGCACATTATCTGTACAAGTACAACAACAAGTACAATGTAAACGCTGTAGAAACCATGTTAAAATTCATCCCTAGAAGGAAGGCTAAATTGCTTTTAGGAGATTGTGGAATAGAAAATTTCCTGCTAAAATGGTCACTCTTTCGTTTCTTCGCTCTTCCTTTTTATAAACCATTTCTCAAACATCAGTCACTCACAGCTGAATTTTTCCACTCTGTGTGCATTCTGGGAAGGCCTCCTGCAGGACTTTGCAGTGTAGCATGAGGGCCACTTACCCTAGCTGCTTTCAGCAGACTTAAGGTTAAACATTGCTATAAATTAATGATTACATCTAAGCTAAAACCAAATCCTTTATTTTCAATTATGCATAAGGCAAAGCTTTTGCATGTTGCCAAAGTCTGTGGGTCAAGTAAATAAAATGAGATACTCATGATGTGAAAAGTTGACTTTGGAAGAAGTTACACAGTGGAGGGTAGATAGGGACAAGCCACAGGCTTAACTTCTGTAAGTTTTATTTTTAGGAGAGTAGATTTGTTTTGTCTTAAGGTATGTCTACACTACAAAATTAGGTTGATTTAATAGAAGTCGTTTTTTTAGAAATCGATTAGATACAGTCGATTGTGTGTGTCCCCACTAAGTGCATTAAGTCTGTGGTGTGCGTCCACAGTACTGAGGCTAGCGTCAACTTTTGGACCGTTGCACTGTGGTAGCTATCCCACAGTTCCCGCAGTCTCTGCTGCCCATTGGAATTCTGGGTTGAGCCCCCAATGCCTGATGGGGCAAAAACATTGTCGTGGGTGGTTCTAGGTACATGTCGCCCTCCCTCCCTCCATGAAAGCAATGGCAAAAAATCGTTTCTCGACTTTTTTCCTGGGTTACCCATGCAGACGACATACCACGGCAAGCATGGAGACCACTCAGCTCCCTGTCACTGTATGTCTCCAGGGTACTGCTGGCAGGCGCAATACTGCAGAGCTACACAGCAGCATCCCCTTGCCTTGCCTTGCGGACAGCAGATGGTGCAATACGACTCCTAGCTGTCGTCGTCCCATGGGTGCTCCTGGCAGATCTCGGTTAGGTTGGTCGAGGGCACCTGGACAGACATGGGTGCTCCTGGACGGCCTCGGTGAGGTCGGTTGGGGGCGCCTGGACAAAAATGGGAATGACTCCAGGTCATTCTCTTCTTTAAGTTTCATCTAATGGAGATTCAGTTCTGCCTGGAATATCATGCCAGCTGGAGGCTTCTACCTCAGGCTGCTCTCCCAGTTGGCAGCACCACATGGTCCCACCTACCTTAGCCTACCCCTTGCTCCCATGGCTCACGAAGCCTTGACAGTAGTAAGGAGCAGTTCAACTATAGGCTGAGCAAGTGCATAATGTTGGTAGAATGTGCCTTTGGACGTTTAAAAGCTCGCTGGCACAGTTTACTGATTTGGTTAGACCTCAGCGAAACCAATATTCCCATCGTTATTACTGCTTTCTGTGTGCTCCACAATATCTGTGAGAGTAAGGGGGAGACGTTTATGCCGGGGTGGGAGGTTGAGGAAAATTGCCTGGCCACTGATTACGCGCAGCCAGACACCAGGGCAGTTAGAAGAGCACAACAGGGCATGCTGTGCATCAGAGAAGCTTTGAAAACCAGTTTCATGACTGGCCAGGCTATGGTGTGAAAGTTCTGTTTGTTTCTCCTTGATGAAAACTTTCCCCCTTGGTTCACTCTACTTCCCTATAAGCCAACCACCCTCCCCTCTCCCCTTTGATCTCCGCTTGCAGAGGCAATAAAGTCATTGTTGTTCCAAATTCATGCATTTTTTATTAATTCATTACACAAATGGGGGGATAACTGCCAAGGTAGCCCGGGAGGGGTGGAGGAGGAGGGAAGCACAGGGGTGGGGTAGTTGTAGGGGCACCCCTAGAATGGCATGCAGCTCATCATAGAAGCGGCATGTCTGGGGTTCTGACCCAGAATGGCTTTTTGTCTCTCTGGTTCTTTGGTAGGCTTCAAGCGGCACTGCTGTGGGTCCCTGTTATAACCTCTGCCCTTCGTGCCCTTGGAGATTTTTTTCAAATATTCCGGCATTTCGTCTTTTGGAACGGAGTTTGGATAGCACAGATTCGTCTCCCCATACAGCGATCAGATGCAGTACCTCCCGTTTGGTCCATGCTGCAGCTCTTTTGCAATTCTGGGACTCCATGGTCACCTGTGCTGATGAGCTCTGCATGGTCACCTGTGCTGATCAGCTTGCTACGCTGGCCAAACAAGAAATGAAATTCAAAAGTTCACGGGACTTTTCCTGTTTACCTGGCCAGTGCATCTGAGTTGAGAGTGCTGTCCAGAGCGGTCACAATGGAGCACTCCCAGAGGCCAATACTGTCGAATTGCGTCCACACTATCCCAAATTTGACCCAGCAGGGTCGATTTCAGCGCTAATCCCCTCGTCGGGGAGGAGTACAGAAATTGATTTTAAGAGCCCTTTAAATTGACAAAAATGGCTTCGTCGTGTGGACATAGTGTGAGAGATGCTTCCAAAGGAGACAATAATGAAGAAGTTGGAAGACTTCCAAGAGAACAGAGTAATTATAAATTCTTCCAGGAGCAATCAACCTTGTTGAAGGCAGTGTATAGACTGAGAAGGTTGCGAATGGTTAAATCGACCTAACGCTGCTAAATTCGACCTAAACTCGTAGTGTAGTCCAGGACTTAGTTTATTTTTACCATGGGGAATCCTAATTACCAATCAGTTGATTCCTCAAGGAAAACTTCGCAAAACTTCGAGGGGCAGTCCTTTCTACACTTAGAGCAGAACCTCACTGTTTAGCTGAGAGACTTTCAGAATGACCACATTTTGCAAAGTAGCAAGTAAGAGCAAGTAACTCACTGCATGTGGAAGGGAGAATTCTGGACTGGTAGCCTAATCAATGCCTACACCACATTATATGCTTTACCCTGAAGTCACACAAGATACACTCTGAGGGCAGGTCTACACTACCACTTAAGTCATCTAACTTAAGTCGCTCAGGGGTGTGAAAAAGCCCCCTCGTCCCTCAGCGACACAAGTTTCGAGCTGTCCACACTGACGAGCTGTCTACATCTTCCGCTTCTCGACAAGGTGAAGTAATTATGCTGATGTACCTGTAGTGTAGAGTTGCCCTGAGTGACTTCTAGTAAGACAACTGATTTCAGAAGAACATTATATTATAACTACACAGTGGAGAACTCTGATGGTTAGGTAAAAGCTTTTTGATACCTGCAAGTATTTTTAGCCCTGCAAACCAAAGAGTTTGTAATTTATAACCTTGATCTTCCCTCTTCCTCCAAAAGGAGTTATGCAATTGGGTTATTTGGGGATGGCAAGGGGAAGGGCTCTCCTGACTACTTCAGAAATTCACTTACCCCATTTGTGTGGTCCAGCCTGGCTCTTCTTTTCCTCACAAATCTCTTCTCCTCTGCATGGGTCTGGTCAGATTCTCCATCTACAATCAGGTCTGGTCAAGCCCCTCGCTTCTCCCCTCTATCCCATTCAGGTCTCCCATCATCTTCCAGACCAGTACTAATTAGCTGCTGTCCCCCACAATTAAACTGGTCAAAAAATGAAAGACTAGTTTAGTAAAAAAAAAAAAAAAGTTAAAGTTGCTTTTGTTTTGAAGGGTTCAAAGTGAGCCTTTTAAAAAAATCATTGATTGTTTTTGCTAAAAATCTTTTAGAAAAATCAAACTTATTAGTGAAATGGTTATTGGGATGCTTAGTTTACTGAAAACTTTTTTTTAGCAAATGAACCCATTTAATAACTATTTTAATGTTTTTGATATATTTTTACATTAAAAATGTTAAAAAGATTGTTTAAAAATGGCATTTCTTGCAAAACTAAAGACCTCTGAAATATCAATTTTTCATGAAAAAATTGTTTTTGACAAAAAATGGTTTGCGTGGGGAGGGGGGATTTCAACCAGCTCTTCCTACAGTTATTCCCACCATTTAGCCAAACTCCCTGTCTTGCTTTGGAAATTCAGCACCTTTCTTTGACTTCTCCCACACCTTGCAGCTGTGAATTCTGACTTGAGTGCTATTCTTCTATGGAAAGGCTGCAGACTGTGCTTATAACCTGAATGCAGATAAAAGTCTCATATACACAGAAAAGCCTGCTGAATTATCTCTCTCCTCTCTCATATGGGGTTTTGCTCCTTTGGACCAGGCATTTTGCCCTTAATAAACACACAATATGAAAAAGAAGTTAAGAACACCACATAACAAAATGGACTGGTCATTTATTTAGACAAGTGTTGTTTAATTATTTCTGATAATTCTTCAAGTTACTTTAGAAAATGTTCTGTAGCACATTTTGTAAATCTAGTGAAGTCTTCGTATGACACCACTCTGCTTTTAAATCTTTCTTGAGAAGTGAGGTGAAATGGTGCTTTGTGTGCCTGAGAATTATCAAATATCTAGATTAACAATGTGAACTGTAAAAATGTTCTACATTTTTTGTCTTTCTATTCTCTTGATACAATGCTGGTGTGTGGTGGATTAGATAGGTAGAACGTCATTTGGTTTAGATGAGTATAGGGTCTTTTTTCATCAGAAATTTCATCTGCCCCTGCTGTTTATTACACTTAGCTTGCTTGTGACACTATGAGCTCACTCCTGAAATCCTTACTGAATTCTTACTGAGCCTTTGACTTGGAAATAGCTGAGAAATGGTTTGTGATACTCAGATATTCTGCTTTCTCAAACCTTTCCTTTATTTTTTTAGCAACTTCAGAGGCATGCTTTTTGCTAGTGTTAGTGTAGCCATATTGCCCTCATTTCCAAAATGGGATTGAATAAATATATGTATGTGTAACAATTTGTTTCAGTAGCATCTGAAGTGCAAATTGGCAATTGTTTTACTCCACTGAAATCTAACTTGAAGTACCAAACTTCTAAACAATTATGTAAAACTGAACAGTGCCTGGTCTTTTTTTTTTTTTTTTTTTAACTGCTGTAGTATTTCCATGCTAACACGCATACTGCCTAATTCCTTCCCTAACACATCAGTAAATATGACTATTGCCTTATGCTTGTTGCACGCTCTTTTTCTTCTTTTTTTTCCTTCTGTAAGCAAAAGAGCAACAAATACAACATTTTCTCATCTGCTGACAGCATTTTCCAACTCCTTCCTTCAGTGCTTGTGTCCTCTGTCTGTTAATGTTACTGTATAATGGGCAAGTGGAAAACTTTTGATCATTGACTGAAGCATTCTCTGCAGTTCAACATTCAGTATTGTGTTTTGTTGTTCCATATTTGCTTCTTCCATACTTTATAGGTCTTGCTCCTCCTTACTATATTGCTTATATTTTTCATTTTTTTTAAAGCCTTCTGCTTATTGCTTGTACTAATCTTTATATTCCTACTTAACCTCATTGCTCTCTGTTTCCCTTTCCTGTGGTTAGGCTTAGCCAGGGTAAATTTCAATTGAAGCCTTTCCACGTGTTTCTTAGATATTTTTCACTTTTCCATAGTAGGTTTCTCCAACAGATACAAGATTCCAGTATAAATTCTTGTGGCTTCCCACAAATTCAGCATCCTGAAAAACGAAAAATGTGTCCTCTAGATAGATATCTTCATCAAGTCTAAACATTTAATTAACTTGAAATGACTAAATCTTAGAGGCTTCTCAAATTCAATCTGCTTTATTACAATTAGCACATTTTTTAGGATTAAGACTAGAGTAGTTACGAAGGTGTTCAATAAACAGCAATACTTGAAAGCAATAATATCAATTATGTATTAGCCTATAGTCTGGACGGGCCAATACCCAAGGCATTAGTAAATGAATAGCAAAGAAAAGGAGTATGCATTTTTTTTTTCACAAAATGTGTCTATTGTAATTCTGATTTGACTCAATCATATGTTTCACTATAGCCACAGGATAATTTTTCAATCACTTCTTATGTGACATGGAAGGGGAGGATATAAATTACACAGTGGTAAATGGATGTGCATCTGAGTCTAGATAATTAAGATTGAGCAACTCTAAGTAAGGGCTTGTCTACACGGCGAGTAAGTTCGTGGCAAGCCAGGATGTGTCTCTACAGCACGCTAGTTTGCCCCATACTAACTTGCCAAGTGGACCCTGCCAAGGCACACTAAAAGTTCTGGAACTATAGCAAAACACACTATGGAACTTTTAGTGCACATGAGGGTCCACACAGCGTTAGTGCATGGCATGCTATTGCACTATAGATTCACACCCTGGCTTTCACTAACTTGCCATGTAGACAAGCCTCAAGTCTAGTGCGAGTTTAAACTGCTGTAATAGACACGTTGAAGAAATTAGAAGAAAATGTAAATTACATGTACTTAAATTGGACTAATTTAGGCTGAATTTGGCCCATTGTGTCCAATGCACTTTTTCATATACCTGAAATTGCCTATAGGGGCCTGGGGGAAGTTGTGTTTTTGTTGCATTTTTATATTTCCTGTACTTAGGTGATCATCGTCTTTATTATTGACCCTGGGCAAGATAAATGGTTAAATCACTTGGTTTCCCCTGAATAGCTTTGCATAGCTGTTATCCCAGTTTATGGCAACTATTGAAGTTATCCATGTTCAAAATTCTAGGCTTATTTCAATATTTTCTGATCATGAGACTTACAACAATGTTCAGACATTTCCAGCACCTCCTCTATTTGGATTAATATCTTTCTAAGGGGTCACTGCTATATCCTTTTAGCTAACTCAGTGTCATCCAACCTTTGAATCCTGGTATTTTAAACATAGGCATTGTCCTGCTTCAGCACTGCCTGTTATTTCAGCCATGTTACATATATTCTTAAAACTTGCAAATTCCATCTCGCAGTCTTCCTATATCTCTTATGAGTATGTGCACATATCGATTTTTTTCATACTCCTCCGTTGTTTTACATACATACTTCGTACTAAATGTTATTCCACTTGCCCAAGGAATCAGACTTTTCCTTGGTGAGGTCAATTTCAGGCACTTACTATGCTGAAATTATTGCTGTCAGAATTTGTTAAACAGTAGGGCCAAGTTAGCGGCAAGTCCTATCCTCACCTGTGAAGGCTCCCCAAACAGCAATACCAGGGTAGCAGTACTGTAAAAAAAAGAGGCAATACTCTAGGGGCAGGGCAGCAGGGGGTAGGCATGGGTCATGGGAATCCAGAGGATCCACTTAGACTTCCCCCCACTAAGTGCAACAGGAGGAGTATTAGGAACACAGGAATTATCACAGTCTCAGAAGCAATTCTGCTGTGGCTCCAAAGCTTCTCTAAACCTGGTCCGGGGACAGGCTAATGATTCCTAGTACTTAAACTGTGTGCTCCTGCCCAGGATTTGGGCCATAGAACATACCATTGTCACATACGCATTCTTCTCCTCTAAATGAGTCCAGTTTTGACCAGCCCTGTGAATCATCCTCACTGCAAGTCTGACAGACATTGACATTTCATAAATGCTTTTCCTACATCTCTTTCCCCTAGTTTCTCTCATTGTTACATTTACCCAGTGAGTTCTTTGATCACACAGTCAAAAGAATCTCTTGGAAGGGATTAAGGTTGTATAAAGCAAGCTTTACCACAAAAGGATTTCTTAAATGTGCCATTCATTAGCTAAAGTGTTTGGTGACAAAGATGTAGGCTTTCCACCTGCTGCTCTGACCTCAGTTGCCACAAACCCTTGGTCATTAAACAGAATTATTTATCCAGCACCTACAGAGTAAATAAATGAAGTCACCAGAACCATATACACATTTCCAATGACAGATTCCAAATGTTTGTGAGCTATAAATACAGTAGCTACAAATATTATCATCCATCAACAATAATTACTATGGAACAGACTGTGCCCTGCTGCTTCACAGATGAGCCAGGGTGGCGAGGGCACAAGAAACTGCCTCCTCTTTTCAACCCTATCCAGCAGCTAACACGGTGGCACCGTGCAGGAATGTGCCTCCATACTCATTCTGAATCACGATACCTCAAAAGGGAGGGGGAGTTGTAGCCATAGCCCTGCCCCCATACAGCCCAGTCAATAGACATGGCTGGGGATGAATGCAGCACCCTTACTAAGGTATCTTGCAGCCGACATGCTCCCCTTGCACACCGGGGAGCAATTCTGTCTCCTTGAGATGCAGTTGCTCCTAGAGTCTGTGGTGGCACTATTCCATGCCACCCAAAACCTATGATTATGCCTAGGAATAAACGGACTTAGTTCACCCTCATCATGACGTTCCTCCCTTTGAGGATGCTATGAATCTAATCATGTAGGGGTTGTCTACATTACTGGCTGGATCGATGGGCAGCGATCGATCCAGCAGGGGTCAATTTATTGCGTCTAGTCTAGACACGATAAATTAACCACCGAGCGCTCTCCCGTCAACTTTGGTACTCCCCCAGGGCGAGAGGCGCAGGTGGAGTCGACGGGGGAGCGTCAGCTGTCGACTTACCACAGTGAAGACACTGCAGTAAGTAGATCTAAGTACGTTGACTTCAGCTATGTTATTCAGGTAGCTGAAGTTGCATAACTTAGATTGATCCCCCCCTCCCAGTGTAAACCAGGCCCCTTAGGGTTGTGGGAGATGGTGAAAGAGAGGAAGGGAGAACTCCCTTCAGCATACAATTAAATCAAAAATGAATTCTTACAAATAAAATTTATAAAGGTATTCACAAAACTTCACACACACACACACACACCTTGGCTACACTTGGAGCTGTACAGTGGTGTGAGGTAAACCTGTCTTTGTACAGCTGAGTAGGGAAAAGCGCTGCAGTCTGTCCACACTGCCAGCTGCCAGCGCAGTGGTGTGGCCATACTTGCAATATTTGCAGCTGTGTTGGGAGCAGTGCATTATGGGCCGTTATCCCAGCGTTCATGTGGCTGCAACATGCTTTTCAAAACGGGGGTGGGGGGAGAGAGAGTGCTTTTTGGAGCATGTCAGCTCTCTATTTTGCAAGTTCTGAACTCCCGGCCCCCTGCTCATTCATTTACTCACTCAAAGCAAGCTGCAAACTGTTTGCTTTTCTCTGTGGTACGAGCTTTGAAACCGGCACTTCCGCATTCCCGCAGCCGGTCACAACAATGGAGAGGATTGGCCATTTGACAAGGTGATTAGTACAGCGCCTCAAGCATTTACACTCACACCCATGAGTTGTAGCCACGCCGCTGCAGCTGTTATTCCTCTTGGAGATGTGGAGTACCTGCAGCGGTGTACCCAGGGAGATACAGCGCTGTAAGTGCCCTGCCAGTGTGGATGGGGAGTGAGTTACAACGCTGGGGGAGGCTTTACAGCACTGTAACTTGCAAGTGTAGCCAAGGCCAAAGTAACTTCAATACATAACATTTCACAAATTATATGCAAGCCTTATAGAGAGTTAACCTGTTGTCATCATTGCCTTTCTTCATGAAAGCCAAATTATGTTTTTGTATATTATATTAATGAATTATTAATATAGAAATATTAACATCCAAACCACTGTTGTAACTAAGTTCACTGCACTTTTAAAACATGAATTGTTTTGAATAATCACTGTGCAAATCACTGCCACGAAGCTCAACAAAAACAGATATTCTGAAATAGACTCCTAGTATATGACAAATCTGAGGGACTTCTAGATCCCAAACTAGACACATTTAGAGACTCAAGATTTTGGCTGGCAAGCGCTTTATATTTTTAGCACAAAACATATGCATTATGTTAAGTGACATAAGGATAATTGCTACATGCCAACTATGAAACACCCATCAGATGTGTCTAAGTCTGATTTTTCAAAAGAAATAGCATCTGTTTACAATTGCCAGTCATTCTTATTGAGGGGAGGGAAGGATTGAAAGCAGCAGGGGAATGATTAATATCAGTTTGAGTAACAAAAAAAAAAAAGTATTTATGCCTTTTGTTGTTGTTGTTTTGGCTTAATTAAAAAGAAACCCTGAGTATTTTCCCCCTCTTTAAAAAACTCTATTTTTATTTTATTAGATTAGATATTTCGGTTAAAAATAAAAACAAATATATGGAGATATACCTATGTCATAGAACTGGAAGGGACCTTGAAAGGTCATTGAGTACAGTCCCCTGCCTTCACTAGCAGGACCAAATACTTTCCCTGACTCTGTTGTTGTTGTTGTTGTTGCCCTCCCCCGCCCGAGCCATAAATGGCCCATTGAACTCACAACCCTGGATTTAGCAGGCTAATGCTCAAATCACTGAGCTATCCCTCTCCTCCAAAACAAGTCCTGTCTGTTTTGTTTTTCCTGGAAGACTATATGGACAACTGATAAACTAGTAGAATTTACATCATAACAAGTACCAACAAAAAAACCACCACAAAACCCTTGAGCAATTGAGAGAGGAAGGAATTTTGAGTCACATATTGCTTAAAATGTTGTTGTTTTGGTTTTGTTATACTGCTATAGTGTCCTGACTCAAAGTCCCAGAATCAAACTCACCTGAACTTAGGAAAAGTTTGGATCTGGATCTAAATGTAATGGCTCATGTTAATCACTAGTTAAAGTCACCGCCTGGAGCCAGTCCTAGTGAGAACAACAGAACAACAGGGGTTGTAGTACCTTAGGAGAGGTCACTGTCTCTAGTGTAATACTACAAATAAAAATAGAAATCTAAGTGTGGCCTTATGCTCAAATGATTTATTCATTACTAGTAAATTATTTAGGTCATTGAGGAGCAGTTACTTTAACCATTGAAAAATGGAAGTGTTGTTGTGAAGTGTACAAATGGAATGCATTTTAAAAATATCTTTCAGGCCAGACCATGAGGTCTGCCTGGGTTTCCCAGACTAAATTTACAGGTAAAAAAAAGCAGTTTTCATTCACAGAAGTGCTTTTCGCTATTGCAGTGTCCCAGGTAGCATTTCTGGAGTCTGGTGAAAAGCCAATAATTTGTTGTTTTAGCATTTAGTGCAGAAATATTTACATGATTACAGATTTACACTTTAACAGACTTCACATGGATAAAAACATACTGAAAGAAGTTAACTTACAAAATGGACACAAACATCTGTCACGGTTTCATTTGTTTTTTTTAAAAAAAGAGCTGAACAAAGCACTCCTTGATCTGATTCAGAGACTCCAAGTACTTAAAAGGCTGCAGGAATGTTTAATGGTCATTTGTGAATAATGACACCAGCCAAAGCTGTATATACGAGTATCTTCTATATGTTTACAGATTGATTTATTGCACTAAATATCAGCTTGACTTTCTAATACCAGTGTAATAATGGATTGTGAATATCCGTATGTTACTTTCTGTATATCTCATTTACCTGTCTAACCTGAAAGGCTGTTTTAAATTATTCCTACCTGTCCACAAGCAGCTAGGAACTGCCAGAGTGCAGTGACACACTTATGGGTGTAGTAGTACATGAGCTCTGTGCCATCTGCAGTTTCTTCTACCCTGATAGAAGCACCACAGGAACAGTGCAAAACAGCTTTAAGAGAGCCAAAGACTTGGTCCTGTATATCTAACTGTTTACTTATTTGTGAAGTTTCCTGTAACTATCCCTTTGAAATGCAAATAAAATGGTGAAAAACATTTGTCTGCATCTCACCTGTGTTGAGACTGACTGCTAGCATTGCACAAAACCTCAATTAAAAAATTGAACACCTGATCAGAGTCCCAAAACTTAGCTCACATGTACGAGCGTCAAGAAAATAAGAGCTGAGTTTCAGGTACTGAAGAGAAAGGTATAGTTGCAGGTGGAAATCCTAGAAACCATAAAAGTTTTCTATGGATTTGACTCCAAACTAGGCCCCACTTTCTGTTTTCAGTTTTGGTTTTCTTTGAGATTTTGGTGGTTTTGACACCAAACTCAAAGCAAAACCTAGGGGATGGACATCCAAGTAAAGCAATTTTTTAAAAAAAGTTCACATAAACCCTCCTAGTTTCACACAGCTTTGCTGACAACCCCTTATCCTCCTGACACAAACAGGAACAACAATTTCAAGTGTCAGCATCAATGATCTTCTCTTGTTACCCCCTTCGCCCTTCCCAAGTATTCAAGTAACAAAGGCTACGGAGAGATCTAAAGGATTCAAACAAATGCTGCATTAGAATCCACCTGAGAATTTCAATCCCTCATTAGGGCAATGACATTACCATGACCTGCTCAAAAACTTGATTGAAATTTCTCCAACACCACACAGTGCTGGAGACAGGAGGACATAATTTCTGCCCAGCACAGCTTTTTTCTGGAGAAAGATAAGAAAGGTAGATTTGAAACAGAGCAGAAATTTGGGAGAATGTCTTAAAGAAAATGAAAACCTCTCAACTATAGAATAATTGCTTTAATATCCACAGTGATGCAGGAACTCTACCAGATGCTAGAAAAAGTGGTAACAATATATGTTATTAAAGGAGATATATCTCTGACGCTCTGTACCTCGGGGGAACACCCTACACCCCCAAGTTCATCTTTATAAAATGATTGTATTGTATCCAGTGCAAAGTTTGTCATGTTGGGTGTCTTTGGAAGGCTCATGATGCACTGAGCATGGTTGTTATAGTAATTGTTCCAGTAATGTTATAGGTTATAATTCCATGTATGTAGTTATGAGGCCAAAAACGTATCCTCGTGGCTTAAAATAAGCCCAGATAGGGTGACCAGACAGCAAATGTGAAAAATTGGGATGGGGCTGGGGGGTAATAGGTGCCTATATAAGAAAAAGACCCAAAAATCAGGACTGTCCCTATAAAATCGGGACATCTGGTCACCCTAAGCCCAGGCAAAAACTCTCCCAAGAGCAGAGAGGTAGTTCACACCTCATCAGGCCAGGTATGGGACAAACCCAGTCCAGCCTCACAGGAACAAGAGATGCTGGTCTAGGCAGCAACAAAATAATTTGTTAGACTCTCGAGTGAGTCACCCCCCTTCCTTTGGTCAGTTTGGAACTGCAATGAGTTCCAAACTAACCTCACCTGACTCTGAAGGGGGGGGGGGGGCAAAGCCAAGACACCACACCAAGTGACTGAAGAGCTGATCAAAGGGGAGAGCCTGGCTGAAGAGCAACCAGCCAGCCTGTGGTGAGAAATTTCTAAGGGCATTGAAAGTGTTAAGATCAGCTTAGAATGTGTTTTGCTTTTATTTCATTTGACCAAATCTGACTTGTTATGATTTGACTTATAATCACTTAAAATCTATCTTTATAGTTAATTCTTCCTGAAGAGGTGTGTTTGGTTTAAAGCATGTCAGAGACTCCCCTTGGGATAACAAGCCTGGTACATATCAATTTATTTGTTAAATTAACGAACTCATATAAGCTTGTAGCATCCAGCGGGCATAACTGGACACTGCAAGACGGAGGTTTCTAGGTTTGTGTCTGGAACCAGAGATATTGGCTAGCGTCATTGGGTTGCAAGTAGCTGGGAGCAGCTTACATGCCAGAGACTGTGCGTGAACAGCCCAGGAGTGGGGGTTCTCACAGCAGAGCAGGGTAAGGCTGGCTCCCAGAGTCAAGGATTGGAGTGACCGAGCAGATCATCGGTCTAGATAACACCAGAGGGAAACATCACAATCTCCCATTACTAACTTAATTGTACCTGGTGGCAATGGAAAATAGACACGTGTGGACCTTGGAAGCAGTGCCACATCTATAATTGGGGGGTGAGATTTTTTATCAGATATGCATGGGAACTAGGACAAATTTGCCCAATTTATTTTTCATTGTGTCTCAAGGGTGAGAGTGCTTCCATAGCGAAGGGCAAGTTCATCAACTCATCGCTCCATGCAGACCCTTCTGGAATCCTAATTTGATCCACTCCCAGAGCATTTAGGCTGCAGTTCTAACAAGTATTCAATTTGAATAATTCCATCTCATCTGTTGTGATGGTATCCAATTTATTCTAATAATCTGCTGTGTGAGTGTATTTTTAAGATTTAATGAAGTTTTATTAATATCTAGGCACACTTTGCCAGTGAGTAGCATACAAGGAAACAATACAGCAGAACCTCAGAGTTATAAACACCAGAGTTACAAACTGACTGGTCAACCACACACCTCATATGAAACCAGAATCATGCAATCAGGTAACAGCAGAGACCAAGAAAAAAAAAACAGGGGGAAGGGGCAAATACAGTACAGTACTGTGTTAAATATAAACTACTAAAAAAGCAAAGAGAAAGTTTTAAAAAAAAGATTTGACAAGGTAAGGAAATGTTTCTGGCCTTGTTTCATTTAAATTAAGATGGTTAATGTTCAGTTGTAAACTTTTGAAAGAACAACCAGAAGGTTTTGTTCAGCGTTATGAACATTTCAGAGTTACGAACAACCTCCATTCCTGAGGTGTTCGTAACTCTGAGGTTCTACTATATATCCATCCCCCTAAGCCCATCTATTTATCATTTCCATAAGCATTCATATTGGACTGAGTTTGCTATAGATTTTTGTTCCTGGGCCTTCGGTGCCTGAATGATATTTGAAAACTGAGCCAGAGACAGAGGATAATGTATATATGTAATGTACTGAAATGATATATGGGTAACAGAGTATTACTCTTCATAGGAAAAGCTAGGCTGAATTTTGTAATTTACAATGTCTGGCTGAATCTGGATCATTCCAATTTGTCTCCGTGAGACACCTGAAGACTAGCAAACCTGAGTAACAGTTTCTCAAATTAGTCACTTGAAAATGTGATTTTGGGTATTTTCATTTTTTTTTTTAAACAAAGGCAACCCCCCCTGCTTCCCAGCCAAACAAAAAAAGCCAGTCACTTTACATTTCCCAAAATGGCTTAAGAAGTTTTCTCCCACTGAGCTGTCATTGGATGAGGTAGCATCTACTTCCCTTCTTTCCCACATACTTATGTTGTGTTAACACACCAGTAATGGCTGAACTAATAACATTTACCAAATTCGTGAAGGAGGAGCAGTAATCACAGAGGGCTTGGCTCTTGCTCCCATTAAACTCTGTGGCAAAAATCTCATTAACTTGAATGGTGCAGGATCGAGCCTAGAGTGTTCTGACTTCCAAGCTTTTATAATGATCTCTCTCAAGTAATCAGAAAACATCAGCAAAGGGTATGGTCTCCCATTACTGGATACACAAATATTCTGACTTTATAATAAATAAGCCCCAAAATGGAGACTATCATCTTTTGAGTTTGGAATGTAATTTTTGGATATACTTTAATTAATCTCTTTCCAATTCCAATTTAGGGCCCTATTCAGCAGGGCCTATTTAAGAACATCTAGGATTTTCCAAGTATCAGGGGATAGCCGTGTTAGTCTGTATCTACAAAAACTGTATCTTGTTTTTGTAGGATTTTCCAGAAACTTTCATATGCCCCCAGACAACCTCAGTTAGGCTCATTTAAAAATGTAATTAATAAATAACTGTATTTTAAAAACAGTCAGATTTAAAGAGATGATGATAATAAAAAATAATAAAAAACCCGATGAGGGCCCAAAATCCTGTCCATGCTGAGCAGGTGTGTTCAGGGTGGGAATGGGGAAGAAGGTAAAGAAACTGTCTCTCACATCCTCCAGCTCACCAGTGCAGAAGCTGAGCAAGATCCACTCATGAGTAAGCTAGGTTGGAGGAGCTCACGTGACCTGCCCGCTGGTATACTGCAGGCCTAAGGTAAGATGGTCTACCAGCTTAGGGGCATGACCATCCCAGTCTCCAGAACTCAGTGCATAGAATGTCGATGGCAGCAGGTGCTAGCAGGGAAGGCACTGCACTCTTTTTTAAAGGAGAAAAGTAAGGGGTGTTACAGCACGCGTCTTCCTTGGGACCTCCAGCCTGAAGCCAGTAGGATGGGTCAGAGACTTTCCTCATGGCCATCCCTGCATCCTGAAAGAGCCAGGGCAGGATGTTTGCATCTCAGAAGAAAAATTAAAATACATTCTTCAGCTCTTTTGACTAGATGGGATGAACCTAATCTGAAAGAAATGTTAATTAGACTGGAAGAAAATAAACAGGAAGAAAATAGGAAGAGATAAACCACACGGGCATAATCTGTTTTAAATGATCAGCTTAATGCAAATAACTTCAAATAGGCATGAACACGCTGTCAGCAAACATTTTAAATGAAACTCTGGAAATCTTTGATGCTATTTCCCCCCCTCCTTTAAATTCCACTAGCCCTTCTTTTTCACAACACAAAACTGCTGTAAGGCAAGGCATTTTTTCTTTAAATGAATCCCAGTGCCACGGCTGTTCAAGTACTCATAATGGATGCAATCCTGCGAGGTGCTGAGTGCCCGCATCTCACACTCAGGACAGTGGGAGTGAAGGGCGCTCAGCACCTTGCAGGACTGGGCCCACAGCACAAAATATGGTTTCATGAATTGGAAATCATACTCTCTCATTGCCTCTATGGGTAATGGTGACATTAGGAGCATTGGTAACTGGAATCATTGTTTTTATTGCATAGCTTTACAACCACCAACGGAAATAGTAGTAGCTGAATTAATTCCTTAACTGCTATTGCAGTATATGAAAATGAAATCCTTGACGGTAAGGAGAATAAGAAATAAACCTGATTATCTCACTGGAATGTGGAATGCAAATGACATTTGTGTGTTGCTAAATGAGATACAGGCCAGAAAACAGCTACAGGACTCCTGGTGTCTAGGCCACTGAAAGACAGGACAGACTGGTATAATACGCTTTCTAGAAGCTGTGCTGGTATCTGGGCAGCGTCACTTCTTTAAAATAGGCCAGTAACAGATTAAGATCTGTCTTAGACTGACCTAATCTATGTTACCCCAAGCCTGATCATAGGGGTAGGCAGGAAATTAGCACAATAAGAGCCTGCTTACCTAGAGTATGGGAGAGAAAAAGTGATAAAAGGATTAATAATGAAATAAATAAATAATGTCTTTTTGATATAGTATTTTCATAGATCCAAAGCACTTCACAATCTTTTAATGCATTTATCCTTATAATACCACCACGGGGAAAGCTATTATCCCTATTTTACAGGTGAGCAATAGAGGAATATGGAGGCTAAGTAACTTGCCTAACGTCACACAGAAAGACAACAACAAAGCAGGGAATTTAACATGGTCTCCCACATCTTGGACCAGGACCCTCACCATTGTGCCATCCTTCCCATTCAAACAGTCTTGATTCAGACATTCTAAAAAGATCTATATTGGCTCCAGTTAACACAGAATAAACCAAGACAAAAATATTCAGATCAGGTGATTATCACCCCAAACATACTTATGTGGTACAAGACAGGATTTAGACAGCCAAAATCACCCATTGATTTAGTCATAACAATTGTTTTCTGTGCACAAATTATTTTCTTGATAGATTGGATGAGAAAGCCAGAGAGATTTTCTTGTAAAACAGACAGGTCGATAAAGATGGAAGAAAATGAGAGAGAATTTAGTTTAAGAAAGGAAATATCTGACTACAGATTCCACCTAAATTGTGTTTGAATCCTTTAGATTGGGAAATGATACCAAGCGGCACTGAGAGGCAGAGGAAATCACAGTGTTATGCTCCTTAAGCATCTGCAGATAAATAGCTGTTAAAAAATATGGTTAATGTTTTAAAAATACAACACAAAAAAGAAAAAGAGCAAAACGATGAGATAAAAAGATGATTTATCCTGTGGCCAGTGTGCTTCAAATTGACCAGAGAAAGTAATCTAATCAGACTTTATTAAACTGATTCTGCAGTACATCCCCTATGCCTGGAAGCATTGTCTGAGCTGGTCTGTAGTCTAATCCTACTTTAGGAGTCTTGCCAACTATTTAGCCTTTCAAAGCAAAAAAAAACAAAAAACAGCTACACACAATTTAATTATTGTGACCTGCTTTTATTAGGAAAAACAAGGATTTTGACGATGGTAAACATCTGAGATGGGCTAAACTGGTGCCAAATTTTTTTGGATACCCCTAAACACAGACAGATGATCAATCTTGTTCCTAGGCATGGTAGAATTGCCATGGTAACCATCCATCACACAGCCTAACAAGCCGCTGCTAGGTTGGATAGGTTTAGAGCATTCATCCAAGCCAGCCCTGGAAATGGAACACGGAGGGGAGCCTTATTAGAGGGCTTCCCTGTGCTTCGGACACTTTCTCAGTTGTGCAATAATCACTCCCTGACAAGGTGGCAACACTGCTCTGATAGAGAGAGGGCAGACAGAAAGTTCTCCGCTTCCCCAAAAGAAGCAGTGGAAAGCATCCTCAAAACTTGTTAAAAACAGATTGTGACCTGCCTTTGCCTAGGTGTGTGCGTTGGGAGAAGAGAGGACGTACAAGAAGCATCTCCCCATACTATGTGCATCTGGGGAGTCTCAATCACTGTCTTTGTGAACAGTAAGTACTAGATCCTTGCTCCTTCTGGAGAACAAATCAGTTGGGAAGGGGATGGAAGAAGCAACTCCTGTCTGCACTGGCCCACAAAGCAGGGCCAGTGCACCCCAAAAAACAGTCTGCACCAGGCTAAAGGAGGGTGTAAAGTGGACTCCAACACATGCACACCAATCAGTTTCAGAGAGACTGCAGCTCCTGGGGCACAATCTCTCCTGGTGCTTCACCAGGGATGCTGCAGTTCATTTCTTCCCATTACACTGGGCTTTGTACAAACTGTACACTTACCTAGCCCTTCTCATAAAAGCTTCTGGAAATGACCACTGGCTGGACTTTGCCTTTACTAAATACTTCTCCTTCTTTGATTTCTTAATAGCTGAATCCCTTCTCCCACCATCACATCATCTCACCACAGGTTCCCCTTGTCAAGCTGTCTGGAGTAGCTCACGAGCAGGAGTACCAACCTTTGGCCTGACTGTCAAGAAGCAGGGCACAACCCCCAAACTGGTTGAGAGTTCTATACTTAAATTTCACCAAACAAGTAGCAAGTGTGAACTCCTCAAGCCCTATAGCAGCTTAACCATGGAGTCACAGACAGTCCCCATGGATACTCTGGTCTATCTTGCCACCCAGACAAACTTGCGTTTGTGAAAGATGGTCCCTCACACCAAAAAATCACAATATTCAGGTTACTCCCAATCTCAAAGGACCAGTCACTTATTTGTCAGCTGTAGAATGATTACTTTGTGTTCACCCATAGGTGATGGGGTGTTTTTGTCTTTATCATTTTCCTGTGAGTTCATCTGAGAGCATACAGACTGGCTGGTTTCACCCACATAGCTCTTATTGGGGCATTTAGTGCACTGGATGAGGTATACCACATGTTGTGATAGGCATGTGTAGGATCTATGGATCTTGAAAGCTGTATTGTTGATCATTGTATCAGTGGAGATATGTCTGCAGGTTTTGCTCTGTAGTTCTGGTGCTGCTTTGAGTTGGTGTGTCCTGGTCTGTGAGGAGCTTGCTTATGATGGTGATGACCATGATTCCCTGGCCAGAGAAGCAGCCTTGGTGCATTTTTTCTTCCAATCTATAAACTTCATTTTAAGACAATCTGACACTATCGAATGCTTCTCCTGGTCCTCATGAGTTAATTTACTGTCAGGCTGCTGGAAAGCTGGACTACAATGCTGTGGAACAGTGCAGAGTCATAATAACTGACAACCTCTGATGTGATTGGACAGGTCCGGTATCAGATGCAGAATCAGCAGAGAAATGTGCACTCCCTCTGACCCTGATGCATAAGCTAGAACACAGTGGCTGTCAGAAAAGTTCTGCATGATCTCAGATAAAGATCAAAGAATTATGCTAGGATAAATTCCTGTATTGGCTAGTTTACTAAGAAACAAAAAGGGTCTGTGCATTAGTACTGGCTACAATGCTGGCACTTCATCCATATTAGGGGCTGGCCAGTAGTAATAACGGTCTTCCTTGCCTCCTCCCCCCGCACCCCCCATCTCAGGCTGTCTTTTTGACATCTCTTCCTGGATTGTTTGCCATCAGTTTAAATTTAAGAATCCCATAAATGAATCCCTGATCTTTCTCCCAAACACTCATGTCTCTCCAGTTCATTGTCACCAGTGACATCCCCACCATCTTCCTCGTTATTTATGCCATAACCTGACATCTATTTGTAGCAGCTCCCTCTTCTTTCCCGCACAAACCCAGGCTGTGTTCAAATGATGCTCCCAGACTGCATAATATTTCCAAAATCCAACTTTTTCTTTCTGTCCATAATGTCAAACTCACATCATCTCCTGTCTGAACTACTGAAATCTCCTCCACTCTGCCTTCCTATTTCAGACCATTCAAAATGTAACTGCTAAGATTATCATCCTGTTCCATTGTTCTGACCATGTCACTCCCCTCTTTGAATAGTTCCACTGGCTCACCATTCTATAGGAACATAGGAAGATAGGACTGGAAAGGGCCTCCTGGGTCAGAGTCCAGTCTCCTGCTATCACAGACAACCCTGGCATATACTCCCATTAATCGAGTTTTCTGTTGAAACTAGTTAGGTTGCTTTCTCCCACTACTCCTATTGGAAAGCTGTTCCAGAGGCTCACTCCTCAAATGGTTAGAAACCATTTTTCTAAATTTCCAGCCTATATTTATTCATGGCCAATTTTATACCCAGTTGTTTTTCCACTGCATTTAGGCCTCTTATCCTGAACTTCAAGTCCCCTCACAACCATCCCTTCTTATCCACTCTTGTATTTTATTTGTTCCCTCCACCACTCCCTACCAATGATGCCAGATTTGAAAACCAATTTGCCATCTTTCGCCACAGAAATCTCCATGTTTTCTTCCATGCTGCTCTGTATGGATGGAAAGCCTTCCAAAATTAGTTCATAAGGCCACTGTCTTCTCCTCCTCATTCTTCTTAAGACCTACTTCTGCTGTGATATTCACAAGAAATCACTCAACCAATGATGGCTAGGTTGCACAGCAGTCAGGACTAGCTATTGTCTGATTCATTAATTCTTCTCTGTTTCAAAGTAAACAGTGAGTTCCTTGGGGCTGCGTCTCCCTGTGTGTTTGTAAAATACCTAGGTAAATGGGCCTGATACTGAGTGGGGTCTTTGGGTGCTATCACAACACAAATAATAAATAAACAATAAAAGTTTAATTTAGTGGCATGATTTAATTTTAAACCATATTAAAAGCCTTTAGGAAACAAGACAAAAGGTGTGGGTAGAATGCTCCCACTAACTAAAGGGTCTTGCTAGCCACCACATTTCAACCACTCTTCCTGATCATCCAAAGTGCAAAGACCTAGCCCCAATCCCTAGTGTTACATCCCCCTTTATCCCTCCTCCTATAAAATGTCAAGGCAATTTATGCCTGCTGCCCATCCAATTTTTTGCTTGCATGATGGCCTTGCATTTGGAAGGCTGCCTGGGGAGAGATGCCTGAGGGAAAAGCAAGCAAGCATAAAAATAACTTGGATTTCCTTTATAATAAAAAATGCATGGGCTTAATGGGACCCCCTTCTTCCACATCTCCAGCTGAATGTAATAGAAAAGAACATCATTATCACTGTGATATATGCAGTTGTGATGTGAAGGATGTGCTATTTACAGCATAGTGTTCTGTATTGAGGTGCTGATCTGCTAGCGACAGCAAATCTATTTTTAGCATTGGATAGTGGAATTCTGCCTACTCACTGTTTCTCCTCTCTGCATTGGCTTCATGTTGGCATGCAGATTGGATTAACAGATTTGAGGTTCACTAGAGATCAGCCAAAATTGAAATTTTGAGTCCAAACCCTTTCACATTTCTGAGTGTGGGTTGGATTTGAATTCCAAGGTTAGAAACAGCTTTTCTGCTTTTAGGATCACATTGTATCCCGAACCAGATGGGACTAAATAGCTAGCTACTTCAGATCCAGCCCAAATCCCCCAAACACTGCCTTTCTCACAAGATTTTGGGCTAAGGTGACAGCAATTTCATGAGCAGAGGGAAGATGCAAGATTGCCCCAGAGGTAGCAGAAATGTCACAAACTTTATTGATTTTTGATCCTGGGGTATGCAGAAGTTAAATGGACATGGCCCATTTTTTGCTTCAGTGGTTCAGGGATTATGGATCCTGTGCTCCTTATCTATGAGATTGTGGGGTAACTCATGGACTTAACCTTGCTTAAAAATGGTTAAAACAGTGAAGCAAAATCTGGGTATGTTCTTAGTGTAACTTGTTGTTTTACACATATACCAGTCCTGGAATAGAGGTGGTCACAAGCAGTATGCAGGCATCTTTCAGGCATTTCAGCCAACACCAGCTGGTTTCAAGGGAGTAACTCTTCCCAAGAACTTTTCTAGTGAGCCTGATTAAGGCAGAGAGCAAACTCTTACTGCTGCAAGAGGTCCCTCAAAAAGAAAAATGCATCCCAAAACTAACAATGATACGGCATTTCTTTGAAGACTGAACAGTGCTCCCACTCTAAAAAATACCATGTCTATGTGCAATAGTGCCACAATAGTGTCTCTACCATAACAGTGACAGTCAATAACACTTACAAGGCACCTATTATGCAAGAATCAGAAAACACTACAAAAATAATGCCTTAATCCTTACACAACTGCCAATTAGGTTGATTAATGTCACCATTTTCATTTTTCAGATAGGAACAAGAGGCACAGAGAGGGTAAGTATCTTATTTACCCAAACCCACAGAGGAAGAGCCAAGAATAGAACCCACTTCTATTGACTCTTAGCCTGGGCTTTAACCATGGAAGTATAGAGCTAAAAGAGTATGTTTACACTGCAACATAATCCCAGGGTTAGTGGAATTTGAGTCAGCTGATCCTGAAAAACCAGAGCTTGAGCATCTACATTGCTTGTCAACCCTATGTTAAGATTTTTTCTAACCTGTGCTCAAACCTGGGGCTCCAGGTGTCCACACTGCAGCATGCAGACTCAAGTCAAATCAGCCATATCCAACACTCCCTAGCGTTCTCCCAAAACATGGCCACTTGACCCAGGGTGCACAGTAGGAAAACCACAAGCACCAACTGGTGGAATCACACCACTGAACAGCTGATCGCAGTAGGTGGGAGGCACTGGGAGGGAGGGGGGAGAAGCTGATCGGTGGAGCTGCCAGTGGGGGGAGCCATGGGTGGGGAGGGGAGGCGCTGATCTGTGGGACTGCCGGTGGGTGCTGAGCACCCAGTATTTTTTTCCCTGTGGGTGCTCCAGCCCTGGACCACCCACAGAGTCCATGTCTATGGGTGACTCACTCCTTCTTGCTCTAATCACTAGCTTATTTAAAAAAAAAAAAAAAAAAAAAACCAACAACAACCACCTGCATTGCTCTCACTTCAAAGAGCTCTGCTAGAAATCAGGCACTATCCCACCTAACTGCAAGGCAACCTAGCCCAGACAGTCAGCAACCAAGCCTAGATTTCAAACACAGCAAAGCAGCCCAGAGTCCTACCAAAGCTCCTTCCCCGCCAGGGCCGGCTCCAGGCACCAGCTTCTCAAGCAGGTGCTTGGGGCGGCCGCTCCGGAAAGGGGCAGCAGGTCCAGGTATTCAGTGGGAATTCGACGGATGGTCCCTCACTCCGCCTGGGAGTGAAGGAACTCCCACCGAATTGCCACTGCAGATTGCGATCACGGCTTTTTTTGTTTGTCTTGTTTTTGTTTTGGCTGCTTGGGGCAGCCTAAACCCTGGAGCCGGCCCTATTCCCCCCCCCCATCCAAAAAAAGTTAAATCAATAGAAATAAGACAGAAACTCCACCGAGATACTCATCAGTTGGCTAACTCCCTTAGGATCTTGCTTCCCCTCCTCCCATGTTAATAAGTAACCAAAAATATCTCCTCCCAAGAAACAATACCCTTACTGCACTGATGCACTCTAGAAGGCTGGATTGGCTTGAGAAAGCACCTCTAGGGAGCGGAGATGACCATTTCCCCAATATTACCTGAAACCACCCTCAAATAATCCCAGCACCAGCAGAACAGTTAAGCAGCCTATTGCAGAAATTACAATCCCCATTAGACTTTATGGAAGGCTGAAGACATTGCAGCCTATCCACAATAGCTAAATGCATTCCAGTGATCTCTGAGCCATTAGGGAACCAGTTTCCAAATTCCTCCCCTGACCAAGGGTTAATGAGGATGCAACATATTTGTGGCAGTGCAACTCTGGAACAGGGCCGCCCGGGGAGGGGGTGGGGGGCAAGTGGGGCAATTTGCCCTAGGCCCCAGACCCCCATGAGAGTTTTTCAGGGCCCCTGGAGCGGGGTCCTTCACTCGCTCCGGGGCCCCCAGAGCTTCTTCCGCTTCGGGTCTTTGGTGGCAATTCGGTGGCGGGGGGTCCTTCCGCCCCGGGACCCGCTGCCGAAGTGCCCTAAAGACCCGTGGCGGAGGAGTCCTTCCGCCCCGGGACCCGCCGCCGAAGTGCCCTAAAGACCTGTGGCGGAGGGGTCCTTCCACCCCGGGACCTGCTGCTGAAGTGCCAGGTCTTCGGCAGCAATTCGGCAGCGGGGGCCCCCCACCGCCGAAGACCGCAGGCTCCCTGAATCCTCTGGGCAGCCCTGCTCTGGAACGCTTCCTCCGACCATATAGCTCCAATTGCTAAGCAAAATCTAACCCAGAGTGGACCTTGATCTGCCACACTCCATCCAGCCTTATACAAGGCTTTAACAATCGAAGCACAAAACACTAAAAAAAAAATAAAAAAAAAAATTGAAGGTGTCTTGTGCAAATGCAGACAGACCTTTTGCAAGAGCAGGGTGTGTGGTGGGTGCAGTACAAATGCTTGGAATAGAAAAGCTTGTGTTATTTATATCATAATATAACAAAAGAAGATTATAATTCAGAAGAAGACTGTACCCAGTAGGGTGACCAGTCATCCCGATATTAGGGGCTTTGTCTTATATACAACTATAGCCTCCCTTCCGAAAAACAAAAAACAGTGTCCCAATTTTTCACACTTGCTATCTGGTCACCCTAGTACCCAGTCTCCAGAATTATATGTATTTCAATTTTTCATTTCATGTAATATTACACAGCATTATTTAAAATCATAATCAGTGCATTTGGGATTCCTCTAGAACTCTGATTCCTATATGCGCTTAGTAAAAATCAGATATCCTTGCCCTATGCAAGGGTTCTGCACTCCTGTGCAGATTTGATTGAGTAACAAATGCTCCCTATAATGGACAGCAAGCATTTATCTACTGGCTTTACAGGATCCCTATGTTTAGTGTTAAACAGTGGCAGCAAAGGGAACATACTGTACTTTTCTTCTGCTCCAGTTAGTACCAAGTGTTACAGAAATTAACTGATATTGACTGTAGTATTCCTTGCACCAAAATCTTTGCAGAATGTGACATTGCAACGTGCCTCGTAACTGGTGATACAAAGTAATGGGGGATGGGGAAATGTTTCTAAATAAAGCAACAGATTTTTTCCTCCTGCCCTCCCTTTTGTCTGTGGTTTGTAATGCTGTGATATTAATAGAGAATGACAAGTTTAAAACTTTTATTTATAGTAGTGGAGAATATTTTTGTGAAAACTCTAAAATATAGAGTTCTCTGACTGAGACATTTTATAGTGGTGTTTGTGAGGGAAGCAGAGAGTTCCCTAAAAAAAGCATTACTCGAAGCAGTAGAGCATAACAACAACATTATTTTAGGAGCATTTCTAACCAGTGTAACTATGCAAATATGCACTACTAAAATTGATATTGTTAAATATTTGTTTCACTGTAGCTAGCTCAGGACTAGGGCTCCATTGTACCAGTCACTGACCAAATACATGACGGCACAAAGGAGCAGAGCCCCTGTTGATGTAAATTGTCATAGATCCATTGTAGTCCCACCCAGTCAACCTGATTCACCACTGTTCATCCTGGCCACCCCACAGGGATACATTCAGCATGGAAGGAGAATTATAGGAAAAAGCCCAGCCACTCAGATGGTGTATTACAAGGCTGTCCATACTACACCTCCCTCCCACACAAAGGGTCTGCTCTGTTGGGCCTGCATGGCCATAACTGATCTACGTGCTCACTAATAGCTTCCTGGTGCATTTTCCCCCACTTATGAATAGTAGTCTTCTATGTAGAACTGGGAGTGGTAAAAAGGCCCTCAGGACTGATATTGCCCTCCTCAAGTGTCTGGTGACACCTGATTGATATTTCCACCTCCCCTTAGAAGGAAGGGAAGGGAAGGGATTACTTTATAGCTGCCTCATAGACTGGTTCTATTCCCCCAGCTGTCCAGTGGCATCAGCTTTCTGGCACTTCACTCACCCCATCCACACCAAACAGGTTGCTGCTTTGCGGGCCTGGCAGGTGGTGAAGGAGGAGGTCTGAAGTCCAGTCCCACCCCATCACGTTCAGCACTAATCCACACTGGCTCTAATCCGGACTAGATTTTAGTACTTCTGATAGATAAAATAGTCTGAACAAGATTATGGTCTCAGACTGTTCACATGGAAATTTAAGATTAAAAACAAACTCCCCCCACCCCCCCGCAAAAAAACTATTTGATCATTTAGGGTATGTCCACACAGTCCATGGCAGTAAGACTCCCCATCCAGTTAAACAGATTTGGGCTAGCAGGGCTTACGCTAGCACGCTAAGAATAGCTGTGTAGACACCAATTTGAAGTTGCTGCTCAGGCTGGAGTTTCGGCTCTGGGTCCCCCCCCCCCGCTTTTTTAAATCATCCATTCTTACCAGTTCTATGCTCTTTGACTGCTCATATTGCTATTGTTCTCTTATCTATTTATACATCATCATAGGTGTGCAGGGCATTTTTTAATGACAGATCTTCACCTTGAGGAACTTCCAGTTGAAATAAGACAACTTGGTGAGGGATGGCACTAACCAAAGGCTTTAGAGAGGAGCAAAAAAGTGAAAAGGGTCACACAATATGCTGTCTGTTACATTAACATTGTCTGATGTCCTTGTTGAAGATTGTTTAGCTATTTAGAATCATAGGACTGGAAGGGACCTTGAGAGGTCATCTAGTCCAGTCCCCTGCATTCATGGCAGGACTAAGTATTATCTAGACCATCCCTGACAGGTGTTTGTCTAACCTGCTCTTAAAAATCTCCAATGATGGAGATTCCACAACCTCCCCAAGGCAATTTATTTCAGTGCTTAACCACCCTGACAGCTAAGAAGCTTTTTCTAATGTCCAACCTAAACCTCCCTTGCTGCAATTTAAGCCCATTGCTTCTTAACCTATCCTCAGTTAAGAACAATTTTTCTTCCTCCTCCTTGTAACAACCTTTTATGTACTTGAAAACTGTTATCGTGCCCCTCTTAATCTTTTCTTTTCCAGCCTAAACAAAACAATTTTTTTCCAATCTTCCCTCATAGCTCATGTTTTCTAGACCTGTAGTCATTTTTGTCGCTCTTCTCTGGGCTTTCTCCAGTTTGTCCACATCTTTCCTGAAATGTGGAGCCCAGAATTGGACACAAAACTCCAGTTGAGTCCTAATCAGCACAGAGTAGAGCAGAAGAATTACTTCATGTGTCCCGCTTACAATACTGCTGCTAATACATCCCAGAATGATATTCGCTTTTTTTGCAACAGCATTACACTGTTGACTCATATTTAGCTTGTGGTCAACTATGACCCCCAGATCCCTTTCCGCAGGTAGTCATTTCCAATTTTGCATGTATGCAACTGTTCCCTCCTAAATAAAGTACTTTGCATTTGTCCTTATTGAATTTCATCCTATTTACTTCACATCATTTCTTCAGTTTATCCAGATCATTTTGAATTTTAATCCTATTCTCCAAAGCACTTGCAACCCCTCCCAGCTTGGTATTATCCACAAACTTTATAAGTGTACTCTCTATACCATTATAGAAATCAGAGGTTTTCAAACTGTGGTCCGCAGACCACTCCATTCAGGTGGTCACAGATAATTCCCTCTA
Organism: Trachemys scripta elegans; assembly: GCF_013100865.1. Classification (NCBI taxonomy): domain Eukaryota; kingdom Metazoa; phylum Chordata; order Testudines; family Emydidae; genus Trachemys; species Trachemys scripta. The sequence goes on along the minus strand of NC_048301.1, from coordinate 53,269,717 downwards.
AGGTGCATGCCTGGGCGGCCACACATGGGAGAATGAAGGGCCATCCACCTAATTAGTAGAGCTGCGCAGGCGAGGCTCCACTAATTAGGTGCCTGGACCCTGGAGAAGATACACATGTAAGGTGAGGTGATGGCCTTAGGGGGAATCGGCGGTAGGTGGGAGGGGGCATTGGGGTGAGAAGAGGGGGTTGGGGGAATTTGGGACATGCAGGGCTGTGGAGGCCAGAGAAAACATCGACTTTCCCCAGCTCCAGGACTGCGGCTGCTGGGGAGAGATGGCCCTCCTTCCCAGCTCAGCTCTGTGACTGCTGTAGTGGGGGAGAGACCTGCCTCCTTCTCAGCCCCAGCTTGAGGGCTACCACGGTGGGGGAGAGAGGGCACATCCATCGCATTAGAAAGGTAAGACTACTGATATTAAAATATGAATTGTGTGCTTATATATGTAGAACAAAAAATGTTAATTATTATTAACTTTTTTTATATATTTTATACTATTCAAAGTGCTTTACAATAGTTAGCTAACTGTACAAAGAACATTTGGAAAGATCATTAAGTGGTCTTCCGAGACCCTTAGCAATTTTCAAGTGGTCTGTGAAAAAAAAAAGTTTGAGAATCACTGATCTAAATCATTGATGAAGATATTGAACAGAACCAGACCCAGAACTGATCCCTGCAGAACCCCACTCGTCTCCTTCTAACATGACAGTGAACCACTGATAACTACTCTCTGGGAACAATTTTCCAACCAGTTTTGCAAACCACCTTGCATCCACCTTATAGCTCCATCTAGTTTGTATTTCCCTAGTTTGTTTATGAGAAGATCCTGTGAGACACTATCAAAAGCTTTATTGTAGTCAAGGTATACCACCTCTACTGCTTCCCCCGTATCCACAAGGCTTGTTACCCTGTCAAAGAAAGCAATCAGGTTAGTTTAACATGATTTGTTCTTATTAGTTTTTCATTTATTTAATTTATTTTATTCAAATGCAGGAAGTGTGTCTGGAGTGGAGGCTGGGGCAAAGGTCAGTGATGGAAAGCTGATAGAAAGATTTGAGCTTGGAGGAGGGATTTGAAGGAAGACAGTTGAGGTTGCGTAGCACAACGGGGTGGGAAGTGGAAGGGATATAGATGCACATACCTAGTTTTCCTAACCCCAGGTATCATGTGGTCTGATGAAAAGAAAAAGTCTATTCCTTTTGAACCTTCTTATCTTTTCAGCACTTGTGTGCAAATGTTACCTTATACTGTGCATGGCTTATGGAACTTATGATTTGTACTTACCCTGAATAAGATGTAGACCTGCATAATGGGATAGAACAGGAGTTAAAATCAGTGTTCACATTTATTTCTTTCATAGACAGCACATGGATGGGTAATGTCTACTTTTCACCACTGAACTAGATTCAGGTGTGGACTGTGCCTCTTTCAAATGATGTATACCAAAGCTACAGGCCATCCACAGCAGAAAGACTTGAAGTTTTTCTAAAAAACATGCTCTAACCCAAACAGGAATTATTTCAGGGAAAATTCTCTGGGCTGCATGGTGGCCAGATTAAATGATCACAGTGGTCCCTTCTAGTCTTGGAATTTATGAATCCCAAGGGTTGTTTCAGAACCAGAAACCTTGATAATGCAGCTAACTAGGTAGTGCACTGAGGCCACAGTGTCAGAGAGTGCATGTTCTGGGACTGCAGAGCTATAGGACCCAACCTATGTGCACACAGCACCTGCAAATACTACACAAATGGCTCCAAGGCTCCTCCCCTTTCTATCCACTTACTTTTGGAGTTGCCTTTTTATTGGGGGCTTTTTTATCCCATATTATAAGGTCTTGAATTCCCCCTCCCTTCCACCGCAGCTTCCAGGAGTTTTTCTTGCTTGTTTTCCTTCTTAGAAATTTCAGGAATTTGAAATCTTGTCTTCCCCTTTCTTGTTGGGGATGGGCTACTTCTTGGATAACTCAGAAATGTGTATTGTGAGCTTTCTTAGCCTTTAATTGAAGGGCTAAACCTGTTGAATCCTTAACACAAAGATTATTTGTCACTCTATTATTTTAGACAAATAGTTAACACAAAACAGGGCATTTTAAAACACTCCAAATAAAAAATGGCTTTTCCTCTGCTTGGTATCTCTCATGTCATCATCCTATTAGTCCTCCAGTCCATAGCATCCTTCACTGCAGCAGGACATATGTACTTAAATGACCTTACTGTAGCACCAAAGCGATGTTCTAACTTTACATTTGAAAATAAATGAACAACTTCAGTTTCTTTTCCCTCTCGCCATGTTTACTTGTGTTGAAAGTGGAATGCCTACTGTAGTTCCATTGTCCTGGGTTAAAAGGCTTAGTCGACATCAATTAGTCTGCTAGGAAACTAAATTAAATTTGAGTGCAGCAAGAAGAATACAAGCAGAAATAGGACAGTATCACCCACATCTTTGCTACCCTTCTGTAGATGAGCGGACTTACCCCTGCGGCACCTCCTGCTGGTGACTTCTGGGAATTAGCTCTTCCAGCATCCTGGAGCACTCTCTGCAGGCCAGTGATCCACCTGTCCTCTGGCCCCCATGTCCCGCCTGGACCCCGGTGCCCTTTTATCTGGGGTGCTGCCCCCTGGCAGTACACCCCTCAGTATTAGGCTCTCCCCTCCCTGGGGAACCCCCACCCACTATCCCTCCCTCACCTCAGAATAAGGCCACTGCCAGTCACCATCTTGCCCCCATTCCCTGGAGCAGACTGCAGTATAGGCCACTCATCACAGGTAAGATTGGGTTTGGACCTGCTGCCTTGGCCATGGGCTGCCCTCCGCAACCCCCAGTACCCCTTGGCCTCCTACTAGGCTGCAGCCTGGGGCTATCCAGGCTGGAGCTCCCCAGCTTCTCAGCCTGTCCCCAGCCCTGCTCCACTCAGGTATTCTGTCTCTAACTCACTGCAGCCAGGCCCTTCTCTCTCTGAATGCAGAGAGAGACTGCTTGGCCGCTGGCTCCCAGCCTTTTTATATAGACCAACTGTGGCCTGATTGGGGCATAGCCCAGCTATGGCTACTTCCCCAGTCAGCCCAGCTTTTAGAGCTGCAGCCCTCTGCCAGAGCTGTTTTAAGCCCTTCCAGGCAGGAGCGGGGTAACCACCCCGCTACACCTTCCAATCCAAAATGTAAGGAAAAATGTGAGTGTCTGTTGAGGAACTAAACTAGCTTTATGCATCTTCCAGTACTTAATTCACAGCATACTCAGTAAACCAACTTTTCATTTTTAATTCATCTAATTACCTTTTAATTGCATTCTCACTGTAAACCAGCTGACAAGTTGAAGAAAAGCACCACAATTGTAGATCTAAGGCTTTACATTAATTGATGCCATTCTACGGACAGGAGGTTTTTAGTGACTTTTGCCATAAATAATCCTACATTTCCTAAAGTGACAGAATCTCATCATCTTTACCAAACACATTTTAAAATCAGACACTGTAGTAGCTACTATCTGCCTTTACTTTGTTTTTTCTTTCTAATCACTATCTAATCTGTATCAGACTTTTTGGAGAGGTTATTTGAAATTGCAGTGTTTTCACCTGGGCCTTCAAATGCTGTGAACCATCCAATGATAACCATCCAATGATGCCCATCCAGTCAATGTCAGTCTGGATAGGACTGCCACTGGAGCCTATCATCAAGACCAGTCTGAGCACTATGTACGAGGTGGGAGCTAGGGTGAACATTGGGCCAGATTCTCCATTGCCCTGTACCTTGTGTAGTCATTTACAGTAGTGCAAAGTGGGTGCAAATAACTGCTGTTTGGATTTAACAACATTTGACCCCTCCTTGACACTGGGGTAAATGGCTATCCAAAGTGCAGGCAAACGGAGCAAGTGACCCATGGTGCTCTTTCTTCTCAGGAGCTGAGGACCTATCAGTGCATTTTTGCCGTTCTGATGTCAGTTTACAGATCTGTGTGAGAAAAAGGCAGGGGAATCTCTCTCTCTCTCTCTCATTGACAGCCCAGAAGTACCTGGAGGGCTTTTGTGGTCTGCTTGGCAAATACAAGTTCAATCCAAATGCTGATCTTTTCTGAAATAATTAATTTACACAGACATACCCATCACCCTCCCAACAAGCATCCACCTCCCTAGGGCCTCCAAATATTTTGGGTATGTCTACACTACGAGAGCTACAGCAGCACAGCCGTAGTGTAGACACTTCCTACATTAAAGGAATCATTCTTCCAGTGACCTACTTGTGTCTACAGTGGGAGAGAAGGGGGTTAGGTTGACCTAACAACAGCACTCAGGGCTCAAAATTTTTCACAACCCTGAGCAATGTAGCTAGGTCAATCTAATTTTTAGCGTAGACCCAGCCTCATGTTTAACTCTTTCTCCACCATCTCTTCCTACTCCCATTGAGAGAATCAAGGTGAAGCTATTATCCCAGCATCTAAATTCTCAGAATCCCTGAGTAATTGCACATCCACACTTTTCCCAAACTTCTTTATATACAGTAGTGAACATAAACATTCCAGTTAAGTGTCTAACTGAAAGGCATTTGAAGGGACAATCTAAGCTCTTTTCTTGTAATACGAGTCACATAATTACAATTTTCTTTTGGGCTTACAGGTTAATCGATGATAGTCTGTGTTTAAGGAACCACTCCAGCTATACCCACAAATCACATGGTAAATAACTATTCAGTATACCTTTACTTTTCTAATACATGAAAATCTTGCAGCCATAATGTGTTTACAAATCGCTGCCATTATCCTCTGGACTATATATTAATGTAAGCAATTTTACAATATTTGCAAGTAAGCTATTGAAAAGCATTTGCAAGAGATACTGTGATTAAGCTTCAATAAATGCACCCCTTTCCACAGTGGCATTATTGGGTAAACAGAGAGTAAATATCAGAGGCTTAAGGCTCAGAGTAGGTGATGGTGGAAGGTCTCAATCCATATTGGGCAAGATAAAATACCTTTCCTCTACAATGTTGCACATCCCCTTTTAGTTACCCTTTTTATGACCTCTTTTTATTTCACTTCTTGATAGTATCTCAAAAGCCCTTTGAATTTGTAAATTCATACAGATTGGATATCCTGGATTAAGTGAGAGGAGTTCTAAGCCATGTCCTACAAAAGACAAAAGAACATGATCATTCATAGTATTTCTAGGAATGGACCATGTCATAATTCTTCTCTGCCAACAGAATCAGCCTGATTGTTAAATCTTCTTCTGAAAATTTTAACCCAACAATTGACAAATTCAAGGAGAGGTTCCTGGATGCCTTCCTGCTGACCTTAAGAACAGCTCAAACAGATTATTTTCCTCTGTCAGTAACTGGTACACTAAAAATAGCGTGGCATATTTTAGATTAATTTTATTTGACTATACACAGTTTTGTGTGTAATGTTCTGCCAGCTGAAATCTGATCTAAGTACCTATTGAAGGGAGAAGATTAAACTGTGGGGGAGGAATGTGGTGTGCCACAAAGCTGAGGTCAAAGTTTGGCACTCTGCCCTCTCCCCCTCCCCGACAAACACCACTGTTACCCTTGACCCAGAACTCTAGTTCTCAGACAGGTCCCCACACTGGGAAACCAGGTCTCCACACTGGGAAACCAGGCACAGGGAAAAGCCAAGTGGCTATTGTGTGAGGCAGAGAAAAGTGTGGTGTATGTGATAGCAATCACATCAGATAGCAAATCACATCAGATAGCAAATTTGAACAGGATTCAATAAAAAACTTTAATCTGACTAAAGCAACAGAGGGTCCTGTGGCACCTTTAAGACTAACAGAAGTATTGGGAGCATAACCTCTTGAGGTTCTTACCCACGAAATCTTATGCTCCCAATACTTCTGTTAGTCTTAAAGGTGCCACAGGACCCTCTGTTGCTTTTTACAGATTCAGACTAACACGGCTACCCCTCTGATATTTTAATCTGACTGTTTGATCTTTCTAACCTGTACTTAACTGACTGAGTTATTTTATAGTTTTGATATTTAGATTATCAATTTAAAAATCACCCTTTAATCTGTTTTGTGGTGTTATTTTTAAACACACCTACTATTGTTGCAAGCACCCATGATCACTGTAATTGAAAGATGAGAGAAAAACCTATTTTAATTTTATTTACTTTGGGCTGAATCTAAGCCCTGCTAGCATGGTGGTAAGGGGGCATGAGACACTTCACAGGGTAGTAGATACCCATGTAATAGGTTGTGGAGCAGGGAGGGGACAGGCTGTACAGGACCACAACTTTCCTTTTCGCATGCATGTGAATGAGGGAGGCAGGGAGTGGATGGAGAAATACCTAAAACTTTATTGTTTTGTTTTAAACAGATTAGATTTCAAGATCTGGTTGTTCCTTTATGGAGTCATCCCTTCCTGTGAATCAAAGACTCTACACCACACATGTAGTAAAATGTTTTGTGACCTTGGCTTTTGATGGTACTCTGTGAGAGATCTTGAAGATCAATTTTGATTTAGATGTAGATAATGTAAAAAAATTAAACAGAAGTGGTTAAAAAATAGGAGTTCTGTTCCTTTGACTTATCTGTCAGAGCAAGTGCTTGAAAATGTGGGAAAACAGACATTCTATTCTATCAAATTGTCTGTAAATCAATTGAAATTTCATACAAAAGTCCCCAGTCCAGCAAAGCACTCAAACACATGAATACTCCCCTTAAATCATTGGAACTATTCACATGTAAGTGCTTTGCATGCATCTGGATATGTGGCAATTACTCTTTAACCCCTTCACTACAGAAACAAGGTAGCACTTTGAAGTTTCACTTGGCACATAGCAGGTACCAGGGATGTGTTTGTGTGTGGTATTGGAAGTATATATTCTCCACATACCACCTTCCTCATTTGCAGATAGCAGTTTAAAAAAAAATAAAGCCCAACATTTTCAGCGAAGATACATAGGAATCAGGAAATTGAGGGATCAGACTTTTCTTAGCCCAACTAATGCAACAACCAGATGGCATTCTTCTCCCCACCCTTTTTATTTCTACAGTAAAAGTGATCAAAACTTTAAGACAGATGTTGTAGATTTTAAATTTTCCACATCATACCTGGCCCTGTGGCTGGTGTGTATTAATCTGCAAATGCTCAAGTTCCAAAACAGATGCAGGATCGCTGCATTAACACAGCATGTTGCATGGTCTATATGTAGGCATTATTTTTAGTTCAAGAGCAATTCATTTATTTGCTGCCTTTACTGTTGCTAAGGAGGCTTTTCACCGCTTAATAATGGATAACAACAATGGGCTTGATTCTGAACCCACATGGGTATAAATCGGAGTAATCCATTGAAGTCAGTGGAATTACACTGGCTAAAAATTGGTGCAAGAGAACAATCAGGATTTGTCTGTACAAGTCTCATGCAAGAATGGTTGATAATCAATATCAGACAGTAGAAATGAGGAGACACATCCAGTCCCACTGCAGCAGCCTCTTAGAATATTAGCAAGGACAGAAAGCACCCCTTAAGTTTTAGAAATGTTTCTTTATATATCAATCCCCCTCCTCTGATACCGCATCCAGCTACCATGCTGAAAAGACCTGAATAAAATAGATGTAAGGATCTTTCCAAAGTTTGGGGGAAGTTTAGAGGTGAAGATTGTTGGTGGTGGTAGAGAAGGAAAGGGGTGGGAGTTTGGGTTCATAACTGATTGTGGTAGTAAATGCAGCACACAAACTAATTTTGTGGGCACTGATTGTATGCAAAGTATTGAAAGGTTATTGTAGATGTCAGTTGTACAGCTTTATGTTCTCCTATTCAACAATAGGCTAGTTACAGCCAAAGTCAGTGTTGGTGAGTTAATACAACTGATAGCCAAGGCATTTTAGGTGGTAGGGATTCTAATAATTTTATGGAGGACACCTCCAGTCCTACAACTGCACCAGTCACCCAACGTAAAAACTCAACATTTATAGAATTTGTTTAAGAGTGTCATTTTATGCTATGTTAAAGTAGTTCCATGCTTTGGAAACACACGGAACTTCAAGGCCACAGTCAAAAGCAAGCAAGCAAGGAAGCAGTCTGATTGAACAAAAACTTTTATTTGAATCCAAAAGTAAATGTTTCATTTGCATTTCAGGCATTTTTAACAAAAGCAAAGGGAATTTGGAAAGGAAGGGTTATATTTGCAGGGATAGCACCTAACTCCAGCATTTTGGCACCATTCACAAAACGAGAAGAGGGAGGAGGTGGTATCCCTTTGCTACCCAACAGCCCTGTGAGCACTCACTCACTGGAGCAGGGACTGGAACCTCAGCGAGTGTCTCTCTCACCTTATGCTTAGCGCACTCTCATTCCTCCTCCCTCTAGCCCAATGAAAATGTAATTATTTATACAAAGTGGAACAGTGTGAACAGGACAGATTGAGGGAGACCCACCCAAAATATCCAATATCCATCCTAAAGGGGCATTTCCTTCTCCACAATTTTGTGAATGGCACAGACATTTTGGAGTTAAGTGCCTAAGTCCTCTTGTTAACCTAGCCTGAAAAATCAAAATGTTTCATTCTGAGAATGTCAAAATGAACCAATATGACATTTCCAATTTAGTTTATTTTTACTGAAACAATTTGCCAAAATTGACAAAAAATTGTGAAATGTTTCAGTTGACCTGACTTCTTTTTTCAGGAAAAAAAGAGTTTGGGCCAAATTTTTGTTTACCCTGTTGTAGAAGACACATCATAGAGGTAAATTGCCCTGTCTGAAATTGTTCTTTTTGCAACTCCAAGTTATCATTTCAAAAAGTGCTCCAGGGAGAATTTGATTTCAAAATGACATCACTATTGAGGATTGATTTAGATATGGGTGAAAATCAGAACCATTTTAATCAAACTCTCTGAAGCGGACAAACTAGGACCTGAAGTTGGTTCTGTAAAGCTAAAATCTGACCAAAACTTTGAAAAATCAGAACCAGTTACAGTTTTGCTCTCATCTAGGCTAAAGGTCTTAGATTTTTATTATTATTTATTTTTGTCTTGCATTTGTTGAAATCTAAATTGGAACAATCTTTTTAAAGAAACCATTCTCTCTCTAAACGGTCCTATTTCAGGAAAATATTGGAACATTGTTGGTGTCAGTACAGATAACACCTTTACTTGTATGCTGCTCAGTGACCTAACCTACATGAATAAAAGGGCAAGTGCAAACATGGTAGAATACAGTGTTTCAGTAAGGAATACATGCTTAATATTATTTGGCATTGTGCCACTCTGTTCAGAATTAAAAGATGGATTATTGTGGATTTGTTTTCTTTTAGGAATTAGGGCTGGCACTGGCTTAGCTTCAGTACTTCTGAGGTATTAACTGAAATGCATTTCTGTCTTACAGCTTCATCCCATTTAGCCATTGTGACTTTGGAGTGACTTCCAAAGCAATCCAATCAGAATGAGTTGGCAGATTAATGTTAACTTTCATGTCAGTACTGAAGGCAATGCAAAATGAAAATGCTATAAGAGTAGGCATTGCACCAGCCATGCCGCAGCTATAAATAAAAATGGACTGTCTCATGTGAGCTAATGAGCCTTTGTTTAATCTGCAAATGGGTAAATCATTAGTAACCTGGCGTTGTGTGTATTAATCCCCCTCACATTTGAATAAAAATGATGTGATTGCTCCTGGCCAGAACAGTATGTCATGCTTAAGGGGTTTTGGGGTTTTTTTCTATTCATGCAAAATTTCTGACTCAAGCACAAATGTTCCCCTCCCCCACACAGTCACCCTTTGTACCCACCGAGACTAATCATAATAAATGTTATCATAGTTCAGCAGGAACAGCACTGTCAAGATTAGAATGGGATTTACTTTTTCACCTTTTGTGTATGCCTATTTTCCTTCCTGAAAGCAGTGTATATGGAATATGGCCATGTTTTATGAAATCATATCTGAAGGGTGGGAGTTCAGTACAGATATAATTTAAACATCCACTATTAATTTATATAATTTTAATATTTAAGTAGAACCAGTCAGGAGCGAGATAGATTGTCAGAGCTGTGTAGTGAAGTTTACAGAGATCCTGCTCAGACATTGTTTGACCTAAGTCTGTAGTTCCACCACAGACCTCTCAGATGATCATGAATTACCCTCAAAGTTTAAAAATACATTCTCCTTTTGGCTCCATTGTACTAATTATGTGGAAAGCTATTTTTGGTCTTGAGATATCTGAATGATCTGCATGACTGGTAGTCCACATTTGAAATTCCTGCCAAGTAATTCATGTTCTCTAGGAACACAAATGACACCAACATGCAGTATTAATGGGTATCTGGCAGAACACTTGCTATTGACCTAGATATAACATCATCAGTTGCAGTATATCTAATAGGACGTATTGCAAAAGGAAGCCATGAACCATTTCCATCCAGATCACTTTACTTTCAGCAATAGCTGATAATTCTGTGCATTGAGATAATTTCTTATGCAGTACATTGAGTAGGTCTCAGATATTTAAATTCCTAATTTGTAAGTGTGGCAATCCAAGAGTAACCAATTGTGCCCACAGCTAATTGCACCCACAAAAAAGAAACCAGGTCCAGCCCTGGCTAAAAATGATGCCCCCTAATATCAATACTGCAGCATAAAATCCACCAGTAGTATAGGTCATTCTTAACTCTGCATATCAGCAAACTATGATGGTGAGTACCATACCAGTGCAGACAAATTGACTCTGCTTCTTCCAGCAACTTTTATTTCAACTAAAAGGACATCACTCTTGTTTCATTTAATAACTATACTCTGTCCCATCACTCTCTTAAAATTAAACAAAGGGGAGAAATATAAGCCAAAATAGGGAAAGAACAGGTTAAAGGACATTTAAATAAATTAGATGCAGGTGCGGTGAGTTGTATGGACCCGTGGTGCCCGGGCTCCAGCAAATTCAGGGCCCCAGGGGCCAGGCTCCACCAAAGTTCGGGGCCAGGTCTCTCCCGCAGCCCGCCTCCTGCCCCAGTATGCCTCCCCCAGAGCATCCCCCAGCCCTGCCTGCCGCCCCTGCGCGCTGCCCCTGAGCGTCCCTGCCTGCACAGGCCAGCAGGCAGCTGCCCCCAGCACCTCCGCGCTGTGCTCCCTCGCCGGCTGCTGGCACAGCCGGCTACAAAGGAGCGGCGCCAGGGGCAGGTTGAGGCGGCTACTGTGCCTGCGGAGGGAGGAGGCGCATGGCAGCTTTCTCCCCCCTCACTCCCTGCAAGCGACTTACTCCAAGTCAACTCCGGGGGGAAGAAAGGGGCTTATCTTGTCTGGACCTCCTGAGCATCAGCCTGTGGGGGGCTTGGGTAAGTGTCATGCTGGGGGTGGGCCTCCCTCTCAGAGCTCGCTGCTGTCTGGGAGAGGGCTGGGGGAGTCCTCCTCTCTGACCCGCAGCCCCAGGACAGTCTACCTGCTGCACCCCAACTCCTCATCTCCAGCCCTGCCCCATGCCTCACACCCCTTCCTGCACCCCAACCCCATGTCCCAGCCCAGAGCCTGCACCCAGCACCCAAACTCCCTCACAGAGCCCACACCCCTCCTGCACCCAAACTCCCTCCCAAAGCCTGCACCCAAACCCCCTCCCGCACACCAAACCCATTTCCCAGGCCAGAGCCCCTTCCTGCACCCAAACTCCCTCACAGAGCCCTCACCCCGCACCCTCTCCTGCACTCCACCCCCCTGCCCCAAATCAAAGTAATGTCTTTCTTTGACAGGGTTTCTTGGCCTAGCAGATGGGAGGAAGCAGTAGATGTGATATCTTGATTTTAGTGAGGCCTTTGACACAGTCTCACATGACATTCTCATAAGCAAACTAAGAAAATGTGGTCCAGATTAAATTACTATAAGGTGGGTACAAAATTAGTTGAAAGATAGTACTCAAAAATGTAATAATCAATGATTCGTTATCAAACTGGAAGGATATATTAAGTGGAGTCCTGTTGGGATCTGTTCTGGAGTGCTATTCAATATTTTCATTAACGACTTAGATAATGAAGTGGAGAGTATGCTTATAAAATTTTGCAGAAGACTCCAAGCTGGGAGGTGTTGCTAGCACTTTGGAGGACATGATTATTATTTGAAATGATCTTCACAAATTGGAGAATTGGTCTGAAATCAACAAGATGAAATTTGATAAAAGACAAGCGCACAGAACGACACTTAGGAAGGAAAAAAATGCACAACTACAAAATGGGGAATAACTGGCTAGGTGGTAATATTACTGAAGGGGATCTGGGAGTTACAGTAGATCACAAACTGAATGTATCAACAATGTGATGCAGTTGCAAAAAAAGGCTAATTATTCTGGGGTGTATGGTATGGGGTGTTCACCTAAGATCAGCCTCAAAAGGGTTAAGGAAGCTGAAAAAGGGCCAATTAGTGAGAAAGGCCACAGAAAGGGTTTAGGCTGGTGGATCAACTCCCGACTAAAAGATAGAGCTCAGCTAAGCAGGTAGGAGCTGGGGTAGTATAAAGCCAGAAATGTGGTAACAGAAAGGGCTTCAGTGAGCAAGTCTTCAACCACTCTCTATGCATTAGAAGGAAAGAGAGAACCCTTGGAAACAGTAGGGACCCTGGTCCTCAGGGAAGGGTATACCCAGAAAACAAAATAGTGGAGAAAAAAGCCTGTGGGTAAAAAGTAGCCCAGAGAGAGCGAGAGAGCGCAATGAGGTGGAACTGAGCAGACTTTGGCTGCATGTTGTAGGGGCCCTGGGCTGGAACCTGGAACAGTGTGTGGGCTTGGTTCCCCTACCAGCCACTGAAACAGTGGCAGTGCACGGACAGCAGGTCCAGTGAGACTCTATAGTCTGGAAGGGAAAAAAACACACAGTGGCCTGCCCGAAGGGCCAAATCACAAAGAGGAAGCTGCAATCTCTGGAGCAAGAGAGGGTCTGCAGAGTGAAAGAGAGGACAGCAGGTGAAGAGACTGCAATTGTAGGCGTTGGACCTGAAAGAAAGCTTTTCCCCAGAGCAGCCAGGAGGAGGTACCATCCACAGTGAGCAAGTACCCCATGACAATGTACTAACAGGAGTGCCGTATATAAGATATAGGAGGTAATTGTCCTGCCCTACTCAGCTGAGGCCTCACCACTGCTGGAGTACTGTGCTCAGTTCTGGGTGCCACTCTAAGAAAGATGTGGACAATTTGGAGAGGAGTGTCAGTCCAGAGGAGAACAAAACCGATACAAGATTTAGAAAATATGACTTATGAGGAAAGGCTAAAAAACCCTGTGCCTGTTTAGTCTTGAGAAAAGATGACCGAGGGGAGAACAGGTTGGACAAACCCCTGTCCTAGATGGTCTATGTATAGTTGGGCCAGCCTCAGTGCAGGGAACTGGACTAGATGATCCCTCGAGGACCCTTCCAGTGCCAGTCCTATATTTCTATGATTCTATGGCCTAAAACAAGTCTCTCTCTTTGGTACCTTAATTTGGCCTATGGTACTGAATTTGCAATATTTATATCCCTTAGCTTTAATATTTAAACATTGTTCTTTTTGTTCCAAGATTCATTTTTAAAATCTCTAATTACTTTTGTTGTTCACAACAGTGTGGCAGTTTCAGTATATAATCTTGTATGCCCACTCATTTGGCACCTTGTGTATTGGGGGTGTCCATGGCCTATAATATAGATACATAAAGAAAACTAAAAATTCCAAAAAGCAGAAATTCCCACTTCTAATAACTTACCTGATCTAGTTTCTCAAACACACACAAAAAGTAGATTTGTCACATTTGCTAGTAGAAAAGTTATTTTAACATATTGTCCCAGGATCTAACAGCTATATGAAATATATTATAAGCTTGAAGAGAGAAAGAGCGAGAGAGACCAGACTTACCAAGTGCAATTATTCTAAAATGACAAAATTCTTAGCTAAACAAATATTGTCAACAGAATGTCACCTCCACAGTTATTGACAATTTCTGGCAGCAAACTGCTCCAGAAATTAAAAACAAAGACATACAATGGAAAGAAGACAGATATACAATTCATGGAAGGATGTTTTGAATTAAAATAGTATATATGAAATATCACCACAACATACACTATAATAGATAGGTCAGGATTTCACCCTCAGGATCCTTGGCATTACAGTAATACAAATAATAAATAATAATAATAATCTCCTGGCTTTTCAAGGCTAGTTCCAGCTGTAGGCTGTACCAATTGGCTACAGACCCAATGGGAAAGTTGAATTTGGGGTCAGTTTGTGCCAGCAGTACCCAGGCATTGGCACTCAATATTGTGATTTTAAGGTCCTGTATCTCCAGACCTAACAGATTGTTCCATTGGAAAGCTTGAAAATGTCCAGTTTCAGCTGTATAGAAATCCTATTTCTAACTCTGAAGAGTCATACGGTAGGAGATTTTAAATTGGTCACTGGTGCAGTTTTGCCCATTAGGGGCCTCTTTTGAAGGCTGGGAAGGGAAGGGTGGAGGGAATTCTAGCTTTGGAACATTTCTCTGTCAGGTTTTTACCAACACTGTCCCCTGGTCCCCCTAAATTTAGGAAACCATGTAAAATAGACTCATTTGCAATGTGAACACTACCTTGTTTTCAGTTAGTTGTTTTAGAGTGGCCATTCACACCTCAAATATGTGAGGTGCTGTTAGCAACATGTCACTCTTCAAAACCTAATGAACTAAGGTCTGAACTTGCAAAATTAAAGGATAGACAGAAAACATATTGGGAGACTGCCTTTTCTTCCCTTTGGTGATTGTACAGAACACACCTATAGGATATTCGCCACAAACCTCATGCAACACTGTAAGGGGGAATAGAGAATGCCCCATGGAAGTTATTTGCTCTCCTTAAAGTTTTTAAAATAGCATCCCTGCCTTACATGGGCCTCATCTAGCATCCATTCAACTCAAGAAGATCATGTCATTAAATTTAAGAGATGGAACAGGCCCTGGACTTGCAAGTTATTAACACAGATAATCATTTTCAGAAATCCATATGAACACTTAATTCTTATCAGATCAAATCAAACCTTCAAAAGCATTTTCTGGTTAAATATTTTTTTGGGTAGAAGATAAGAACGTGCCTTGAGCAAAGATTTTTGTGGCACTAACAAAAGCCAAACAAAAAACAATTTAGCCACTTTAAGAGCAAATATAGAAAGTTAAACAGAAAATCTTTATACTGTAATAAAATACTTTGCACATGCATAGGACTTGTAACCAGAAGATCAATGCACTTTATTAAAATTATTTAGCTTCACACAATTCTTGTGATTAAAATTCTGAGTCCCTTGTTCTTTGCAAACAACTCTCACCTAAGACTTGACAAACTCACTACAAAAACGTCTATTATAATATATTTATCCATAAAGAGTAACATGTAGGGAATCTATAGAAAGCCCATAACTTGCCAAGGTTCATAATCATTGTGAGATGTATGTTCAAGTAATATTTAAGGAATAATGTATTTGTATTGCAAGTATGCTTTAGGGACTGAATAAAAATTAGTTACCAGGGGATGTGTGTGTCTCGGCAATGGTCCATTTGGGCAGGGAGGAGTTGTCCACCCTGCCGTATTTAACTAGCAATGTAATGCAAGGCTCAATTGTTTACCCTTGCACAATACTAAATTTCAATGGGAAACCATCAGAGCAGTGGTTCCCAAACTGGGGGGAACCGTGGGGGTTCAGGAACCCGTGGGGGTTCAGAGAATGTTACAAGGGGCTTACCAGAAAAATTTCACTAATGGCGGCCAGAGGACCCCGGGCACTGGAGGCAGCAGGTGGGACCTGGTTGCAGGGCAGACAGCTTGAGCCCCAGGGAGAGTGGGCAAGGCAGTTTGGGCTGGCAGCCCGAGCCCCAGGGAGAGCAGGGCAGGGCAGTTTGGGCTGGCAGCCCGAGCCCTGCCCCCATCAGCGGGGGAGCCGACTGCCCGAATCTCAGCGCTCCACATGGGGCTGGCAGCCCGAGCCCCAACGGTCAACGGGACCTGCAGCCCGAGCTCAGTTGACCAGGGTGGTCAACGAGGTCCAGCAGCAGGAGCCCCACGGAGTGCGGAGCCAGCAGCCCAGACCCTGGCATGGGGTCAGTAGCCTGAGCCCTGTGGTGGGCAGGGCGGCAGCTGACACCCCAGGGACGCAGGTGTCCTTGTCAGACAGAGGAAGTTGGCATCCAGGGCAGAGTGAGCAGGGGCCACGCTGTACGTGGGAGGTGGTCCAAGCTAATTTGTCCGTCACAGGGCACCCTCGTAGGGATGGACCTCGTGGCGGACGTAAAGCTGTTTGCGAGCCAAACCAGCTGTTTGCGAGTTGTAGCCAGTGTAGCAGTGTTAAGGTGCCTCAGTAATTGTCATTTTCTCTGGAGTGCTGTTTTGCTTCAGTGAGACTTGAGTGAATCTTCTCATTTTCTAGTTTGTTGATTGTTAGCAGTCTGTGTTACCAGACCTGAGACTTTATCTTATTCCAGTGTTCTGGACTTCCAAGAGCTATGCAGAGCAAAGCAAGCACATCCATCACGCTGAGTAAATCTAAACTTTAATCCCTGGAAATATTTATTTTTAGGAGGGGGTTCACAAGATTTCACAATTTAGTGAAAGGGGTTCGCGGGCTGTTAAAGTTTGGGAACCACTGCATCAGAGGGAATTGCAAACAAATGAAAGCTACTTGCAGGTTTTTAAAAAGGAACTTTACAAGACAGGTATTTGCCCTGCCTGTGAATAAAAACAAAGGCTCTTTTCAGTATAACACAGAGGTACTATTCATTCATTGGGAAACTCCTTTGTGGAACAGGGGTGTTCATGAACATTTGGATCTTGATTCTTGTAAAACCAGTCAGCTCTGCAAAGACTGAATGTTGGGGAGAAAACCTACTTTATTAGATAGGAAGTCAACTAATAAGTTTAGACCAAGATTGGTATTTTATGGTTTAGTTTTGTATTGTAATTGTTTGTTTACATCACTTCTTCTCATTCTAGTTAAATCTTTACATTTTCTTAAATAGATCTACCTTTTTGTTTTACTTTAAATGCTCACAAGTGCTGAGTGTTTATTGGAGCTGTGGTTTAAGGTAAAACTGGTAACTGGAGTACACTGCACCTTCGGAAGCAGAGGATCTGGGATTTCTGTGAGTAGCCCGTGGCAGGGACTAGTTATCAGTGGCGGATTATCCACTGGGCCAAGGGGACCTGTGCCCAAGGACCCTAGATAATTGGTGGGCCCCAGAAAAATGGGCGCCCCGGTGCTCCAACCCCACTTCCTGGCAACATTGCAGGGCTGCAGTGTGGGGGAGGGGCATAAAGGGGCTGACCATGTATGGAAAGGGGTGGTGCCATTGGGGCCACAGGCGGAATGGGTGGAACAGGGTAGGACTGCAGGTGGAAGGGGTAGGGGGGGCCCCCCTTGAAACCTTAATACACCTCTGCTGATTATCACAGGGAAATGCTTCAAAGGGACTCAGGGATAGGGTGCACCTATCATTAACCAGCAAGGCAAAGTTCGGTCTGGCATAGCTCGGAGGAGAGGGCTTGCGTGGCTGAAAGTTGCCTGTGCCTGGCACCACCAGTGACTCCTTGACACTGAAGACAAGGGTTACAAGGTGACTCTCAATCCTGACGGCCCAAAGAACAGTCACATAAGCATTAGTGTCTCCATTTTACAAATTGATTTTTGGGAGCCTACTTTGAGACAACTTGGATCTGATTATCAGAGATTCCAAACATCTTCAGCTTCCATTGACTTCAAGGTACCTCAAATTTGACACTCAAAAATGAAAGCACCCAAAATTAGTGAGTAGTTTTGGAAGTTTTGGACTAAGAGGGTCTATTGTGTGCTCATTGAATTCAATGGCAAAATCCCACTCATTTTGTTTATTACAGGTGTAGAATCAGTCCTTAACCAAAGTCAGACAGGAAATCTATAGCAGATTTGGTCTCCAGATATCCAATTTTATACTTTATCCCCTGAAAAATGCATCCTTCCTTAAACAGGAGGCCAGTATGGTCAGGATTTGTTGGCTTGCTCTAGGAATACGTTAACCTCTTCTATGAAACAGCACCATGCTTAGCTAAAACCAATGTCTTTTTGATATTGGTCCATTGGGTCTTATGCCAAAGATACATTGGGGCAATTTTCAGCATGTTTTCCTAACTATCTCTGAAATGTTTGGTGTTAGACATGCAAAAACTCTCTCATCCAAAACTCCACAATTGTAATAATAATAATAATAAATTAACTTTGCAACCAACAAGACAAATGAAAAACTTGAACTCAAATAACATTTCTTCTAAAGTTACACAACTTGTCAGCATTCTGTCTAATTTATCATTTAAGATCTTTGAAATGGGTCTTTGTCTTCTTACATATCTTTAAACCAGCATGCACGGTAACAATGCTGTAAAAGCAATGCATGCTAAGATAATTGCACTTGCAGTTATCAAATTGCATGAACAAAGGACAAGGCCCAAAACTGTAGTCCTAACCTCTCTGAGCCTTACTCCTGCATCCTAATGTAAAGTAAATTCCTATTTAACTACTTCATATGGGTGTTTGCAGCCTAACAAACTAATAGGCAGTGGAACTATGTCAATGTATACCAATTGGGCTGAAAATCTGGCCCAGCTTTTGTAAGGCAAACTATATACTGCTAAGTAGTAAGGCCAGTCAGATGCAGCTGTTCCGAGGAACTAGGCCTGTGCTCTTTCCTTCAGACCATGTAGTCTCTGTAAATGCTACCCCCAGTTTGGAATGGATGTTACAGAGTGTGCAGCAGACCTCCTATAAGTGGTTCTCACCCTATTTATCATTGTGGGCCACATATGCAGCTTTCCTGAGTTATGTGGGCCACATGCACACAACATATATACTAGCTATATCTCTACAAAAAAAAAATAAGGTTTAATATGTGTTATAGGACAGCATTGATATAGTGCCTTTCATTTCAATACGGGCAAATGTCTACCAAGAGCATTTTAAATTTGCAAAATAAGTCAAAGCCTTAAATGTTAAAATTAATTAATTTACTGTAAGGGTGGCATGGCATGGTGTATTTCCACCCTCACTTCCGCGCTGCTGCTGGTGGCACCACTGGGTTGAGCACCCAGAGAGTGCGGCTGCAGAGCCTGGCTGCAAAGATGGGGAGCCCTGCCCAGTGCGGGGCAGCCCCCCAGCCCTTCCCCAGACTTCCCCATCACCCAACCCCCTGGGTCTGTCCCCCCAGCATCCAGAACCCCCAACACTGGGCTGGCACACGTGCCTCCCTGCAGAGACAGGGTGTGCAGAACAGCCCCCCAGGAACTGCCCCCCATGCACCCAGACCCCCACCTAGGGACTGCCTCTCAGGACTCCCCTGCAACTTCCCTCAGTACCCAGCCCCACAACATTCAACTCCCCCATCCTGGGACTGTGCTCCAATATCTAGTCTCTCATCCAGGGACTGCTCCCAAACACCAGTCTGCCTCCCGCCCAAGAGTGTCCTCCACACACCGTCTGCACGCCCCCTCCACTCTCCCCATGCCCACTGGTCTCCTACCTCAGTTGCAGGTAGCTCAGCCATGCAGCCCTCCCTGCCCACCTGCTGCTATGTTCCTAGTGCTGGGGAGCCTGGACTGCGGGATGATGAGTACCCTGGCCTCCTACCGATGGTGCTGGCCCGATCTTGCTGGAGGGAAAGGGGGAGCTGATGCTGCTGGGCCCAATTCTGTGCCACCCAAGTTTTGTGCGCACACATCCCTGCTGGCTCTGCGCCTCGGGCAGGTGCCCCTTCCACCCTGCCCTAGTTATGGCCCTGAGGATGTCACATGGGTCACAGCTGTGTGCTGATTGGGCTGTGGTTTGAGAACCACTTGTGGTTTAATAGACTAAGAGCACTTTCATGATTCAATCAAATTAACATGCTCACAGTGGTTCCAATGTTCTAAGCCATTCTGGCTTCAAATGGACAAAATACAAACAGTCTACAGCATGTGCATGAAAAGAAAAAAAAACTATAAGTGCTCATAACTTTATAACTAGCATTAAGCTGGTCATTTTTTATGTGGTTTATTCATTATGTAGATGAGATCTATAAAACACACAGTATGGATAAAATTACCGGTAGTCTAGTTTATGTATATGCAAAAGATTTGTAGAACCAATTTTTCAAACTTTCAAGAACAGATTCACCTCTGATCTAAATAAAAGCATGCAAATATTTCATATGAGAAACAATCAGTTTTGAGAAAATTAAGAGGAACTTAAAATGGGTGTTACAATGGAAATAAACCTTAACTATAGCCTATGTTACCAGTGCATGCTATAATATAAATCAGTGGTTTTCAAACTGCAGGTCATGACCCAGTACTGGGTCGTGGAATGTAAGGCACTGGGTCCCGGCGTTCTGGTCAGGCAGGCTAGTTCTTACCTGTTCTGATGCCGCGCTGTGCACCAGAAGCAGCCAGTAGCAGGTCTGGCTTCTAAGTGGGGGACCCACAGGGATCTGCGCGTTGTCCCCACCCCAAGCACCAGCTCAGCACTCCCATTGGCCAGGAAACGGCCAATTGGAGCTGGGGGGCGGTGCCTGTGGGTGAGAGTGCCTCCGCCTAGGAGCTGGACCTGCTGCTGGCCACTTCTGGGGCGCAGCACAGTCCGCGGTGCCAGGACAGGCAGGAAGCCTGCTTTAGCGCACCTGCTGCACCGCTGACCGGGAGCCACCTGAGGTAAGCCATGTCCCAACCCCATGCTCCAATCCCCTGCCCCAGCCCTGACCCCCTCTCACACTCCAACCCTCTGCCCCAGTCCAGAGTTCCCTCCCACACCCTGACCCTTCATCCCCAGCTCCATTGGGTCATGGACTCAGTTTCTTCAACTGGGTCACCAGAAAAAAAGTTTGAAAACCACTGATATAAATGATGTATTATTATGGTATATTTTAACATTACAAACTGACATCTTAAAATTATTTCAGATAATTCTTTTCTTGATTTTTTTTAATCTTTCCCTCCCAGCCATATCTATCTGTAATAACTGCAAATGAAAAACAGCCCTTCATTTGGCACCTGAGCCATCAAAGGATCTCAATTTAGCCTTCAATTGTTCATACAAAATTGCATGTTCACTAATGTTACATGCACAGTTATTAAGGCTGCATGTACAAATTAAGAAAATAACCATTTGCACAGCTAGCTCTACGCTTGTCCTTGTTCATATGGAAATAGAGCCTGCACATTCTGCCTGGACCAAATTGAAAGCCATTTTAAAAATATAAAATCTGACCCTAGCTGCCTAAAACTATGTTTGAAGATAGAAAAATTTTTGCTTCCAATTTTGCTTTTTTCAGGTTCATATGTTGTTACATAACTTATTTTGTGATGTTACCTTTTTAGATCACTATCAAGTTAAAATCTCAGATAAGGCTAATCCTTTATTTCATGATTCTACAGGTTATATAGTGGACTCCACCTAAACTGAATGCCAATTATCCAGACAATCCTGATGCAAACTGATTTCCCAGGCTAAATCCATTTTCTGCATAGCATGTACTGTACTGTCAATTAAACTGAATAGAATTTTCTCTAGTTTACTTTCCATGGTTTCTCATATGCTTTCCCCTTCAGCCTCTAATAGCTTTCTACATCCTCTTATATCTATCATATATAGCCCCACAAGTGTACATATTTTAAATGCTGCCAAAAAGACAAAGTGCCTGCCCTCAGGCACTCACACTTTAAGACCTCAATCTTTCAAGCAGCTATGCACCTACCTAGCTTGAACCTTGTGAAAAACACTGAAGAACATGATCTTGAAAACCCTTAGAGACTGATTCTGCACCATTTAACTGAATGGGATTTTTGCCATTGACTTCAATGTGCACAGGATCAGGTCCTTCAGGCTCACTGCTGAAACTGAAGAGTTGCAAGCTCTGTCAACAGTATTTATGTGTCTGTAGAATCTAGACCTATATTAGATTAAGGACACAACATGAAACCCAAGATCAGACAGTAGTGAATAGGGAAGGGTGGGAATAGGGGAGAAAAATAGTAAATGTACAGGAGGGCAGTCCACTAAAAATACTATTAGAGAAGCATAATTATTCCCACAGGCCCAGATCCAAGACTGTAACTTGTGAATAGGACTACTCACATGCTTTAAACTGAGCACTTACTTAAGTCCTTGCTGAAGAGGGGCCACAGTGGCAAATTATTTGAACAGACTAATGCTTTATATTTTATCTTACTTACATAGGTTTTATTTTGTGATTGTCTTTGTGGGAACTTTATCAAGTTATAACCTCTAAGAGTTAGTTTGTAATGGAAACAGTCACAAAACATTAACTATAATGCTCGCTATGGCAATATGTTACCAAATAACTAGCAACGGTTTATGACTGATAAATACTATACAATGTCTGTGTTCTCCACTACGTGCAGCTTCGTCCGGTTTTTATTATTTGTGTAGCTCCAATGCATTAGAAACTCTACAAATAGTAATACCTATTTTGCCTTATTTCTGTTTGAGTGAGTGTTACCCAAAGTACTACTCATTCTCCTTCTGCTGTACTATGTAGATTTTATCAACCCACTTACAATTAAATTTGTACCCCAACAATGAGGACTATTCTTAAAACAGAAAACAGTAATCCCATATGCAACAGAAATGGAGTATTACGGAATGAGTCAAATGGTACAGTATGTATGGCATGTAAAACTCTCCCTTCAGAGGCCTGTAGTGAAAAGGAATGACAACTATGGATTGTTTGCATGCAGATAGGGACACTTACAAGGGTGAGGGATTTTGGATAGCCCACATACCTCTATTCTCTTTTCCCAAATATAGCCTAAATGGGTGATTGCCATTCTATTGACCCAGCTTCTTGATGTATAACTCACAACCCACCATTTCAAGATACAGAAAGAAAATGATATATGTATATTACCTTTGATTTACTCCATATAATAAGTGTATGTATATTTTGTACAAAGACTATTACAATAGTGTGTAGGGTGTGAATACCGGTGTGCTCATTGTCACAGTGAACTTGGACTCAACCACTCTTTGGGGCTCAGTTCACCAGCAATAAACCAGAGTTACTGCTCTACCTCTCTGGGGTTTTGTGAGAACAAAAGATTAAAGATTGTGAGATGCTCAGATGCTACAATAATGGGGGCCGTATATGAACATAAGGATCTGTTTTTAAAACACCCCGCACACCTTTGATATTGTATAATCAAAATAGCTTCATTTTGGGAAATGAAATTTGGGATGGGATCAGTTCCTAATCTTGATGCAGTTGAACCAAATTACCTGTGAGGATATTTACACCTGTAGTTAACTGATAACTTATTACAATACAAGACTACCTCTAACATTTCCTGCTCTTAGTTTCAAATTGGTATAGGCACACTTTACCTTTTTTGGCCCTGATTCTCCTCACACTTACCCTTGCAAGTGTGAGAAGAGTCAGGAGGGGTGAATCAGGAATCAGTGGAGCTACAGTGGTGTAATGTGGTGTGGGAGGACAATCTGGCCCCTTCTTCAATTAAGGATGTCATCTGAGTGTTACTAAAATCCACGAAAACAAGTATGAAAAGCCCCATCACAGGGTTCACTCACAGCTGCCTCCCCTCCTCCCTCCCTCCCCCTCCCCCAACCCCCCGTAGGTGGGTCTGGGGATCAGCTCCTGTCTGGTGTTGCACTCTTTTCCATTGCTCACTTGCCTCACAGCTCTTCTCACTCTCCAGGACTCATGGTGCTCTCTTTGTGACTCAGCCCTCCAGCTACCTCACTGGAGTTTTCCTCTTCCAGGGTAGCCAAGTCCACCTGGACAATCTGATCAGGTACCACCTCAGGCAGTCCTCTGTAATTCCCGGTCTGTACCACTTTCCCAGTGGCTCACAGGGGAACCCAGACTTGCCCGCTACTCCAGGTTTCATCCCAGGGACCTTATCAACCGTCAGCAGCCAAAGTCTACACAGTCTCAACTCTTGCTGATTTTCCCTTGGGCTTCTTCCCAGTCTGCCTTCCACAGGTTTTCTTCCCTGAAACTTCTGTCAGGGACAAGATCCCAGGGCTTTTGGTCCCCCCATGGTTTCCTCCTACCCACTATTTGTGCTCAGAGTGCAACTGCAGACTCTCTCCCTGCAGCCCTTTTCTGCTGCAACTTCCTAGCTTTCTACAAGCCCAACCTGCTCCTGTCCATCTGGGCTCCATCCGCAATAAGTGCATATCAGTCAAGCCTGACTCTTTTCCAGTGCAACCTATAAGGTTAGTTGCCCCCTTCTGAGCCACTTTAGGGCTGGTGTCGGGGTGAACACTACATCATGCCTCCAAAAAAAATATCATGCTGGACATCACAATAAAACTCCTCGCTAATGTGCTTTTAATATAGTAAATACTGAGTATGGTATTTAACATTTATCTAACATTTCACCTAATAACCTTGTTTACAGTTTAAGTATGGCCTCAAAAGAATTTACCTACCAATGGGTAAAATACAGTTCCTTACCAAAGCAACCATGGCTCTTTGAGAGGATTACCCATATACCTTTGCATCCATGCATCTGAAGAAGTGGTTTTTTTACCCACAAAAGCTTATGCCCAAATAAATCTGTTAGTCTTTAAGGTGCCACCGGACTCCTCATTGTTTTTGTCATATACTTATGTATATAGGTGCTTATATAGCCCAAACCATAGTATCAGATGAAATAAAAATAACTATGAAAATTTGAATCTGCATTCTTGGGAGATGAAAGTCTGTGGAGCATAAGGTCAGAAGTTTCTAGCAAGCAGTGTTCATTAGGACCACTCACCTTCCCCCATCTCCCATGCTTTGGTTCCCAAGGATACAAATGGGGACACATCCCCAGCTGCATGCTATTGCCTTAACCGGAATCCAAAGAATATTGGACTGAAGACTTCAAAGAAGCAGAGAAGGTGGGCTCAAAGTGAGTACATATGAGCAGTCATCTCAAAGAACCAGTTACTATGGTGGACTTTTTGGGAGTGAGGAAGAGTATTTTATTTTGTACTGCATACTAATTGATATCTCAGCCCTGACCTGGAGGAATAACTATGAAGGGTAAGAGATCTCAAACCCTAGTTAATCTTTTTCCTTTGTGCTCAGACTGGCAACAAGAGTAGCAATCATTGTCAATTGTAGTGATTTTTGTGATGTGGACACTTGTTTCCTCGAATAGACTGAAAGCAATAATTTATTTCATGTAGATCGGAGTCCTATATACTCTTCTGAACAAATGCCAAAAACTATAATGCTCTATGATTAAAATAATTAGAATGAGTAAATATTAGTACAGTACTGCTATCTAGATATGGTCTGTTTTTCCAGGTCAGGTATTTCCAGACAAAAGTTTCAAGACAGTACATACGTGCCTTAAATTCTTCACTCTAAAAAAAGCATTATTTATATGCAGTATCAACAATTTATGCCTCATTCTCATTTTTTGGATGAACTCGTCAACACACACAAAGACCAGGTCTATACGTACAGTGCTGCAGTGATACAGCTCTATTGGTTCAGCTGCGCTGCTGCAGCATGTCTGGTGAAGATTCTTTATGTTGACAGGAAAGAGCTCTCCTGTCAGTATAATAAAATCAGCTCCATGAGCAACAGAAGCCATGATGGTGGGAGAAGCTGTCCCGCCGACATAGCGCTGTACATACGAGCACTTATGTTGGTGTAAATTATGTCGCTCAGGGCAGGGGGTAGTTTTTTCACACCCCTGAGTGACAAATTATGCTGACATAGGCTATAGTGTAGACATAGCTTAAGATCCTCCCTGATAGGATTACCAGAGACACTATGTTTCTCCCAAAGATCCCATTCATGCACACTCACACACAGTATTTAATAGCATTAGTCCTGTAGAAGCAATTTTCTCAATAGTGGTTCATTACCAGCAGTTAACAACCCCCTTTTGGCCTTTAATTAATTACCTTGTCTTTGAATCTTGGTGAAGGGAAACTACTGTCAAGGGCATTGTTTGCTCAATTACCCAAAAGCAATAGACAAATGCTTAGTAATGAATGTAGAGATAGAAAACCTTCAAAAAGCCATTCAGTTTTATTATATTTTCAGTGTGGGCTGTGAAGCCTGAATTTCTTTGATTTGCATCTTTAGACGAACTAATAGATTTTTTTTCCCCCCAAATATCAAGGCAAGAATATTTAAGTTCCTTCTGTAAAAATGCAGTAAATGGATAAGCTCCAAAGATCAACTAAAGTACCTGATATTATAGCAAAATATGAACAGTTATGGCTCAGTACAACAAGATGCTGAACAGCTTGAAGTCACTAGGAATTGAAGATGCATATTGCAGGTAGACACTTACAATTATTCTGTATTCACTCAGCTCCAATGTATTCATGAACAAGTATTCATGGATAGTTCTCCTAGATCTGACAAAAATAATCACAAATTTCTATGTGCATTAAAGATGGCCGTGAGCCTTTGGTTCTTACCCACGAAAGCTTATGCTCCCAGTACTTCTGTTAGTCTCAAAGGTGCCACAGGACCCTCTGTTGCTTTTTACAGATTCAGACTAACACGGCTACCCCTCTGATACTTTTTATTCCCAGTTACCATAATCTTGTCTAAGATTTACAAGTAATGGGGACAGCAGAGCCCCCAGTTTATCGACTTTTGGAGCACCAAGTTTTTTTTTTATTAGAAAGACCGGGGGGTTAAGTGCCTAAATACTTTTCAGGATCTGTCCCCTGATATATAGGCACTCAAGAAAAGGGATAGAATTTAATTAAAACAGGAGAGACCGTGTTTGTCATTTTGTTCCAAAAAGAAGTGATGTACAATATTTAGCTTATCTCTTGATAGCTTAATGAAGGTCTTTGTGGCATATTGAATGCCACAATCTTGCTCTCCATGCAGGCTGAACAGGATTTGAAAAGAAATATTTACTGTGTGTTATAGGTACTGGATGTAATGCTGTTTGATTACTCACGAAAATGTTATAAAAGCAGCACCAGCTGAGGTGGTACAACAGTTTTGTAGCAAGATGCTAAGGGCCAGCACTTATGCTTCACTGGGAAATCTGACTGCAGCTATTGTAATATCTATGCATCAAATTCTGCTCAGTTGCACCTATGTAAATCCAGAATAATTCCTTTGTGTTTAGCAGTGTCATTCCGTATTTGCACTAGCTCACACTCTGACCTCAAGTATTGTAAATAGGTCACACTTAGCATAATTATATTGGGAATTACCATTTTCTCAGTGGACAGAAAGATGTTCATTTTCCTCCTACCCCATGTAACAAAGCACACTCACCCCTGTGGTGCCTCTTGCTGGTTGCCCTCGGGAATTAGCTCTCCCAGCCTTGGCGCGCCCTCTGCAGGCCAGTGATCCGCCTTGCCACTGGCCCCATGTCCCTCCCAGGACCCTGGTGCCCCTTTCTCTGGGTCCTGCCCCCTGGCAGTACCCCCACAGTTCTGGGTCTCCCACTTCCAGGGGAACCCCCACCCACTATCCCCACTTCACCTCAGTCTTGGCTACTGCCCAGTCTCCATCTAGCCCCCGTTCACTGGGGCAGACTGCAGTATCAGCCACTCATCACAGGTGAAGGGATTCAGACCTGCTGCCTCTGCCTACCCATGGGCTGCCCCCTGCAACCCAGAACCCAGTTGGCCTTCCCCTAGGCCTGTAGTCTGGGGGTGGTTTCCAGGCTGGAGCTCCCTAGTTCCTCTTGCCTTCCCCTAGCCCTGCTCCACCTTGGGTACCTATTGGGGTCCAGGAAGTGGGCGGGCGTAAGCCCACCCACTGCTAAAGGGTCCCTCCCACCAGCCTAAGGGGAGGATCCACAGGGCCTGAAACCCAAATGAATACGGGGGACAACTAATGTAAAAACAGGGACAGGAGTGCGGTCAAAAGGTCAAAAGAAGGGAACCTGACATGGACACAGAGCAGAGAACCCCGGACAGCGCCCACTGCTCTTCAAAGGTGTCAAGGGAGCCAGTGGATGCTGCCCAGAGGAACTCTGCCCGGATACGTGAATGGACCTTAGGTACCCAGGTATGCTCCCTAGCAGCCAGGCCCTTCTCCCTCTAAAGGCAGAGAGAGAAGCTACGTCTTCACTACCCGCCTGAATCGGTGGGTAGAAATCGATCTCTTGGGGATCGAATTATCGTGTCTCGTCGGGACGCGACAATTGATCCCCAAATCAACGCTTGTACTCCACCAGCGCAGGTAGGAGTAAGCACCATCGACGGGGGAGCCGCGGATGTCGATTTGCCGCCGTCCTCACAGCGGGGTAAGTCGGCTTGGATACGTCGAATTCAGCTATGCTATTCGCGTAGCTTAATTTGCGTATCTTAAATCGACCCTCCCACACACACACCCCGTAGTGAGGACGTAGCCAGAGAGACTGTCTGCTTGAGCTCCTGGCTCAAGTCTTTATAGGGCCAGCTTCCTCTCAATCAGCCAAGCCTTTCCCCTGTCACAGCCCTCTCCCAGGGCTGTTTTAAACCTTTCCAGGCAGGAGCGGGTGACCACCCCGCTACACCCCACTTTCTAGACATAAGCTGGAAATGGCAATTCAGCATCACAGAACTCTGTACTAATGTACTGGGACTCACACACAGTGCAATACTGCACACTAGTCACAGAACTAATGGAAACTACATACATTCCATCCCCTATTCTTGGACCTAACTGTAATGCTCATTCAGTCACTTCATGTTCACCATCAACTATTTCCTATTTTGGCTTTATAGCCATCTTTACTCCCACCCCCCGCCTCCACCCGAAAAAAAATTCTTAATCCCTGTAGATTGTTTCCTCTGTGTCACAAGAACCCCGCTGACACTGTGTTTTACAGTATGAACAAAATGCCACTGCAAGTTTTTCTGCTGCACCTCCCTGAGGATAATGATCATTGATCCAGGAACACATGCCTCACAACACTCCGAAGACATATGAACACCTCCACAGGCTTTTCCTTCTTCGCTGGTGTTATGATTTTAACCCTAAAGAATAAAAACAAAACATGATTTCCATGTCTTTGCTGGCACTGTGCAAAATACCGGCTCCAGAAATCCTGAAGTCTAATCATTATCAATATACTTTCTCCCTCTGCCAAAGAAACTACAAAATGTAGGTATGTTACACATTTACATTAAGACCATAACACTTGTGAATTACATCAAGTATAATCAGACTGCCTGACAAAAGAAAAGAGCAACGTCAGTTTCTTGCCATAGTAAGCAATTTCTGTGCCCTTCCCAAGATAAAATACTATCTTCCTAACCATCCCCACCACAAAAACTCAGTTACACATACTCAGCCCCCCACACAAAAAATGTATTCTGTACTGTGTCCCTACTCCCCAAATTATTAATCCCTCCCACCCTCTGGCAGGCATCCCTTCACCTGTCAGGCTCGCCCTTCCCAGAATCTCAATGAGGCTCGGTTCCTCACAGCAGTTGCAGGTGGATTGTTGTGCAGCCTCTGTTGGCAGCAGTTGTGGCGGACATGCAGTCCTGCACTTTCCAGATGGGGGGAACCTGGGTGGGTTAAAGGGGGGGGGGGTCCTATCTGGTTGACTGGGTGGCCAATTAGGAAAATGGCTTTACTTTGGTTCTTGAGGAGGACAGGGCTTCCCTGACAGCTGGAGGTCTCCTCTAGCTGCTGAGGGAGTTGTGGGAATGGAACTCCCCACGGTGGTGGAAATCTAAGCCTGACAAGTCTCCCCCAAGTCTGGTGGCCAAGAGAACAGGGCTCTTAACTCCTTACCAGTTTGTTAGGCTCTGGCATGGGCAGGGAAGCACCAGCAGGGATTTGATATGAGATGCAGTGGCTACAGGGCTTCTGCTCAGTGCAAATTATGAATTGTTTTGATATGGTCACTTTCTCATGAAGATGTGGAGAACTGTAGTGTTTGTTACAATTACTCACATTCACATGGGAAGAATGCCATTTGCCCCATTAGTGCTTGCCATATTTATACAGGTTTATTAAGTAAGTGTGCAGAATCTATACCGTGTGATATAGATGACCAGTCACACACCGTGAATAATGAACAACGTATAGTTGAAGCCATATAGCTTTTCTAGTGATTTTTACAATACCCATCACTTCAGTAGTCAAAGTGAAAGGTTTATGAACCACCCAGAGGATGAAATGTTTGCACAAGCGTTTAACAATCATAATAGCAAAGGATAATTACAAATAGTCTGAGACAAATGAGACTTTGAGAGCTACATTTGTCAGATACATTGCTTGCTATAATAGTGAATATAGTAGTCAAAAGGCCAAGTTTAAAAGGATGTCACTTTCAAACATGTGGGTGCTGAAAGGGCTACTTGTCAGAACCCAAGAATTTACCAGCACTAGACTGACACTAGACAGTCCGTATGATGATCTGAGTGAAGACTTTGTAGGGCAAGTCCAGATACTCCAGTGCAAAACTGCCAAACAATATATGGATTTACAAAATTTGGTTCTGAGTCTGTGACAGGAGCCCTGTGTCTCGAGCCGGGGCACCGCCGCTGGCCCAGTGCGGGATTGGTACACCCCATAACCCAGTCATCGGGACTCCCCGTTAAGTGGGTGATTTCGGCCAAGTGGGTCCCGGCCCCGTGACAGGGTCACTTGAACACAGGGGTTAAAGTAACATAAAAGACTTATCGATACAGGGGCCTGGCTCCGGGAGGGTGGGGCGGGGGAGGGTCAGCCTCCCCCAGCCAGCCCTTCCACACTGCCCGGCCCGTGATGCCCGGCCACTTCTTACTGGTACGCCGTACTGGCCCACTTTTACCTTTGCTTAAACAAATAGTCTGTGGTCTCCGGGCGGTGAAAACAAACAAAAAGCTTGGAGCCCTGCAGTCTCCTGGCTGGGGCAGACAGTAATACTTAACAGCAATCAGGCTGCAGCCCCTATACAGGGCTAACAAACAGTTTAGAGCCCTGCAGCCTCCTGGTTGGTGTGGCAGTGGCACTTGGGGAATTAGCCCCCTGGGCAGGGTGAAGCAGCAAGCAGGCTGCAGCCTCTGGGTGGGGCAAAACAAACAAACAGTCTATAGGTATTACTTCCCTCTGGGTTGGACATAGAGCTGGCAGCAGCCTCCTCAGCAGATGGTGGCTTGGCTTCCCTGGTGTTCTCTGCAGTCAGTGAGTCGCCTGGAATCTTCGTGCTCTCGCGCCAGGAGTGTTGCCGAGACCGGCAGTGTACGTCCTTCCTCCTCCATTGTTCACCCCGACTGAGCTGGACTGCCTCCCTTTATTAATGACTTCTCCACCTGGACTATGCGCAGCAGGAGAAAGGGAGCATGGCCTCCTTGGCCCACAATGATTGGTCCGCCCCCCGGCGGCCCAGGGCGGGGTTGGTACACCCCATCACAGAGTCTATATTCAAATAAGGATGTATGTGCAAAAATAAAGTCGGAAAGAAGAAAAAGGAAAAAAATAAGCAACAAAGAATAAATATTTATAATGAATAAATCAATAAGTTTATGTCATCTTTTTACTGTTAAATCACATTCCATTAAACATGTAGGAGGGATTTTCAAAAGCACTCAGTGCTGGCCTAACTCTGTTCCCATTAAAGTCAGTGGTAAAACTCCTAAACACTTCAATGGGAGCAGAGGTAGGTCAATGCTGAGCATTTTTGAAAATCTTATGTGTAGTTTTTATTTGCTGCAGGCATCTGTCTTACTGGTTCCTTAGTCAAACAAATGATACGTTTGAATGTATGGTACAGGAGCACCACATCTTCTAACAGACTTGCTTTTATCTAAAAGGTACTTTATACAGCATCCAATCTAAGTATTTTAAGTATAACTTCCTCAAGTTATCTGCAAATGGAGGCTTGTGTTGCCACCTCCCACAATTTCACCATAAGCTGTCTCTGCTGGAGCCAGTCTCATGATGATGCAAAAAGCTCCAGCCGTCACGCTATTTCCAGTCTAGCACAGAGGAATGATGTCACAGTCTCTTGGTCCAGGTGCCTGGAAAGTTACTGGCACAAACACAGAGTCTTGGGTCACATGTGCCTTGCTGAGTCATGAGGCATTCATCGCCTACATACTCCCTGAAAAGACTCCGGGAGGGGTCCCTTAATGGGCCATCAAGCAGGCTGGCTAGCCTTAATGTAAATCTGTCTTGGGGGTGTTACCCAGAAACACAACACATTTGAGATACAAACCATACCAAATATTCATAACCTCAGATACTATGATGATACATGGATTTAAACAGAATAATCATACTTAGCAAATTACAACTTTTCCATTGATACTTTATGAGGCATACAGTGTACAATATTTATTGCAATTATGTAATAGTGGTAGAAACAGAAATATAAATGGTCACCTACCTTTTTATACAGCATCACACTTCCATCCCTGAAACACCAGGCCTAGAAAGGAAGCAGGGAAGCTTCTCCCAACCCTAGTGGAGGGAGTGAAGAACCTCTGGAGCCTCAGGAGGAGTGGAGGTACATTGAGGATGAAAAGTAGATTTGGAGGTTGGTCTGGTGAGAAGGGGAGACACAGAATTAGATAATTAGAATGTCTGGGTTTGGAGAGAAGCTGGAATCTCTGCACCATCCAACAGCCACTGAGAGCCCTTTCAGTGACGTCCAGAATCATCTCATGCTGTAACATTTTGGAGAGCTGGCAAAACTGTCACACACACACACACACGCACCCCACATGTGAGATGGGCTGGGAAAGTTCTTAAAAAAATCAAGAGACAAAAGACACCCCCCCCCACTATAGTTGTTACAAGATTCACCATCCCAGAGCGCCCCCCTCACAACATCATGTGGTGTTGCAGCCACTGTGTCTGTTTCCCCTCAGTGGTCTTCTCCTTGATCCACTTATAGAGGTGTTTTTTCTGCAGTGATTTCGCCGCCTTCCAGGATATCCATGTCTAATACAAACAACATATCAAAGTCTTTGACCAAATCTCAAACTGGGCACAGCCCCTTATTTCTGAGGGTCTGCTTTCTCTTCTCTAATTCAGATGCTCTCCTGCCCACCCTCTGGACTCATCTTTTTGCCCTTTCCAGGCTCCTCTCCATCTCTCCTCTAGCCCCTCGTGGCTCCCTACACCTTTCTAAGCAACCAGTCCCAGGCCTTCCTATCTGGAGTCTTCCACAGGCCTCTGCCTATCTTATACTCTCCTCCAGCTGCTCACAGACATCTGCTCTCATCTCCAGCCAGCTCTTCGCTGCTGGGCTTCCTTCCTTTAAAGTCCAACACCCAGCACAGGTGTAGTGGGGTGGGGTTATTTGAAAGGGCTGATTGGCCCCAAGCCTCCTGGATCTAAAAGAGGCGGGCTGCCTTGTTACAATAAGCTTAAAAATTTCATGATCTGGGGATTAATCACATAGGGGCTAACAGAGTCTGAATTATGATATTTTAACTTTTGGGGTTGGCAAATAGGCCTGGCCAGAAAACAATTTTGCTTTGTAAAAAAATAAAAAGTCAAGGTTTTACATTTTTATTCAATGTCTGAATGAAACTGAGACCAATCGAAAATTTTCTTATGCGCACACACAAAAAACAACACAAGAAACCTCACTGATTTGCCAACAACCTGTTGGTTAAGGTGCTTGCAGGAATGTCGGAGTCCTAAGTT
Source organism: Trachemys scripta elegans (assembly GCF_013100865.1). Taxonomy (NCBI): domain Eukaryota; kingdom Metazoa; phylum Chordata; order Testudines; family Emydidae; genus Trachemys; species Trachemys scripta. The sequence continues at coordinate 53,236,204 of NC_048301.1, read as the reverse complement.
CAACACCCTAGTCTGCTTGATGTAGAGCAAGTGCTTAAGTCTGTTCCTTTCTCCATGAAATTCCATCGTGGACACAAGAAACTTTCCCAACAAAATTGTCATTGAAATGGATGTGTTTCTGTGAAAGATTTCAGTTTTGATGAAATGGCATTTTTTGTTCGGAAACAGTTTCACAAAATTTTTTTCAGCCAACTGTAATTGTCCATAATGAAATGTTATGTTCACATTTAATGTCCAGTTGTCTAGCTCATCTGTAGGGTCTGATCCATTACCCATTAAAGTTAATGCTCCCACTGAAACCAAAGGTGCTGTATGAAGCCCTAAATTCTCATGGTCAGAATCAGCTTTATTCTTCTATTCACCTCCATTACACAACTTAAATCAGTGGGAGCCAGATTACAATTCATCCCCCATAATTCACTTTCAGTAAAAATAGGAGATGGAATCATGAAACACCATTTTATCTGCAAAACCCTGAAAGTACCTGATAGTCTGAGGGGTTTTTAAATGATCTGCTTCTTAAAGGTTTGTCTTTATTATTATTTAATGTTTATATTGCAGTAGTGTCTAGAGGCCTCAGCCAGATAAGGTACTCATTGTGCTAGATACTGTACAAACAAAGTAATTGCCCAAAGAGCTTTCAGTCTAAAAGGCAAGATGTAACTAGTGAATGAAGATGAAAGGGTAACACAAATACACAGCATAGACTCACTGTGCACAGGATTTAAAGCTAATAAGTTGAAGTAGTTCACAGTTAATATCATTAGAGTTGGGTCAATAACTGATTTTATGGTTAGGTGGCACTTCAGGGGGGGGGAAAAGGAAAAAAATGGCTCTAGAAGAACCAAATGTGACCCTTTTTTGAATTTTTGGTGAATTGAAAAAGTCTATTCCAGAACAGGGATTTGAACCTGGATTAAGCCAGTGAGGTAGAGGTTAAAGGGGGAGAGGTGTACAATGGCAGCAGCACCACCACCATTTCTGTCTCTTTGGACTGTTTTGTGGCTGGCTGAAACCATGTTTGTCAAATTTGCTAATATAGTTTTTCATGAACAAAATGCATTTTTAGGCAAATAAATTTGTTAGAAAAATATTTTTGTCCGGCTATAATCATCATCAGCAACAATAAATATTTGTTAAAAGTGCTTACAAAGGCAATTCTTACCCAAAAGATTTTATAATCCAGAGTTCAATCTGTATCATTAAATGTGTAAGTGGAATCTTGCTGTCCACATGTTGTAAAGGTGTGTCTCGCAAATTTGTTCTGTTGGAAAAGCTGCTTACAATAGAGCATTGGCTTCAGACACATGCTATCTTTCAGGACCCAAACATAAAGGAACAACCTAAGGTGACAGTTTTCTGGGTCACTTTGTCACCCTCTGCCTCCAGCAAGAGAGCGTCTTTCTTGTGGCTGCTGAGTGTCAGATGCCTGGCAATACAAAACAAAATCATTACACGCAAACCTAGGTCTACACTTATCAACTGTTATCTTTCTTATCTAATAAAGTAGATCCCTTGCAAAGTTCAGTCCCATGTAGAACTGGCTGGTTTCTCAAGAACCAGGAGTCAATTCATGAAAGCACCCCCTCCGCCAGGGGTTTTCCTCTGTGTATGGATCCAGAGTGTCTTTCCCTACACTCTGTTACAGTGAAAATAGAGTTTTCTGTTTCTATTCAGAGGCAGGACAAACCCTGACCTTGTTGTACAGGTGTGTTTTTCCCCCTATCTGTAAGTGGTTTCAATTGTTTGTGATTATCTCTGATGGTTTTCCATTGACTGTTCTGCAATGTGGTGAGGATAGACAAAACTTTGCATCACTACACTGGCTGACTTCAATGGGTCATCACCGAGACACATCACCTCCTGGTGACTGACTTCTACTCCTAGTCTGTAAAGCATACTTTCAACATAAATACATTCTTCCTCAAATAATACCTGTGCATACATCTCATGAGGATTATAAGTCTTGACAAATTACGAGCTTTCTGGAAATACTTACATTGTACTGTGGAAGCAGAGAAATTTTGACAGGAAGGGGATTGCAATGCATGACAGTTTGTTAGCAAGAGTCAGGCTAACCGTAACCCTAATAATGCGAGATTTGTAGAAACGAGGATTGTGTGAGATGAGTGGGAAAGAACTGTGTGAGAAGTTGTTGCGACCTTGTATAGATAATATGTTAATAATATGGAATGTAGACTAAGAGTCTACATAAGTGAGAAAAACAAGATATCAGAATGACCTATATATAAACAAAATGCAGCCGTTGCTCATTGTCTGTAACAAAAGGTATAAATGCTTGCCGCAATTGTTTACCTGTTGAGAGACCTGCCTAGGAGGGAAGAACATGTGTCCTAGTGCACTCTCTCCCTCTATGCAATTGATAGAGAGAGAATAAAGTATCTGACTTTGCTGTACCCGAACAAAGAATGAGAACTGTGTTATTCTCCGACAGTACTCTTTATGGATAAATATCCTGCAAGACTGGAGTGGGTTACCTAGGGAGGTGGTGGAATCTCCATCCTTAGAGGTTTTTAAGGCCTGGCTTGACAAAGCCCTGGCTGGGATGATTTAGTTGGGGCTGGTCCTGCTTTGAGCAGGGGGTTGGACTCGATGACCTCCTGAGGTCTCTTCCAACCCTAATCTTCTATGATTCTAAGACATGGTGTTATGAGGTTTGTCAAATCTGAGAGGAGAGTTGTTTGTAAGGAACAGAGGACTCCTTGCCCAGGGGTCTCTGGGTATGTCTACACTAAAAACGCTACAGCAGTACAGGGGTTTTCCCATCGCTGTAGTAATTCCATCTCAGAAGCAGTAGCTAAGTTGATAGAAGAATTCAATCTTCTGTCAATCTTTCAGTCTCTACACCAAGGATTAGGTAGGCTTAATTACATTGCCCAGGGCATGACATTTTTCACAGCCCTGAGCAATGTAGTTAAGCTGACCTAACTTTGTATTATAGACCAGCCTGCAGTTTCACACCTTGGCAAATGGGCTTTTGTTACATTAGAACCCATTCAAGTTCTGTCTATGATCTTCATCATATCAGCAACATTAACTAGGATCCCTGTTTTTGAGTCTCTGTGATATGGATTCTTATGAATGCTTAATGTGAAATAAACTGTTTCTTTCTGCAGTTTTGCTGGAGACTCCTGAATGGTAAAAAGCAGGCTATAGAGAAGTGCCGTTTTCCATTGTAAGCAATAAGGCATTTGCATTGCCTAATGGCTGCAGGTCTTGTCTCAGTTAAAATTTTTGCATAGCGAAGAGTGTGGGGATAACAAGGTGACTTAGGGTAAAAAGTACAATACATTTCTCAAACCAGAAATATGTCACAAATATTGATGCACTGCATTTCAGTATGATTTTTGTTTCAAAGCCATAACAAAAGTCCATATATTTCATTAAAAACATTAAGAGAGCTTCAATACAATGGCACAGCAGACTGTCTCTCAGAAATACCCAGACTTTTACTTCAAAGATATTACCCACGCTAATTTATTATGCAAACTAAGAGTGTTTTTTTAAATAAAATTCTGCGAGTATTCTCTGTCAGATCTTGCACTTTTATATAAATGCAAAATCTTTAGAATTTCAACTCCTGGAATGTTTGTCAATTTCATGACTCTGGCTTGGGGCTTTCAAATTGTCATGAGGCACTCCGAGTGGGCAGCCAGAGGTTTGAAGTTAACAAAAAGTGACGGAGCTCATATCTGGGACTATGTTAAATAAGGTTAGGTCAACTGGTTTTAAGTAGATGTTCTATTTATAGATGATCCTGGTTTTGAAATTAAATATTTCACTGAGAAGCATGGGTTAAACTACTCTGCTTGTCCCTTATTTGCCCTTAACTCGGGGGAAGTAGTTGCATGTGGTCATTTTGAGTTAGTCAAGCTGTAACAGTTCTCTACCCATTTATCCCTTCTTGCAATATTCATTTTCCAAGACTAGATGACAGCTGAATACATTCAGTGCAGACAGAATTTATAAGAAGGAATTTAACTATTCAGAGAGAAATAAAATATGAAATATCTATGCAGTAGTAAGGGACATGTTTTTGCTGCATTCTTCTGACCGTCCAAGTAGTTAAGTATTATGCATATTTGCACTGTAGATGTGCACAATACTAGATGAAATGCAGATATTCTGTATAATTTACCTTTTTATGTTTTCATGGCACATTTGTGTCACCATGGGCCAATATGTACCAACGTGTGTGTGTTATACTGAACACCTAATAAAGCCAGAACTTCCAGATATCTTCCTTTCCACACTTGAAATGTGTCAGGAGCCCTCACCTACAGCTGGTCAGGAATTTTTTTGGTGAAACAGTTTTTATTGGAAAACGTTGATTTGTCAAAACCAGAATTTTTCATGGAAACTTATCAGTTTCAATGAAACATCTCAGGTTCAGAGTAGAATCTGTGGTCAGAAAGAGACAAAGCCAGATCTGCATCCCTATTCTTCCTTACTCAGAGCAGGGTCTTGAACCTGGGTCTACCACATGAAAGACATGTACCCTAACCACCAGGCTATTGACATTTCTGGGATGGGGGTGGCTGGCGCACTGGTGTGCACACAACTCACATATCAGTACGGAATGAAACAAAATTGCAAAACTGATTTTTTGCAAAATAGAATTCTTGTGTTCCAACCAGCCCCCTCCTAAACTTCCATTTATACCAGAAACCTGCTAACACATCTTGTCAGGGAAGAGATGCAATACCATCTGACCTATGTGTTTAGTCAATACTAAGCAATGCAGCTTGAATGTTCAATAATGAATACTCACAAAAACAAAACAAAAAAAACCTATCTACAAGCCAAGGATTGGTAAATAATTCTGAACAACAAATAACTGAGGAAAACCATAATCTGCTTGCAAAATTTTACAAACAGAGGCAAAATTAGTCAAGTAATTTGCTTAGTTCTGTTTATAAGTAAATTGTGTACCTGGATGTGATAGTGTTATGATTATGAAAAGGGGATTTTTCCCCCCTAAAAGGACATAACCTTATGCAATGCATATTGAGTTTTCATATTGTCTGTACCTTCTGTATTAACTGAATTTTCATTTTCCTGTGATTACGAACACAAATTGCCATTACTCACTCTCAAACTCTCCATGTGTAAATCATCTAAATGTTATCCTCTGATAAATGAAACTCCACTTCTTAATGCACATCTCACATGCAAATTTACTTTACTCATGTCTATGCATATGGTGCAAATGGCCAACTATCAAACATATTTGTTTCTGATACTAGAAAACATGACATTAACTTGAGGACACGTGTCAAGCGAAAAATAGGGAAAAAATAGAATCAGAGCCTTTTAACTTAATCCAGGCAGATGTCCCTGATTCAATAGATAGAATGGCATGAGACACAAAAGGATATTGTAACAGATCCTCTGCTCAGTAGAAACTATTGCAGTGATGATAGTTAACAATAAAATACCTGACCACTGACACTGAAATTCAGAAGCTTATCCCACCTATGAGGTGTATTGTGCTAAGTGTTCTGAAGATTCAGAGCAGGCGGAGCAGGGACAGAAGGATTGTGAGGAGGTTTGGCAGCATGTGACCTCCAGAAGAAGAAAGAGGAGCGTCCATGCACCAGCAATGGAGATACAGGTGAGGAATCGTTTCCATGTTCTCTCTACAGGTGCTAATGCGGAGAGTGGACTAGATGGCCCATCTGAGGGAAGGGAGCAGAAGGAGACTCCACCGATTGGAAGGCAAAAGATGCACTGTCCTAGGGATGGGGGTTCCACGACCACCACTCCCAAGAGGAGGAGGAGGGTGGTGGTGGTCGGGGACTCCCTCCTCAGGGGGACTGAGTCATCTATCTGCCGCCCTGACCGGGAAAACAGAGAGGTCTGCTGCTTGCCAGGAGCTAGGATACACGATGTGACGGAGAGACTGCCGAGACTCATCAAGCCCTCGGATCGCTACCCTTTCCTGCTTCTCCACGTGGGCACCAATGATACTGCCAAGAATGACCTTGAGCGGATCACTGCAGACTACGTGGCTCTGGGAAGAAGGATAAAGGAGTTTGAGGCGCAAGTGGTGTTCTCGTCCATCCTCCCTGTGCAAGGAAAAGGCCGGGGTAGAGACCGTCGAATCGTGGAAGTCAACGAATGGCTACGCAGGTGGTGTCGGAGAGAAGGCTTTGGATTCTTCGACCATGGGATGGTGTTCCAAGAAGAAGGAGTGCTAGGCAGAGATGGGCTCCACCTAACGAAGAGAGGGAAGAGCATCTTCGCCAGCAGGCTGGCTAACCTAGTGAGGAGGGCTTTAAACTAGGTTCACCAGGGGAAGGAGACCAAAGCCCTGAGGTAAGTGGGGAAATGGGATCCTGGGAGGAAGCACAAGCAGGAGAGCGCAAGAGGGGAGGACTCCTGTCTCATACTGAGAAAGAGGGACGATCATTGAGTTATCTTAAGTGCCTATACACAAATGCAAGAAGCCTGGGAAACAAGCAGGGAGAACTGGAAGTCCTGGCACAGTCAGGGAACTATGATGTGATTGGAATAACAGAGACTTGGTGGGACAACTCACATGACTGGAGTACTGTCATGGATGGATATAAACTGTTCAGGAAGGACAGGCAGGGCAGAAAAGGTGGGGGAGTTGCGTTGTATGTAAGAGAGGAGTATGACTGCTCAGAGCTCCGGTATGAAACTGCAGAAAAACCTGAGAGTCTCTGGATAAAGTTGAGAAGTGGGAGCAACAAGGGTGATGTTGTGGTTGGAGTCTGCTATAGACCACCAGACCAGGGGGATGAGGTGGACGAGGCTTTCTTCTGGCAGCTAGCAGAAATTGCTAGATCACAGGCCCTGGTTCTCATGGGAGACTTTAATCACCCTGATATCTGCTGGGAGAGCAATACAGCGGTGCACAGGCAATCCAGGAAATTTTTGGAAAGTGTAGGGGACAATTTCCTGGTGCAAGTGCTGGAGGAACCAACTAGGGGCAAAGCTTTTCTTGACCTGCTGCTCACAAACAGGGAAGAACTAGTAGGGGAAGCAAAAGTGGATGGGAACCTGGGAGGCAGTGACCATGAAATGGTCGAGTTCAGGATCCTGACACAAGGAAGAAAGGAGAGCAGCAGAATACGGACCCTGGACTTCAGAAAAGCAGACTTTGACTCCCTCAGGGAACAGATGGGCAGGATCCCCTGGGAGAATAACATGAAGGGCAAAGGGGTCCAGGAGAGCTGGCTGTATTTTAAAGAATCCTTATTGAGGTTGCAGGAACAAACCATCCCGATGTGTAGAAAGAACAGTAAATATGGCAGGCGACCAGCTTGGCTAAACAGTGAAATCCTTGCTGATCTTAAATGCAAAAAAGAGGCTTATAAGAAGTGGAAGATTGGACAAATGACCAGGGAGGAGTATAAAAATATTGCTCAGGCGTGCAGGAGTGAAATCAGGAAGGCCAAATCACACTTGGAGTTGCAGTTAGCAAGAGATGTTAAGAGTAACAAGAAGGGTTTCTTCAGGTATGTTAGCAACAAGAAGAAAATCAAGGAAAGTGTGGGCCCCTTACTGAATGAGGGAGGCAACCTAGTGACAGAGGATGTGGAAAAAGCTAATGTACTCAATGATTTTTTTGCCTCTGTCTTCACGCACAAGGTCAGCTCCCAGATTGCTGCACTGGGCAGTACAGCATGGGGAGAAGGTGACCAACCCTCTGTGGAGAAAGAAGTGGTTCAGGACTATTTAGAAAAACTGGACGTGCACAAGTCCATGGGGCCGGATGCGCTGCATCCGAGGGTGCTAAAAGAGTTGGCGGGTGAGATTGCAGAGCCATTAGCCATTATTTTTGAAAACTCATGGCGATCGGGGGAGGTCCCAGATGACTGGAAAAAGGCTAATGTAGTGCCCATCTTTAAAAAAGGGAAGGAGGAGGATCCGGGGAACTACAGGCCAGTCAGCCTCACCTCAGTCCCTGGAAAAATCATGGAGCAGGTCCTCAAGGAATCAATTATGAAACATTTAGAGGAGAGGAAAGTGATCAGGAACAGTCAGCATGGATTCACGAAGGGGAAGTCGTGCCTGACTAACCTAATTGCCTTCTATGATGAGATAACTGGCTCTGTGGATGAGGGGAAAGCAGTGGATGTGTTATTTCTTGACTTTAGCAAAGCTTTTGATACGGTCTCCCACAGTATTCTTGCCACCAAGTTAAAGAAGTATGGGCTGGATGAATGGACTGTAAGGTGGATAGAAAGCTGGCTAGATCGTCGGGCTCAACGGGTAGTGATCAATGGCTCCATGTCTAGTTGGCAGCCGGTTTCAAGTGGAGTGCCCCAAGGGTCGGTCCTGGGGCCGGTTTTGTTTAATATCTTTATTAATGATCTGGAGGATGGTGTGGACTGCACTCTCAGCAAGTTTGCAGATGACACTAAACTAGGAGGCGTGGTAGATACACTAGAGGGTAGGGATCGGATACAGAGGGACCTAGACAAATTAGAGGATTGGGCAGAAAAAAACCTGATGAGGTTCAACAAGGACAAGTGCAGAGTCCTGCACTTAGGACGGAAGAATCCCATGCACTGCTACAGACTAGGGACCGAATGGCTAGGTAGCAGTTCTGCTGAAAAGGACCTAGGGGTCACAGTGGACGAGAAGCTGGATATGAGTCAACAGTGTGCTCTTGTTGCCAAGAAGGCTAACGGCATTTTGGGCTGTATAAGTAGGGGCATTGCCAGCAGATCGAGGAACGTGATCGTTCCCCTTTATTCGACATTGGTGAGGCCTCATCTGGAATACTGTGTCCAGTTTTGGGCCCCACACTACAAGAAGGATGTGGAAAAATTGGAAAGAGTCCAGCGGAGGGCAACAAAAATGATTAGGGGTCTGGAGCACATGACTTATAAGGAGAGGCTGAGAGAACTGGGATTGTTTAGTCTCCAGAAGAGAAGAATGAGGGGGGATTTGATAGCAGCCTTCAACTACCTGAAGGGGGGTTCCAAAGAGGATGGAGCTCGGCTGTTCTCAGTGGTGGCAGATGACAGAACAAGGAGCAATGGTCTCAAGTTGCAGTGCGGGAGGTCCAGGTTGGATATCAGGAAAAACTATTTCACTAGGAGGGTGGTGAAACACTGGAATGCGTTACCTAGGGAGGTGGTGGAGTCTCCTTCCTTGGAGGTTTTTAAGGCCCGGCTTGACAAAGCCCTGGCTGGGATGATTTAGCTGGGAATTGGTCCTGCTTTGAGCAGGGGGTTGGACTAGATGACCTCTTGAGGTCCCTTCCAACTCTGATATTCTATGATTCTAAGTGTTACATTTTATTATTTGTTCTATCATACAGTATGTGGCAGCACTAAGTTGTTTTAGAAAGTGTCATTGGCAACTGACTCAAGGAATTGTCTAAAGGAACTTAAATGTGTAAGCTAAAATAATTATAACATTCTAACATACGTATTAGTTAATAAACATCTGTATATTATAATATTTTAGCTGGGTGATAGGTTTCAGAGGGGTAGCCATGTTAGTCTATATCAGTAAAAACAATGAGGAGTCCTTGTGGCACCTTAGAGACTAACAAATTTATTTGGGCATAAGCTTTCATGGGATATAACCCACTTCATCAGATGCATGGAGTGGAAACCTGCTTACTGTATTTTCCACTCCATGCATCTGATGAAGTGAGTTATATCCCATGAAAGCTTATGCCCAAATAAATTTGTTAGTCTCTAAGGTGCCACAAGGACTCCTCATTGTTTTAGCTGGGTGAGCTATTCAGAGCAAGCAATATATTCAACAAATATGGCCCCTTTTTCTCTTTATGAATTATCAGTGAAGAGGCTTCAGTTATGCTGAATGGGGTCTTTATTCAAAATAACTTGAAGGATTTAGATGTACATATTTTAATTTATAGATTACTTGCAAATTATTATCTATGACTATGGCTTTGCGTGGTTTGTGGTAAGAGACTTTCTCCTGTCCCATAACTGAATTACTGCCAAACCCATAAACAATCAAGAGAGCTATATGAATTTTTACAATCCAAAAATTCACGTGTATACATGTTTTCATAAATATCTGCAACTTCATTAACATTCTGGTGACAAAAATCCACATGTACAAATATTTTCAGAAGATACAAATGTTGTGACTTTTAATCACAAATGTTTGCAAACACTTTGGCCGCATCTACACGATGAGCTATGGGTGTGACTCTCCTATCTGTATACACATATTTATGCCAGCTTGATAAGACAGCTAGCATGAGCATAAATAGCAGCATAACTATGGTAGCAAAGATAGCAGCAGCAGAGATACGGTGGAGCAAATCCACCTGAAACTGGTGGGCATGTTCTCAACACAGCTCACCCATGCCTTCGCTGCCTATATCCATGCTACAGCGGCTACCTACTATTTATACTCAGGCTAATTCGATGAGACCTAGCACAAATGTGTATACATGAGCAGAGGACTCACATCTGTAAGTAACTCTTAGCGTAGACATAGCCTTTGAAGCATTATTCATCCAACTCCAAATGTAACACTCAGTATTTGTATTACAGTAATTCCTACAGGCCCCAACTGAGATCAGGGCGCCATTGTGCTTAGGTGCTATGCATACACATAGTAAGAGACAACAGCTGTACCAATAAACTTATAATCAAAATAGACAAGGGATGGGAGGGATTGCAATGTTACAAATTTAACCTAAGCCATGTTCAGAGTAAGACCTTGTGATACCTGTATTATCTAATGCACATCTGCCAGAAAATGAGAGAAGCACAAAACATGATAGAAGCACAAGCGTATATGCTTGCTAAAAACCAGGTATCTGCCAATAAAATGCAAGAACTTATAGAGGAAACTTGTGAGAATGCAGGTCTTTGAAAAGATTTTATTTTACAGGTGGTCAGTAGCAAAGAGATGAGTTATCTGTAATTCACTATTAATGGTCTGTAAATGATCCATTGGTAGGTGTTCGGTGACACAATTCTGAAAGTGACAAAATTTAGTGATTCCATGCACAATGAGGGAAGACATGCAATGTTACATTCATGAAGAACATAATGCAAAAGGAATACCAGACAAATCTTTCTAGACAAGTATGAACACAAAAAATATTGTTCATATAGTTTTGAAATATTCATTGTTTTACAGCAGTCTAAGAACCATCATATCTTCAACAAGTACCAGACAAGATCATGACAAAATCCATTAACTCACCTTATATTTTGAAGGTAGATCATTTAGTGGTAGTTGATTCATATTCAAACTATTTTGAATTGAATCTTCTACAACAGTGGTTCTCAAACTTTTGTGCTGATGACCCCTTTCACATAGCAAGCCTCTGTGCGACCCCCCTAATAAATTAAAAACACTTTTTTATATATTTAACACCATTATAAATGCTGGAGGCAAAGCGGGGTTTGGTGTGGAGGCTGACAGCTCGTGATCCCCCACGTAATAACCTCGCGACCCCCTGAGGGGTCTCGACCCCCAGTTTGAGAACACCTGTTCTACAAGATACCCTTAGTGAAACAGTAATTTGCCATACAAATATATATATTTTAACAGAGAATTTTTGATTAAATGTTTTCAGCTAGCGCTGCACAGTATACTAATACAAAATTCAAAACATTCCCACTTGGAGTCTTGAGCATGTTACCTTAATCTAAGGTACCCAACGGCCAAATGGAATAGCAAATTAAACTGTTCAAATTGTCAACAGTCAAATTAGGATGCTTGTTTGACTATACTTTAAGATACCCCAAGAGGACAATCTGCATTCAAAGAATATCAGGGTTGGAAGGGACCTCAGGAGGTCATCTAGTCCAACCTGCTGCTCAAAGCAGGACCTATCCCCAGATAGATTTTTGCCCCACATCCCTAAATGGCCCCCTCAAGGACTGAACTCATAACCTTGGGTTTAGCAGGCTAATGCTCAAACTACTGAGCTAGCCCTTGCCCAGTTACTAAAGGTAGACATCTGAAAACAGGTTTCTGGTGGTTAAACTGCACAACTGTGACACAATTAAGAAACTGACAGTTTGTAACCAGATTAAAAAACTACTAAGAACTTATCTCAGTTTATACAGTAGAGTTACGTTACATGGGTTCAGAAGAAACATGAAAGATATATTGAAGGTTTCAGGTGCAGACACTAACAGTTGGAATATCACTTTCTTACATACCATACATTGATGTTCAAATTAGGTCAAAAATAGGAGGAGAAATTCCACAGAAGTGCTGGCAAATTCAAAAGCATTTTCCATCCTGTTGTATAACTATCTAGAAATAAGGTCACCACGGTCATTTTTCAAACCTTGTTGTGGCTTTTGGAGACTGAATGATGAGAAAGGAGGGGAGATCAGACAGATATAATAGAGTAGTTTAGATATTAGATATGATTAGACTGGATAAGAGTAGAGAAGAGGCATGGCTAGGGAAAGGATAGGAGAGAGATGCAAGAGTGGGAAGCAAGGGGATAAGGGTAATGACATGAGCCCAGAAACCAGGGCTCAAGAAGAAAGATTGTTATTCAGTTCCAGTTGCCCATAGGTAATGGGTCACTGTCAATGTAGTCTCACCTATGCAACCGCCAAGACTTCTGTGCCAGCAAATCATCAAGTGATCACCATCAGTAAGAGCAGGGGAGAGAGCAGGCATCGGTTTAGCCATCAGAAAAATCATGTTCTCAACCGGGACCAGCATGGCCAGCTTCACTACATGTCTCCCAGAGAAGCTGGGGCAACAGAAGTGAGAGTACCCAGCAGAAGGTTCCTTATCTGCTGACTCTGAGTGACCACGTACATCTGATGGTCGTCTTCTCAGCACACATCAGTGCTGTGTATGAGGAGAGGGGTGCCCTCCAGAGGGATAGGAGCACTCACAAGAAGAAATAGGATAACAATTGTTAGATACAACCAATTAAAGCCATCATCTCCTTCCATACACCTACTAAGCTTTACTCCCCCCCCCCACACACACCATGGTGCTTGTACACCTTATTGAGGAATCTGTATAAGATGGGTCCCATCTGGGATGTGCTGAGATCATCATTGAAAATATGTGCTTTCTGTTGAAAGAAATGCTTTAAGGGAGGGGAAACTTGGGATATTTATCTTGAAGCAGTACCTTTATGAAGCATGTCACTGTTGTGTTAGAGTTAGTGCCCAGGAAATAATAAACAAATATCAAAATTTGTCAATGTAAAAATAATGTATTCTGCATAATGCCAGTGAGGCTGTAGTAACACCAATAAGTAAGGTGCCTAATACTTTCCATTATAAGGCCCTGTATTCAGTTGCTTTTAACTTTGCTACATTTTGATCATGAGCTAAAATTTTCATGCTTGTTCTTGTACTCAGGCCGATTATTTGTTTACTCAGAAATTTTCAGCAAAAGCTTATCAGCTGTTTATGAAAGTGAATCTAGGAAAACAGGTGACTGTTCCAATGTTAAAATTTTTCCTAACTATTTCTTTGAAGAGCTCTAACATTTGAAGTTTGGCAAGAAGATAGTCCTGGAGTCAGAGAGGTGCATTTTTATGTTCCAGTGAAAATCCACCTAGATTTATGTGCTCCTGAAAAATCATCATATGCATGTCCTCAGTAGAGGCTTGCTCCTCTGAAAATCAGACTGCACAGAGTATGATTCAGTCCCACAAAGTTACCTGTGTGCCAGCCAAACTGTGAACCATCCCAGGCACAGAACTACAGCTTTGGATGGGAGGAACAGGGGGAGTTGCAGCTGCCACAGTTCCTTTGTCTATGGGAAAGAAGGGACTAAAGTAAGAAGTCAGTGGACTTATGCCAGGCCCATGTCTCTTCCTACTTAAATCAGAAGAAATATTTTAAGTTTCCACTTCAAGTGCAGTTAAGTGTGTATCTTAAACCTACCTTTAATTGTGCGTAACAATAGACATGGTCAAGGTGCTAACAGTTGAATCTCCTCATGCTGGAATCCCTTTGGAAAAAGAACCTTCCCAAAACACAACAAGAAAAATATGTTTAGTGAGAATCCTGAAGTCTCCCAAGCCACCTGGGAACACTGGTTTATATCTGATGTGGTTGCCAGGCAACCATCACAATCTTTCAGTTACTAAAAATGATTTGACTGGAGTTGACCTTACTTTTATGTTAAGGTTACCCCTGCAGCCTTCCCCAAAATAGCAGAATTCTGTCAAACTGCCAGAAACAAAATTCTGTCATTACACAGAAATTTTTGCAGCCCATTAGTCCATAATATGAATGAATGCCTTTAGCCACTCCAGAGGGGGAGACACAAAAATGACTGATTTATTTCATTTAGAACAAGGTTTTCACTTTTCACCACATGTACATTCTTTTTTTCCCTATGAACATTCATAAGGATTTAAAGCCTGTACACTTTGGGCCCAATTCTGCAGTCCTGATGCAAGCAACCCCCTATTAGATTTAATGGGAATGTTGCCTTATTTAACAAAACAAAACAGAGGCCAACAGCTACAAAGAAGTTTGTTAATGTCAAATACACTGTCAGACCAACACAACAACTTAAATAACTAAGGAGTCATATGACAAATGTTATTAACACTTTCATTATTTATCACATTCTACCAGTCAGCCATAGATCTCAAAGTGTGTTACATAAGTGCACAGATATCATTCCCATTTTACAGTCAGGAGAACTGAGGAAGAGAGAAGTTAAATGACTGATATTAAGGGCATGTTGACACTTATCGGTAGATTGGCACTGCTAGAATCGATGCAGCGAGTGTCGATTTAGTGGGTCTGGTGAAGACATGCTAAATCGATGGGAGAGTGCTCTCCCATCTATTTGTGTAATCTACCTTCCCGAGAAGCGTAAGGGAAGTCAATGGGAGAACGCTCTTCCGTAGACACAGTGCAGTGTAGCCACCGTGGTAAGTGGATATAATTACGTCGACTTCAGTTATGTTATTCACATAACTGAAGTTGCGTAAATTAGATTGATTTACCGCGGTACTGTAGATCAGCCCTAAATTACGGTGTGAGCATAGGCAAAGTCAGAACTATTCAGGTTTCCTGTCTCCCAGTCCTGTGCTCTATCCACTAGTTTGTATAACATTGTCTATAGACACTCGTATGCACCAGTGGGAAAGGATTACAGAAGGAGTAGCTTTCTTCTAACACTGAACAAAGACATTGATTAGAAAAAGACAGACAGTATAATCTTTAAAGCTACTTTATCACTGCTCTGCTTTTGTGTACAGCCATTGCCTAGAATCTTTCAGTCCCAATCCTGGCTTCTTGATACCATTTTTAAAGAAGTGGTACACACATACTCACACTGCTCTCAATATATTAAGTTAAAAATCCCTCTGCCATGGGATGTAGTGAAGGCCAAAAGTATAATTGGGTTCAAAAAAGAATTAGTTAAATTCATGGAGGATAGGTCCATCAATGGCTGTTAGCCAAGAAGCTGGGACTGGACAACGGGGATGAATTACTCTAAATTGCCCTATTCTGTTCATTCCCTCTAAAACATCTGGCACTGGCCACTATCAGAGACAGGATACTGGGCTAGAATGGCCCATTGGTCTGACCCAATATTGTTGTTCTTATGTTCTCTTAACAGTCATGACTCACTGTTTCTTCCCAGCCAAAGTGATAGCAGCTATTTTGGCAAAACAAACAAACAAAAATCCTCCATGGTCTGCAAACTCAACTAAACATTTTACTTTGGTCAGCATCAGCAGTTTCTTGTCCTGAAATAAGATCTGGTTATATCAACATGGTGTTCACTTCACACACTTTGATTCAGTATTCTTTGGGGTGAGACTTGCCAACATGAGAAGGGTGTAAAGATCTAGGACACAGAGCTCACCCATTCAGGAGCTGTCTGGGATTGAGTCTCATGTACTCAAAAGGCATTTTACACCACTCTGACTCTGTAAAGGGTGTTAAAGTAAGTGTAAAAATTTAATTTTCAGAGC
Source organism: Trachemys scripta elegans (assembly GCF_013100865.1). Taxonomy (NCBI): domain Eukaryota; kingdom Metazoa; phylum Chordata; order Testudines; family Emydidae; genus Trachemys; species Trachemys scripta. The sequence goes on along the minus strand of NC_048301.1, from coordinate 53,220,273 downwards.
AGTGTAAAGAAAATCAGGATTCCTAATATGGAGACAAGAGATAAAAGATTGCAATCACCTGGATCTAGATATTTCTCTTGCATTTCATAAGCCAGGACTTAAATATTCAGCGTCTCTTGTTGCAGCGGCTTCAACTTCCACATTAATTACAAAATTACTGTATATGGATTGGAAGTTTTGTTTGGCCCCTATTTTAAACAAAAAATTTACATGAAGCACTATTATTTTGAAAGTATTTGATCTGTTCACGATGGAAAAGTTACATGTTGATTTAAAAACGGAAAAGTATATCTGTATCAAAGCTTATGAAGCTGATTTCTAATGAACTGAAATGTTAATCTTCCTTTGTCCGGAATCAAAACAACAAATAATCATCTTATTGTCTGCATTTATGAGTTGCCCTTTGCTGTGGTATCTGAGTAACAAATTCCTAGCACTTAGTATGTTACATATATTAACTACTGTTCTGCATCCTACCAACACCCTTGCGAGGCAGGATGCTACTATTCCAATTTTACATAAGAGAAACCGAGCCACAGAGAGAATAAGTGTCAGAGCCAGGATTAGCACTTAAAAGGTCTGAGCACAGTACTGAGAGCCACAGTTCCTAAGATGGTACCTCATTCTCTAACAGAAAGTAACCTGACATTTCCTTAGAAACAGATAAACTCACAAATTTTAGCTAGAATAAGGCACAAAAATGATCTGATTCAATAAAATTCTGAATCTAAATTTACCACTTCTGGGTATAACAAATATACATGAGTGTAGGGGCTGAAGAAATGCAAACATCCAAACAAAGAGGCCCAGAAGCTTACAAGACTTGGAATGCTCACTGGAAGAGCAGATGGCTTCCTCCATTGGGCTAGCCAATATGTCAGACAGATGACTTATTGAAGATGACTAGGCAGAATTTGGGATGTGGCATTTAAGCCCAAGGATAATACGGCCATCCTGAAAATCTTGTATGCATATTGTCCAGTGTAGGTCAGCAAGATCCAGGTTTCATGTATATTTTAGCTAGACAAAGAACCATTTTCACCATGGAACTCCTGTAAATGTTTTGCTGAGTGTTTATTAAGGGGAAGTGATAGCTTTAGCCAATCATCACTCCTTTCTAAAAATGCATGCTATTACAACTACTATGGAAACAAACAATTATGCCTCTCTTGAGGTCATAGCCTGAAGCTCATATTCAGATATATTCCTAGTTAACTCAGTGGGAATTGTGGGTGCTCAGCATCTCTCTAAGTCAGGCCACTTTTATTTACTGAAGGAGCCTAACTTTAGACACCTAATTTCAAAAATTTGTGACCCAAGAATCTTAAAATTATTTCTTACCAGAAGAAAGATCTGTACAATTTCTCTACCAGGTTTTCAATGATCTGATGTGGTCTATTTCTTATGCAACAACCATTACTGATGGGGAAAGTCAATTTCAGCTGCTGAAGTATAAGCAACAATATAATAAACATCACACTTGTGATGGCATAGTCAATACAGTGTCCTTTCCACTCTTTACCAGTTGGACAAACCTCTGAGGTAACTGGAGTTGTGGAAGCACATTTAGGAGATTTCTTTGCATTAAATTCTATTCATCTCAACTTCATGTGCTCAGTGCTAAAGTGCTAGAAGTTGTGTAAAATAAGAATAATAAGCAAATATAGACTGGACCCATTTGACATTTGACTATTGCCAACTCATTGAGAATGTACCTGCCACCTCATTTTGGCCCTCATGTAGGGTATTGATTAACATGGTTACATTTAGGAGGACCTTTTTGATATTCCATCCTGACAAGAAATTTTTAAAAAGTGGCTTTTATGATTAGCTGAAGTAATATGTTAACAGAGTCTCGTGATAAACTTATCAGAAAGCTGCAATGAATGATAGGGAAACAGGGACAGGATTCAAAACAGGGGAGTGTGATTTAAAAAAAAAAACATTTAAAATATATATCTTAAATAGCACCAATTGTTGTCAATGTATAGGAATTTTCATTTATATACAACAACAGGACAGGCAACAATGTACCTAGTGAGAAAATATTCACAGTAATGAATGCTTTTTGGAAGAAGGACAAAAAGTGGAATGTAAGCAGATAGGTTAGTAAAAATGATTAGTTAGGAACTATTTGGATAGTAAATGCTGTGAGTTTTATGACTGGCTGTCAGGAACCAAATGTATAAAATAAACCTTATATAAGATATAGAGAAGCCTGGAAATAAGTTTGTAAATGTGTGTTTAGCCTTTTTTGGAATCTAATATTAGAAAAGGACATCAGAAAAAGTATGCAATCATCTTGTGCACCTCTTTGATTGTAAATATATATATATATTTTTTAAAAAAGCTTTCACCCCAGGTAAGAAGGGCTAGAAATGCTTGAAGTATGCCAGCAGGAGGAGTGTTTAGACACCACGATAATAGGTGCTAGATGTACCAGGTAGGCTGGAGAAAATACTGATGGGCAGAGGAAAGCACTTTGAAGAGTTGGCTGCCACAGTGCAGTCTCATTTGGTTCAAGGCACACATCCACAAATGGTCAATTCAGGCTGTAGGTTTAGGAATGCTCCTGGAGTTATTACTGATACTAAACTCTCACACAGTAGCATCCATGAATAATATTTTCTGCACTCTCTGGCTTGGAGACCACACCCCATTCTGGTGAGTGATAACCTGTCCTCAGTTACACATGCCTTCATCACCTACCATCTGGACTACAGCATTGCAGCTGGGAAGCTGGTCTGCAAAATATCTAGAATTTTTGGAAAAAAATTAATCCCAAATCAGGACAAAGCAAAAAACTCAATTTTTCGTGAACATAAACTCAGCAATATTTTGTTTCAGAAACAAACATTGCCACTGCTACAATGTATTGGTGTTTCCAAAACAAAATGCTCACCCCACCTTCATGCCAGCCTACCTGGAGGACTACCTGACTTCCCACTTAGCGGGTTGCTGAATTGCCTGGCACCCAGCATCCCTGGGGCTGCCTGGCCGGGCAGCCCACTCACCAGACAAGCCTCCTGGGTAGCTAGACAGCCTGGGAGCCAGCCAGCCCGCCCATCTACCCAGCACTCAGCCTGGGAGACTGGTACACTGGGGAGCCAGGTGGGCTGGCGAGAAACTAGCTGTCCAGTCTGCCTGGTTTCTGTCAAAGCTTTTATTTTGATTCCATCAAATCATCATTTTCTGGCAGAAAACTGTTCTTTCAGAAAATTTTCAACCAGTTCTAATTGTGATATATCTGGGCACAAAGCCATCAGCCCCTAGGAAACTCCAAGTAATTCCGAATGTGGTAGCATGTCTCCTCAGCAACACGGGCTTCTGTGGGCACATTAAACCTGACCACCACTCGTAACACTGACTTCTCATGTAATATCCAGTGACAGGAAAAGTCTTGGCCTTTATCTTCATGGACCTTAAAGGCCCGAGTACAGCATTTCCAAAAGATTGCCTAATACTCAAAGATAAGACTTGTTGACAGCGACACTCCTCGGACACAATGGAATTTTCTACTACAAGACCATCTGTGCAGGCGTTTTATGGAGGGCTGGTCCCAGAATGTGGAACAAACTCCCACAGGAACTAGGAAGTTCCACAAGCCTCACCACCTTCCTCTCCAAGTGCGAGGTGCACTTTTTTCACCTTGCCTTCCCTCCCAGACACATGGCAACATGTGCGTATTATTTTTTCAAAAAGAGTCCTACCAAAACACATACAATTTTCTCCACCAGGGAAAGGATGAGAGAGAAAATAAACTATATGTCACAGATGTTAGTCACATCACTTAATGTACTACTGGAAGGTGCTCAGACACTACAGTGATGAGGGTAGTAAAAGAACTTATATAGAACAGAAAATGCACAGGAATAGGAAATCTAAGATTAGACATGGTCATGGAAAATTATTTTTATTAGTTTTGTAACCCTTCTGCCCATCTAAGTTGGCAGCAACAAGGGCCGGGTATCTAGGGGTTCCGTTTCAATAACGCAATGCAAAACCGGCTCGAGCCCCCACCCAGTGATCTGGGACAATTACATACAACCCCCTGGGTGCCTCTAAGAGGCAATACTTCCCCTCTCGCAAGCACGGAGTCTGAGTGTAACAGAAAATGTTTAATAACATGAGGTAACGACATCAGCATTAAATTGGAAAAACACCACAAACAGGATTCATAACACAAACTGTGACAGCGTACCCCATAAGGCTTTATGGGGGGACGTTTATAAATGTATGTATGATATAACTGGCTGTATGCTTGCTTGATTTCTAAGTAAGCTCTGTGAGGCATTTGGTCAGCTTCTTTAGGAAGGAATTCACCAGGTTAAGTACCTGATCAGGAAACACTTGGGGAACAATGCATCTTGGAATGCTCCAATCCACATGAGAAGTCTTCCTGGAGACATGCAAGATGCCATGTGGACAATGGCGTCGGCCTGCAAAGACTGAGTCATGCAGGGGCATGTGACTTGCCCAGGTGACTCCTAAACTCCATCTTGGAGCTGGACTTTGCAGAGGAGGGAGGAGGGGGGTCTCCACCCACAAGAGAGAGTCTATTTAAACCCAGGGGAGACCCCTCCATTTTGTCTTCAGCTGGCTAAAGAAGGAGCCTCTCCACCCCCCCCAGGATACTTGAAGGAGACTGAAACAAAGGACAGTAACTGCAGGGGGTGTGAGTGATTGCTGGACCCAGGCTAAAAGGAGATTAGCCTGTAAAAGGGAGCACTCTGGAACTGGTGAGGAAATTATCTGTATTCAGTTTGATTAGGCATAGATTCGCGCATTTTATTTTATTTTGCTTGGTGACTTACTTTGTTCTGTCTGTTACTACTTTGAACCACTTAAATCCTACTGTCTGTATTTAATAAAATCACTTTTTATTTAGTAATTCACTCAGAGTATGTATTAATACCTGGGGGAGCAAACAGCTGTGCATATCTCTCTATCAGTGTTATAGAGGGCGAACAATTTATGAGTTTGCCCTGCATAAGCTTTATACAGGGTAAAACGGATTTATCTGGGTTTAGACCCCATTGGGAGTTGGGCATCTGAGTGCTAAAGACAAGCACGCTACTGCGAGCTGTTTTCAGGTAAACTTGCAGCTTTGGAACAAGCGATTCAGACCCTGGATCTGTGTCTGGAGCCAAACAGGAGTGTCTGGCTCAGCAAGACAGGGTGCTGGAGTCCTGAGCTGGCAGGGAAAACAGAAGCAGGGGTAGTCTTTGCACATCGGGTGGCAGCTCCCAAGGGGGTTTCTGTGATCCAACCCGTCACACAAACCATGAGCAAAAAAACCCACCCCAGCAAGTTGGGCTGTGTCCTTTCCCTTGGGTTCTTGAAACCAGCAACCCAAGGATCACCAAAGTCCCAAAAGTCCAACAACCCCCCAAAGTCTCTGTCCCTGGTCAGTGCAGCCCCAGAGTTCGGGGGGGGGGGCACACAGGGTATTAAGGGGCACCTTACATGATCCGAGGCCAACGGGGTTCCGCCGCAGCCTTCACCACGAGCTGCTCCACTCCACCAGCTGCCCCGTGAGCTGCTCCCGCCATCCCACGAACTGCTCTGGCAGCTGCTCCACTCTGCTCACCGACCTGTGAGCCGCTCAGCTCTGCTCCACTTCAGCCGTCCTTTGGGCCGCTCCCACAAGGCTCCGCTCTGCTCTGCTCCGCTCCACTCCACTCACCGACCTGTGAGTTGCTCAGCTCCATTCCAACCATCCCTGCAAGGCTCCACTCTGCTAGCTGCTTCACCAGCCGCTTAGCAATATAGCTTCAGGCTCCCCCACTAGTTAACACAGCCTCAGTGATCTCAGCTCTTAATAGCTCTTTTGTGATTTCAGCTCTTAGCAATTTCAGCTCATAGTAGGGGAGCCCCAGTGCTAGTGCACCATTGGCCCAAAGTGAATTCAGCTCAGCAGTCTGTAACTAGACTTATAATGGAATCAAAGTTAGCTCTGATATTCAACAGTGGAGAGAGGAGGTAGTGCAATTGGTGTTTCAACCCCTCAGAGAGGGCCCATACCATCAGGTACAAACACCTGTCCCCATCCTCTCTCTATTCACTGGGTTTTGTAACCCAGGCCCCTTGTCAAGCAAGTGCTACTTAGGTAATGGTGAAGGACTCACTCAGTCCTTCTGTCATACAACAGTTTCACTGGCCTTGATTCACAGAATCAGGGTAACAAAACTTTATTCTTCCTGTCCCAATAACAGAGAAAACTGGGGATCCCACACCAGCCAAAGTAACCACTTTGAGTTGCTGTTGTTTCATGCCAGGCGAGTGGGTGTGCCTATGCAAACAAGATCAGCCCCTGGAGTTCTTTTCCACACTCGCCATAATTCACCACCAGATGTCAGGGTAGAGCTCATCCTGACTCTGCTTACAGTTTTATACACCATAGTCTGCATGTACACTGCTATACCATATATAGCAAGATATTTAAGCACAGTCCTACCTTTAACTATGTGACTGATCCCTTTGACTTCAATAGAACAATTCCTACTTAAAAATTAGGCGTGTGTTTAAGAGCATCTTGCTGAACTGTGACTTCAATAAGAGGTCAGACATAAAACATAGGAACATAAATATACACAATAGTTCTATCTACACTGTAAATACTACCATATTGGAGGACCCAATTAAAATGTGGTTGATCCTGAACTGGTGAAAACACAGTGTGATTTTACAATGTAGACCAGAGCAAAGAGTACTAAAGCCCCGTTAAATCTCAAGTCTGTAACATGGTATAAAAAACACAGCCATGTGCCATCCAATCTGTAAGTCTAAACAGCAATTCACACAGCTAAAACTTCAAATATCACCAAGGAATCCAGCTCACACATATGTCAAATTGACAGTGGCTATACATGGAATGTACTGATCTTTAAGGATTTGTGCAGAGTTGTACAAGATAAATCGCACTATTAACACCATGTTCATAGAGTTCATCGATTCATAGATTGTAAGGACAGAAGGAACCATTGTAATAATCTGGTCTGATGTCCTGTATAAACAGGAGTTCCCTGAATTAATTTTTGTTTGAAATAGAGCGTATCTTTTAGGAAAAAATATCAAATCTTTATTTAAAAATTGTAAGTGACAGAGAATCCACCCCAATTCTTATTGAATTGTTCCAATGATCAATTACCCTCACTATTAAAAAAAATGCACCCCATTTCTAATCAATTTGTCTAGTTTCAACGTCCAGTCTTTGGGTCTTGTTATACCTTTTATATGCTAGATTGAAGAACTCGCTATCAAATTTCTGTCCCCCATGTAGGTGCATCTGAACTGTGTTCAAGTTGCCCCTGAACCGTCCCTTTGAGAAATTAAACAGACTCAAGGAGCTTAATCTATCACTATAAGGCTTGTTTTTCAATGCTTCAATAATCATTCTTGTGGCACTTCTCTGAATCCTCTCCAATTTATCAGTATCCTTCTTGAACTGCAGACACCACAAGTGGACATAGTATTGAAGGAGTGGCTGTATCAGTGCCAAATATAAAGGTAACATAGCTTCCCTACTCCTACTCAAATATTCCCTTTTTATATCTCATTAGTCTTTTTGGCCACAGCATTGCACTGGAAGCTCATGTTCAGCTGACCATGCACCATCACTTCCAACTTCTTTTCAGAGTCACTGTTTCCCAGGATAGAGGCCCCATCCTATATGGTCTACATTCTTTGTTCCTAAATGCATAACTTGATATTTGGCTATATTACACCACATATTGTTTGCTTCTGCTCAGTTAACCAAGTGATCCAGATCATTCTGTATCAATCATGAGCTGACATAAATAGCTGCACAGAGGAAGCCATTTGCAGTACACAAGTTTTATTGGATCTCCAAAGCCCAGGAACTATGCTATATAATCTTGAATTCCATCTACTTGCATCTCATCTTTTAACTATTTACATACACCCACACATGCATATCTATATATACACACAAATACAGACATCCCATAACAGGTGGAAGGACTCTTTGTTACTTGCTGGTATAAAAACCTTCCTACCTACTATGATCCTTGACTGTGCTTTCTAGGCAATACCATAATAGTGATAATATACAGAAAATGCAGATTGAAAAAATTCCAATGAAATGGCTTTTCATTGGAATTTAGTAATTTCTCCAATCAAAGTGTTCCACAGACTAATTTCAACTAAGTTCCTCCAGAAATCAGGCAGGGTTCAGAACACTTTCCACATCCCACAGACACCTGCCTGGTTTCCTACCAGTTCACCTGGCAGGCAGGTAGAGACCCCAACGTCCATGGCTCTAGGACAGTCATCCTGGCAAACTGTCCTGGAGTCAGGGACACTAGGGATTCCGGCATCCACAACCACAGAGACCAAAGGGGCTTCTATGGTCCACTGTCCTGGGGGCAGCCAGCCAGATGGACTGCTCCAGAATTGGGAACCCCAGGGCTTTTCCTTTTGTGGAGAATTTCAGTTTTTGTCAAATCAACCCCAAAACAAATGTTAAAATATTGAAAACCTCTGTGAATTGCCTTTCTCCAACAAGCTCTAATATTCAAATTTAAAACTACATTTATAAGTGGTGAGTCTATAAACAATATAAATGTTTGAATATCCTTTAATTTAAGGAAAGTGACATACCAAAATAAAGTATATAGTGTACAACCACACATTTGTAGCTGATCATGCACCTTGCGTTTTTTTGATCGGGTGCAGAATTGGACCAGGTCATTTATTTTAATGTTCTCATACAAACATGAGAGTTATAATGCACACAGTGTCCTGTCCAGGTCTAACAGTGACCAAACTGGGTCTGGTGAAAAGCTGAGATTTATGTAAACCTTAAACTAAAAAAAAATATCTACCAATATTTCAGAAAGCGTCAAGGCACTAGTCCTTACCAAGGCCAACAGATTAAATCCCATTCTGAGTTCACAGATCAAACCCCTTTTGAGTTATCATGCAACAGAATATTTTTGGCAAAATTCAGACAAGTGCAAATTTCTCTTACTTTGAAACCCCTAAATCAGAGGAGCAATTTTCCAGTTTATTTCACAGAAGCAAAAAAATAGCTAATCTAGCATAAAAGCACTCTGATTTTTTCAGGTGGATTGTCAGAGTTTGGATGAAAATAGAGAGGGGGTCAGTAACAGCCTACTAATAAAACACTACATTAACTGGAGAGACTACAGTCTCTCCAAAATGATTTTCACTTATAAAATGCCAAATCACGTTACCAGCATTCATGCTTCTTTGACAGGTCTAGAGAAACTGTGCTGCCCAAGGTCAAAGAGCAAGTCAATGACACATCTGGACACAGAAACAAACTGTTTCATTGCAGGTATGTCAGAATATGTATCAAGTGTGTTCTTGAGTATGTGCCTCAAATACAAAAAGCAATAATCTTATGAAGTTTGAGAGTTGATCAGTCATTCAAGTGTTAAAACAATAATTCACCAGTTCACATAGACAATGGCATCTGAAACTGTCAGATGCCTGAAAGAAAGATGCATAATGACAATGAACTGTTCCCGTTAACATTGTTAATTTTCTCTTTTCCTTTGCTATATTCTTTTAAGAAACTTTAAAGTAGATAAATCTTTGTAGTACAGGATGAGATTGCTATTTGGTCAGATACCATTGTTGCACCAAGCCCTTAGCATCAATAGACCCACTAATGAATGAATAAACATATACTTGCGGACATACATTGTCCTATTTATGCCCAACTACAGTTGCAGATTCATTCAACAGCTGTTCATGTGCACCATTAGTGCCCTCTGCAGTGTGATAATATCGTTGCATTAAAATACAGAGCCAGAAAACAGTAAAACATAATGCAAATGCTAATAAGACATTAAATGATGCAACTTAATGCACACATTAACCAAAAAATGCTGATTACTTTTGTCAAGTTAAAAGACAGTACGATCATTTGAACAATTTCAGCAAACCCAAGCTGTTAACCTGCAAAGGCTTGCCTTGCACACATCAGTAACTTCACTCTGGCAAGTTGTTCCATAGACTTCAATTGCATGGTTTGCATGTATCAAGTTACTCTCATGTGGGTTTGTAGGATCAAGTCCTAAATATTTTAAATACATTTTTTCTATATATATATATATAGCTTGAACCAATTCAGAGCCTTGGGGCTGCTTAGTGCATGCCCAGAAAAGCAGTGCGTGTGATAAGTGGGGAAGGTCCTCATGATCATGAGCTGAATAGAAGACAGAAAAAAAAGGATAGGAATATATTATCAATTTCACAATGGAGAGACGTGAATAGTGGGATCCCCTAGAGATCTGTACTTGAACAGGTGCTTTTCAACATAGCCACACATTATCTTGAAAAAGAGGTAAACAGTGGCAAAATTTGCAGACAATACAAAATTACTCAATATAGGTAAATCCAAAGCTGACTGAATTACGAAGGGGTATCACTAAACTGGCAGACTGGGCAACAAAATGGCAGATGAAATTCAATGTTCATAAGTGCAAAGTAATATATATTGGAAAAAAATAATCCCAACTATACATACAAAATGATGGGGTCTAAATTAGCTCTTGCCACTCAAGAAAAAAATCTTGGAGTCACTGTGGATAGTTCTCTGAAAACATCCACTCAATGTACAGCAGCAGTCAAAAAAGCTAACAGAATATTAGGAATTACTAAGAAAGGGATAGATAATAAGATTGAAAATATCATAATACCTCTATATAAATCCATGGTATGCCCACACTTTGAATACTGTTCACCTCATCACAAAAAAGATATATTAGAATTAGAAAAGGTGCAGAGAGAGGCAACAAAAATGTTTAGGGGGTATGGAATGGCTTCCATATGAGGAGAGATTTAAAAGACTGGGACTGTTCAGTTTAGAAAAGAGATGACTAAGGGGAGATATGATAGAGGTCTATAAAACCAGGAATAGTGTGGAACAAGTAAATAGGGAAGTATTATATACTTTCAAAAAACACAAGAACTAAAGGTCACCCGATGAAAAGAATAGGCAGCAGATTTAAAACAAATGTAGGGAAATACTTCACAGTAAACCTGTGGAACTCATTGCCAGGGGATGTTGTGAAGGCCAAAAGTATATATATAGGGTTCTTGGAGGTTAGGTCTATCTATAGCTATTAGCCAAGACGGTAAGGGATGTAACCCCATGCTCTGGATGTTCCTAAACCTTCAGCTGCCAGAAGCTGTGAGGGGATGAATCATTCTAAATTGCCCTGTTCTGTCCATTCCCTCTGAAGCATTTGGCACTGGCCACTGTCAGAAGACAGGATACTGGGCTAAATGGACCATTGGTCTGACCCAGCATGGCCATTCCTATGTTCTAGTCTGTCATCTCAGTCACTGAGTCCATCCACTCTGTGCTCTCCTTCACCTTCAACTCTTTCATTCCTCTCACTCACAGCAACCCCAGCTGTGACTCACTTCCAACATCTCCTTCCTCCAATACTGCTCCTATCTTGCTGAAAGACTCTAGAGAAGTCCCATGACCACAGACGTCCTCAATTACAAATTCACCTTCCTGCTTCTTTTCTTCTACCATCTTCTTAGCCAAAAAGAACTACTCCATTTTCATTGATTCTCACTTACGCAACTGCCACCCTCATATGACTCCCTCATAAATTTGCCACCAGTTTGTTCATTGTATCTCCTAGATCCATTTTTTCCCTACTATTCACACCCCTGAAGCTGTTGTGCATCCTCTGTTAACTACTGCAGTTTCTTACTCTGGCCTTCACAATGCCCATCAAAATTTAAAATACTACTACTAAGAACATCTTCCTTAACCATTGTTTGGACCATGTCCCCGTTCTTCAAGTCCTTCCACTGACTACCTATTCTGTACCTCATCTAATACAAGCTTCTCATCCTTTGCTTTAAAGCCCTTCACAATATGATCTCCATTTTATCCATTCTTTCATCTTATGTTGCCCCCAGGCCAGCCCCTTCACTCTAACACCAATTTATCCACTTCTTCCACAAGCACCTTCCTGTTTTCTTCCATGCCATCCCCAATCCATGGAGCAGTCTACCTGGACTAGTCTATAAAGCACTCCCCTAACTCTGTCCTTCAAATTCCTCCTCAAGACCTAATTCCACTCTGATGCCTACTGGAAACTGTCAATTGATGATGGCTAGACTGGTAGCCAGAAGGGATTGATTTTCCTTGTTTATTTATATGTTTAACAAAATTCAAAAGCTGCAAAGTGCACAAATAAATAAACTATATAGCTAAATGTTCCTACCACTGAAAACCTCTCCTCTGTTCCCTATCCCCATCCCCATCAACTGCCTATTTGTTACATCTTGTCATAAATGGATTGTAAGCCTTTCAGGTCAGGGGACTGCCTCTTACTATGCATTTGTTCTGCACCTGGGCCCTGTGGAGCCCTAATCCTGACTGGAGCCTCTGGTTACTCTTGCCATACAAATAGATAATAGGTAACTATTTAGGAAGGTAATACTTAACTACCGCAACTGGAACCTTACCAGGATCCTGAGGTTAAGGTCCCATAGCTTTTATTTCTCAATCAAAAAACACCTATCGTCTGCAATATAGTACCCCCAAAACTATACAGGGGCAGCAGGCTCAGAAGTGTGTCACTAACTGAATCATCACCACCACCACCACCTCTTACTCCTGGTAGAATTCTGTGTTACTGAGCAATGCAGAATTTATGTTCTGCACAAAATTTTCTTAAAACTATACAGGGGCAGCAGGCTCAGAAGTGTGTCACTAACTGAATCATCATCACCACCACCACCACCTCTTACTCCTGGTAGAATTCTGTGTTACTGCGCAATGCAGAATTTATGTTCTGCACAAAATTTTCTTTTCCACCTCACACAAATGGGCTGCAGAGCTGCTGGCTGCCACTAGGGGCTGCTGCATCCCAGCTTCCAGATAGAAGACACTGTTGCAGGGGAGTGGGAGAAGAAGCTGGAGGGTTCCCGGCAGCTGCAGTTTCCAGAATACCCTGAAGGAAGGAGGCGGTATGCAGGAAAACCCCCGGTATGCATACAAGCCTAGGACCCCGCATCAGGCTGTTTCTCCCACTGGATCCCTGAGCTCTAGGGGGTAAAGGGAGTGTGGATGCCTGGGCTGGGAGGAACCCCACAGCTGGGCTCTGGGAGGGAGGGGGTAAGCAAGTCTGGGCTGGGGGATGCCCCATAGCTGGCTCTGGGGAGAAGGAGTATGGGTGTCTGGGCTGGGGGTTGAGGCCCTGCAACTGGGCTCTGGGAGGAGGGTCTGTCTCACCCAGCTGGGACCTGGTGGGGGAGAGGGAAGAGAAACAGGAACTGGATTGTCATAGGAGTTTAACTCTCTACTCCTGGGGGAAAATGTTTTGTTGCTTGTATTGTTACATACATAGTTGCTAACAGGTATTTTGAAAGAAATTACCAAAATAATTGAAACTAGCATGATAATATAGTATTATCTTGACAAATAAAATATGCGGAATTTTAAAATATTATGAGCAGATTTTTTAATTTTTTTGGTGCAGAATTCCCCCAGGAGTAACCTCTACAACCTCTTTCCTGAAGCATCCAAAAAGATCTTCCATTTAAGTCACAACCCACGCTGAGCCTGATTGAGAGGACTGCTGAGAGTGGACAGTATAACAGCCAAAGGTGATAAAGACACCAAGAATTCATTACATTTGTATTGTTTACTATCCTCTACCATATTTGTCATGAAAAAGCATTCATGTCCTGCCTCATTTTGGTCTCCTATAAATCTTTATCAGAAAACTAAGGTATCTGAATTTTAACGCATCACAAGCTGTATGACTTAGAGTGCCGGGCCTTTTTTTTTTTTTTGACCTTTTCAATAATCTGCAGGTCATGAGATAGCTCATTCTTGCTCTCCTTGGTTTATATCTTCCCTGATCACCGTGGGCAGGATCTAGAATAAATACTAACATTTATATTTAAAAAAATAAACAAACCCCTCAATAAGGAGAGAAATTCATAATTAAATGATGACATTCTATCCTGAAATGTTTTCTAGCCAACACAGAACATTATATATCACAAGCCTTTAGCTGGAACTCATGGGGACAAAGGGGAGAGGATGAAATGTCAGCTTCACACGTGAACCAAAAGTTTCCTTAAACTAAGGGTTGATCTTCACTGCAGAGTGAACTCAAGTTATAAACTTGAGTATTTCCCTGACTTAAATCCTGTCCACACACAAAAACCCTTAACATGAGTGTGGTTGTGTTTTTAACTTGAGTTGGCTGGCCTGACAGGGCATATAAACTAAAGCTCACCTTAGTACAACACATCAGCTGCTAACACAGCCACTAAGGCAAATCCCATCTACATATAAAAGCCATTAACTCCATTGTGGAAGTGCTTTTAACAGTAGCTGACTGGCCCAAGAGGGAGTACAGGCTACCTATAATTCAAGTGATCATCACCTATAAGTGCAGCCATCACAACTCATCAATTGTTAATGTGACCATTCTGTAGCATGGACACAGACCTATCACCATTTGATAGTCCTCCAGCACCTTACCACAATTCCTCCTGAGAGCCTAGAAAGGACAAACAAGCTCCTCAACAATCCTCCAGGAAAGAATCCAGAGAGCATCTCAGCTTAGAACTATGAGGATATCCCCCCCCAGAAGTCCTAGCGACCCACCAAGTGAGTGCAGCACTGGAATGGACCCAGCAGTTCAAGTGTTATTCTGCAGTGTGGCTGCTTTCACCTGACCTAGAATAAATCAAGGGGAGTAACTAGAATAAATTCTGCAGTGAGTCAATTTACATACAATTTGCTATCCCATGTCCTCTGAAGTACTGTTGAGGGATCTTGCCCATTAGTAGGGGGTCTTTAGTGAGTTTGAGAAAATGAGTGTGACAGTACCGCCCATAAGAGTTTATGGAAATATGCATATGAATGTATATATATAAAACATAACTAGAATGTGTTTTATAACTACATATGCCATGTAACATATCTCTGTAAAGGTTCTGATCTACTGAATCTATTAATCCTATTTGTATGCATGTATCATTTTTGTATTCGAAGTTATGAATATTGGCTGCATACTTGTTTGATTCTAAGCAGGCTGTAGTGAAGCAGTTGGTCAGCTTCCTGAGAAAAGACTATTCTCAGTAAGTGCCCAATCTGAAAACACTTAAGCCAACAATGAACTTGGAGACACCAATAAACATCTGGGCTTTCCCAGGAATGTGGCTTGGCTGGTAAGGAACTCAGTCATGCATGGACATGTGACTTGCCCAGGTGACTCCAAAACTCCATCTTGGAGCTGGACTTTGCATAGGAGAGGGGCGGGCGGCTCCACCCACAAGAGAAAGTCTATTTAAGCCCGTGGGAGACCCCTCCATTTTGTCTTCAGCTGGCTAAAGAGAGAGCCTCTCCACCCCCCAGAGGATACCTGAAAGAAACTGGAACAAAGGACAGTGACTGCAAGGGGTGTGAGTGATTACTGGACCCAGGCTAAAAGGAGATTAGTCTGTATAAGGGAGCATTCTGGAACTGGTGAGGATCTTATCTGTATTCAGTTTGATTAGACATACATTTGCATGTTTTAGTTTATTTTGCTTGGTGACTTGCTTTGTTCTGTCTGTTACTACTTGGAACCATTTAAATCCTACTTTCTGTATTTAACAAAATCACTTATTATTTATTAATTAACTCAGAGTATGTGTTAATACCTGGATAGGCAAACAGCTGTGCATATCTCTCTATCAGTGTTATAGAAGGTGAACAATTTAGGAGTTTACCCTCTATAAGCTTTATACAGCTTTATTTGGGTTTATACCCCATTGGGAGTTGGGCATCTGAGTGTTAAAGACAGGTATACTTCTGTAAGCTACTTTCAGGTAAACCTACAGCTGATAGGGGATGTGATTCAGACCTGGGTCTGGGTTTGCAGCAGGCTAGTGAGTCTGGCTCAAACCAGGCAGGGCACTGAAGTCCTAAGCTGACAGGGCAGAAAAGCAGGGGCAGAAGTAGTCTTGGCACATCAGGTGGCGGCTCCCAAGGGGATCCAACCCGTCACAATGCGTCTGAAAAATGGCTCCGCTATAAAAGATCCAATAAAAACCAGAAAGTTGGCTAACCACAGATCACTAACTTAACTGTTGTGGGTGTGGCACATACTCTTGCCCACTGTCATACATGGAAGAGCAATGGAACTGAATTTGTGAGGGGGAAGGGCAATAAAGAGAGGACAGGAAAACCAACACCTAAAAAATGCTAGGTGTTCTGTTTAAATCACATTGTTTTTTAAGAAGGGAAAAATCACTCAGCTCGGTGTTTTTGCATATATAAAAT
The DNA here is from genome assembly GCF_013100865.1 of Trachemys scripta elegans. Taxonomy (NCBI): domain Eukaryota; kingdom Metazoa; phylum Chordata; order Testudines; family Emydidae; genus Trachemys; species Trachemys scripta. Next base: position 53,203,967 of record NC_048301.1, on the reverse strand, counting down.
AAGTTAGCACCATCTAGTGGCATTAGAAATATTGACTCAGTTTTGAAACTGCAAAACCCTCTATCTTAATGCAGATGATTTTCCAATGGTGCCTTATTAGGTACATAAGTCTATATTTTCTAATGGGTGAAATCCTAGGACTACTGAAGTCAATAAGAGTTTTGCCACTGATTTCAATAGGGCCAGGATTATATCCAGCATGCTAAAAGTTAAGCTCCTAAATAAAATGTGAACTAATCTCAATTCCACCAGACCATCAGGGCATAAATCCCCTAACCCCTGCCAAGCAAACAGAGGTGGATTAGTCTAACATAAATCACATACACTAGAGTTTGTCCAGCAGCAAACCCCCCAATCCTTGTTTCTTGTTCTTGTTTCTAAACACACACACACACCCTTAAACACCCTTCTTGCTTGGCAAAGCATAGAGGATGTGCTGGGATGTGCACCCATTCCAGCCCAGAGTTAACAAGGGCCTCAGAGCCCAGTTAGGTTACCGGGTGTCACCTGAGAGACAGAAGGCCAAGTTTAATTGAGAATAAAGCCCAGCTGAGGAAGGGTTGGGTCAGCACTATACAGACAAGAGGCTGAAAGCAGGAGGAGCCTGCAGGGAAAGGAGGGAGGTGGTCAGGACCAAGAGGAAGCCTCAGAGGGTGGGGAGGAGAGGAAGCACCAGGATCCTGTCCTGTAGTAAGGAGTCTAGAAAGAGATTAGGAAGGGGTGAAGTAGCCACAGGGAGTAGAATTGGCTCTTGTGGTAAACCCAGGCAAGTTACAAGAAGAAAGGCTATTGCAAAACAAACAGGCAGCAAAGGACACCCTATACTGTGAAAACTACCTTCCACAACATGGATGCAAAGAGGTGCAAGAGCAGTGAATGGAACACCTGTTACAGAGCACTTCATACCATTCTCTGACCAGGATACTGTTAATGGTTGGCATCACAGCAGAGGAGCTCCTCATAGAAGAGCTAAATATGATCATCACTACTTTTGACCACACCAGCTACGACTGGAAGACTATGTCAATGATTCCGGCCTTGCAGATTTAAGCTTTGAAGATGAGGAAATACATTTAAAACTTAAGTTGCCAGACAAATCTGTCTATCCCCATTACTAATATTCCATTGACTGCATAGATGCTAAAAGCAAATGAAAATGATACAGTCCACATATGGTCTGAAGATGAAGCATCCTCAGGAGAAGGGCAAGTTATAGTGTAACTCCAATTTACACATTACAGCAGCACAAAGGGATCAAAAGTTTTCTTAAAGGGAGAGCTGTTGTACAGGAATCCCAGTGGGATAAAGGCAGCAGAGCCAGCCTGTTTGACACCCCCATCTTCCCTTTTCCTTTACATGGAGGGCATGCCTCCCCATCCCTGGCCCATTCAACATGGAGTGAAGCAACAGGAGTCAAAGTAGCAGGGACTGGAACACACTACACTCTGGTGATTTTGAGCCAGCATAACATTCCCTATGATGCTGTTCCAGACAGCACAAATTAGAACATCCACAAGGTTTCTCCAACTTGTGCCAGGTTTAATAGGCAGAGGTTTAAAACAAACAAAAGTAAGTATTTCTTCACACAACACAGTCAACCTGTGGAACTCTTTGCCAGGGGATGTTGTGAAGGCCAAAACTATAACAGAATTCAAAAAAGAGCTAGTTAATTTCTGGGAAGATAGGTCCATCGATGGCTATTCACCAGGGTGGACAGGAATGCCAAACATGCTCTGAGTGTCCCTCTAACCTCGATTTACCAGAACCTGGGAGTGGACGACAGGGGATGGATCACTCAATTACCTGTTCTGTTCATTCCCTCTGAAGCACTTGGCATTGGCCACTGTCAGAAGACAGGATACTGGGCTAGATGGATCTTTGGTCTGACCCAGTATGACCGTTCTTAGGTTCTTATGTTTAGTGTCAGTGATTATGGGTTTTGAACCATGGCTGACTGGGCTCTTCAGAGCTTGCAACCTGCCATCCAGTGACCCACTAACTATTGTCAGAATAGGAGCTGAACACTGACAGAGGACCCCAGTTCTGGAATCTGATTGGCAAAATCCTGGGTATCCTGACTGGTTCATAGTTTTTATTTAAACCCAGCACAGGAACAGAAAGTTGTCCGTGATACTGGGTCCTCCCTCCTTTGAACGGCTTCTCCTGCAATATCTGCTCCTACTGCCTGCTGCTGATCTCCTGGTAACCTGACCCTGCCTGACTCCTGACACCTGATTCTTGGCTGCCCTCTGGCCTATCAGACTCTGATTTTTTGTTAACCTGAACATGCCTGCTTCCTGACACCTAATGTCAGTTTGCCCTCTGGCCTGTGTCAGACTCTGACCTTGTATCAGACCCAGCTTGACTCCCGACTCCTGCCCCAATCACTAGATCAGACTGTCACATCCCAGTCATGACAGTTAGCTCCAGGATCAGAGGAGAAGGAAAAGCCATACCATATGGGTTTCCAGGACAGTTATTCCATCCTCTACTTTCTTTTCTCTACAATGTATTTTGGAGGTAGGTTTCCAAAACATAATAGCAATATGAAATGGTGGCAGTTTAACAACAACTTACCTGAAAGCATAATTAGGCTTGAATTTCTCAAGATCTCCAGTGTGCTAATTATAATTAAAATAAGCTTAGTGATCATTCACTTAAATTAATTTAATTAACTTCTTTATACCTCAAAATACAGTCAATATTCTGACACACTGCAAGATGACCATTAAATGAATCCATCATCTATTTCAACTTGGTGAATATATGGTACATAGAAAAGCCAATCTCACAATGAGTGCTCTGGCTAGGAGTTTAACACTGGCAACCTCAAGTCTGGTATTAACCTTTCACTTTTCTGATGGTTACTTTACACTCCTCAGAAAAGTTTCCTAAGTTCACACTAAACAATACTTTAGTGATATCTCAAAAAATTGGGTATAAGCAGCATATGCCTTTAACACATTTTAAAATCAAGCACCAAATATTAATTTACAATTGGTTCCTGATAGGTAACAAATGGAGAATAAGTGTCATTTTTGTCAATTATCAACATTTATAACAGATTTCAATAGACATTCAAATTTTACTATAAAGAAACTTCCTTCCTCATCTCCTCTAAACAAAATCCACCCATTGTGCAGAGATACAAACTTACCCATTCTTGGGATTTAGCTTTATTGAGGAGGAAGTCGACAAAAATAAAGTTTCAGCTTATGCTTTCTCTCCAGGCTTGGCTGTTCTTAGGCTTTCTAATTCAGGGCTTCTCAAAACAAAACTCTAGACCTTCTCTCTCCTAGTCAATCACTCATACCCCCTTCTATCCAGATGGGGAAACAGGCCACCTGCCTCAGTGGATCAACAGAACCCATTTAACATTCCCCATCAGGATCAACACTTACTGCTAAGAGGGTGGAGTGTTTCATGTGTCATCTGCTAGGTAATAAATTCAGAGGACTCCATGTTTCTAAAACTAAACAGACAATTGTTTAGACAATTGCAGCTAGCATTCAAGCCATGTATGCATAGACTGACAAACTGGTGCCTTTTCCAAACTCTTCCTTCCTAGAACTTTTGTTCCTCTATCCAAGTTCCATGCAGTATGGTACAGCCAGTATTATATTTACATAAAGGTAAACTCAGCATAAAATCATCTCATTTTTTTCCATTTTTAAACCTGCATTGATATAGCATTTCCCAAAATATAGGCAATATTCATTTGTATGGATCTACCATCACTAGTAACTCCTATTTCAGTATCATTACAGTACAGACACTTTATACAAGAGGGCCAAATGCTGCAGCCCCTACCCACATGATTAATCCCAATGGGATAGTTTATATGAATATATGCTGCAAGATCAAGCCTGTAGTTAACTGCTTTTGGGATGAGGAATAGTAAAATGTGAAAGTTTCTGGCAGACTGTTCATTTAGAAAAGTTTATTTCTAGAGCTGGTTGGAACTTTCTTGACTAAATAAAATTTCACTGAAATACACTTTTGGTGATACATCTCTGTGAAATGCTTCATTTTTCACAAAATTTTCACAAAGAGACAGAGCCAGTCTCTCTCACTCTATAGCCTGTTGTTTAGGACACTACCCTGAGATGCTGGAGAGATTAAGGTCCCTGCTCTGCCTAATTCAGAGTGATGTGTAATGAACATCTCTGATTCAGGCAGAGCCCGTCTCCCCCAGGTTTTGAGCTGAAAATGGAAAATTCCATTTCTCTGAAAAAATTGTCACAAAAATGGAACTATTGTCCTCCCGCCAGTTCTAATTATTAGTGCCAGATTTCCAGCTATGTTACTGATCAGCACAATTAAAGATCAATTAGACATTGTTATTGCTTTCCCCAGAGGAAAATTGCTCTGATGTGAGATTAATCACTAGATTACCCTGCTCTGACATACAGAGCAAAATGCACAGAAACAAAAATGTATTCTGTGGTGTGGTCGCAAATAGTTGTCATATTAGACTATGCAGGGTCAGCATGGCTCAGCATGCGAAATCACATTAAAAAATTATTTTACTGACATTATGAATGGAAATTGCTTCCCAGAGTAAGTTGTATTACCTGGTATAAGCCTTCCCAGCTTCTTTGTACGGGCCTAGTTCTTACGCTAATTTTAAACATACATAATTCTGTTTGGTGTAAGTCTGGAATAACTCCACTGAAGTCATTCCAGACTTACACCAATCTGAGATCAGAATCAGGCACACAGTTAAAATTCATCATTCCATGCTGATGTATAAAATTCTGATTGCATATGTTGCTGTGCTTTATATGTTAGATGATGCAAGCCCATTAAGGCACCACATAAGACAAATAAAATATTCTAGACTCCCATGACTGAAAGAGCAGGTTTTCTGACAAAAATCTCTCAGTATACAATTCATAAATCAATAAACTAAAAAGGTCTGGTGTAATCCAACAATGTTAATTTATCTGAAATTTTTCACAGAATAAGAACTTAAAGTTCTTCACTTTATGTAATCTGCAGGGAAAGGATGTCCCATTGTTCATGGACAGAAAGAATGACAAGGCAGACATGAACAATTCCTTAGCATAATATCTATATGGTTTTCTAATATTTACCACCACCCCCACCCCACAGAGAAAAAAAAATATATAAGTTTTGCTCCCGAGTGGCACCGATTCTCCATCAACTGTGTAGTGTGGCTGCAAATTTCATGTTTTCAGAAGAGTAATCCAGTGGTTGTTTTCTTTCATACTCTTGGGTTGGACTGTCAGGGCTTCTGGATCACATAAGCACCAAGATGTCTTCTGGTTTATGAAACCTAACAGCTAGACTAAGGCCTGGTCTACACTATGAGTTTCGGTCGAATTTAGCAGCATTAAATCGAATTAAACCTGGACATGTCCACACGACAAAGCCCTTTTTTTTTTTTTGACTTAAAGGGCCCTTTAAACCGGTTTCTTTACTCTACCTCTGACGAGGGGATTAGCGCTGAAATCGGCCTTTCTGGGTCGGATTTGGGGTAGTGTGGACGGAATTCGACGTTTTTGGCCTCCGGGAGCTATCCCACAGTGCTTCATTGTGAGCGCTCTGGACAGCACTCTCAACTCAGATGCACTGTCCAGGTAGACAGGAAAAGCCCCGCGAACTTTTGAATTTCATTTCCTGTTTGCCCAGCGTGGAGAGCACAGGTGACCACGCAGATCTCATCAGCACAGGTAACCATGATGGAGTCCCAGGATCGCAAAAGAGCTCCAGCATGGATAGAACGGGAGGTACAGGATCTGCTTGCCATATGGGGAGACGAATCAGTGCTAGGACACTTTACCACACCAGGCCAGTAGCACGTAGTCTGGAATCATTGCATAACAAAGCATGGCAGCGTATGGTTCCAGTGTTTGCCGGCATGCAGACAACATCCATTCCTTATCTCTGTTATCCTCAGGAGAGTGATATCATTCAGGGTCACCTGGTTGAAATGGGGTGATTTCATTAAGGGGACATTCAGAGGTGCCCATTCCTGCTCGGCTGAACAGAAATGTTCCCAGCTGTTAGCCACGCGGTGGGGGGGAGGGGTGAAGTGATCATCCCAGAAAATTGGGTGTGTGGGGGGGGTTGTTGGGTTTGTGCTATATGTTAACCTGGAAATCGCAGCCCCTCCTTTTACATTGCAAACCCATTTTAAATGGCCAACCCAAGGGGTACTTGCTATGGGAAATGAGGGCACTGCTGTTTGAAACCATTCCCACATGTTAAGAAGGTTAAAAAAGCCAAAAGACTGTGGCTTACCATGGCTGCCTGCAAGCCGAATTCTGTTGCCTGGCACTGCGTGAGTGATCTCTCACACCAAACCGGCAGGCCCTCAATATAAGAGGAAAAATGCGACCTTGTAATGAAAGCACATGTGCTGTGTAATGTAAACAAAAAAATTTAACGTGAAAGAGCGTACCCATTGTTCTCTAAAATGTGTCTTTTTAACCACCTTTCCCTTCTCCTCCACCAGCTGCAAATGTTTCTCCTTTGCAGAGGCTAGTGAAGATTAGAAGGAGAAAATGGCGGACTCGGGATGATATGTTCTCGGAGCTCCAGATGTCCTCCCACCCTGACAGAGCACAGCAGAATGCTTGGAGGCAGTCAATGTCAGAGTGCAAAAAAGCACAATATGAACGAGAGGAGAGGTGGCGGGCTGAATCGTGGGAGCAAGTGGTGGGCTGAAGAGGATAGGTGGCGTCAGCTTACTGACAGAAGGCAAGAGTCGATGCTCCAACTGCTGGAGCATCAAACTGATATGCTCCAGCATATGGTTGAGCTGCAGGAAAGGCAGCAGGAGCAGAGACTGCCACTACAGCCCCTGTGTAACCAACAGCCCTCCTCCCCAAGTTCCATAGCCTCCTCACCCAGACGCCCAAGAACACGGTGGGGGGGGCCTCCGGCTACCCAGCCACTCCACCCCAGATGATTGCCCAAGCATCAAAAGGCTGGCCTTCAATAAGAGTTAAAGTTTTAAACTGCAGTGTGTCCTTGTCCTTCCCTCCTCCCCCAACCCTCCCGGGCTACCTTGGCAGTTATCCCCCTAATTGTGTGATGAATTAATAAAGAATGCATGAATGTGAAGTAACAATGACTTTATTGCCTCTGCGAGTGGTGCTCGAAGGGGGGAGGGGAAGGTGGTTAGCTTACAGGGAAGTAGAGTGAACCGGGGCAGAGGGTTCATCAAGGAGAAACAAAACAGAAGTTTCACACCGTAGCCTGGCCAGTCACAAAACTCGTTTTCAAAGCTTCTCTGATGTGTACCGCACCTTGCTGTACTCTTCTAACCGCCCTGGTGTCTGGCTGCACATAATCAGCGGCCAGGCGATTTGCTTCAACCTCCCACCCCACCAAAAATGTCTCCCCTTTACTCTCACAGATATTGTCGAGCGCACAGCAAGCAGCAATAACAATTGCAATATTGGTTTTGCTGAGGTCTATCCGAGTCAGTAAACTGCACCAGTGTGCTTTTAAACGTCCAAATGCACATTCTACCACCATTCTGCACTTGCTCAGCCTATAGTTGAACAGGTCCTGACTACAGTCCAGGCTGCCTGTGTACGGCTTCATGAGCCATGGCATTAAGGGGTAGTCTGGGTCCCCAAGGATCACGATAGGCATTTCAACATCCCCAACTGTTATTTTCTGGTCCGGGAAGAAAGTCCCTTCCTCCAGCTTTTGAAACAGACCAGAGTTCCTGAAGATGCGAGCATCATGTACCTTTCCCGGCCATCCCACGTTGATGTTCGTGAAACATCCCTTGTGATCCATCAGGGCTTGCAGCAGCATTGAAAAGTACCCCTGGCGGTTTATGTGCTTGGTGCTCCGATGACAAGATAGGGATGTGTGTTCCGTCTATCACCCCACCACAGTTTGGGAATCCCATTGCAGCAAAGCCATCCACTATGACCTGCACGTTTCCCAGAGTCACTACCCTTGATATCAGCAGGTCTTTGATTGCGTTGACTGCTTGGATCACAGCAGCCCCCACAGTAGATTTGCCCACTCCAAATTGATTCCCGACTGACCGGTAGCTGTCTGGCATTGCAAGCTTCCACAGGGCTATCGCCACTCGCTTCTCCACTGTGAGGGCTGCTCTCATCCTGGTATTCTGGCACTTCAGGGCAGGGGAAAGCAAGTCACAAAGTTCCACGAAAGTGCCCTTACTCATGCGAAAGTTTCGCAGCCACTGGGAATCGTCCCACACCTGCAACACGATGCGGTCCCACCAGTCTGTGCTTGTTTCCCAGGCCCAGAATCGGTGTTCCACGCCATGACCCTCCCCCAGTAACACCATGATTTGCACATTGCTGGGGCCTGTACTTTGTGAGAGGTCTATGTCCATGTCAATTTCTTCATCACTCTCATCGCTGCGCAGCAATCGCCTTCCTGGTTTTGCTTTGGCATGTTCTGGCTCTGCATATACTCCAGGACAATGCGTGTGGTGTTCATAGTTCTCATAATTGCCGTGGTGATCTGAGAGGGCTCCATGATCCCAGTGCTATGGCGTCTGGGCTGAAAAAAGACACAAAACGCGTCTGATGGAGGGAGGGAGTGAGGGGCGAGTGATGACATGGCTTACAGGGAATTAAAATCAACAAAGGTGGCTGTGCATCAGGGAGAAACAAACAACTGTCACACAGAATGGGCACCCCCAAAGATTGAACTCAAAACCCTGGGTTTAGCAGGCTGTTGATTTCACGGAGGGAGGGGGAAAACAAATGAACACAGAACAAATCTGGTCCATCTATCTTTTACATCTTGGGTTGGCAGCAGACAGTGCAGCATGACTGATAGCCATCGGCATCTTCTGGGTTCTCGGCAGAAAATGCTGCATTACGACTGCTAGCCATCATCGTCAAGACGGTTCAATAGGACTGCCGACAGGACAGTCTCCAGGAGACAAAACATGTCTGCCCAGGTGCCTCTGATTGAACTCACTGAGGAGTATGACGATGATGGATACCAGTCGTAATACACTACTACTGCCAAAAGGCAATTAGCTGCTGCTGTGTAGCAATGCAGTACCACGTCTGCCGGCACCGAGATGACATATGGTGATGGTGAGCTGAGCTGAGCAGGCTCCATGCCTGCCGTAGTATGTCGTCTGCACAGGTAACCCAGGTAAAAAGGCACAAATCGATTGTCTGCCATTGCTCTGATGGAGGGGGAGTGACCTGACGACATGTACCCAGAACCCCCCGCGACACAGTTTTTGCATCATCAGGCATTGGGATCTCAACCCAGAATTCCAATGGGTGGTGGAGACTGCAGGAACTGTGGGATAGCTACCCACAGTGCAACACTCTGGAAGTCGACGCTAGCCTCGATACTGCGGACGCAGTCCACGGACTTAATGCACTTAGACCATTTTACGTGGGGACACACACAATCGACTGTATAAAAACAATTTCTATAAAACCAGCTTCTATAAATTCGACCTAATTTCGTAGTGTAGACATACCTTAAGACACCTCTCTCTCTCTCTCTCTCTCTCTGAGAAAGTAATATCACAGTACTCTATACAAAGGAAATCAGGAGAAACATTACATTATCCTCTTCTTCTCCCACTCCTTTTACCTATTTCTGATGATTTTACCCTTATCTTCTGTATGTATCTCAGTCCAATATTTATTTTTCCTATGGTAGGCACCTATGTCCATTTTGTTGTGCATTTGAGTCTATCATCCCACCCCATCCCCAGAGCTTTCTCCACTTTACTGATGTGTAAGCAATTTCCATTTTGTACTTCTGCTTGGTATTATTATTCCCTACGTGTGTTACTTTGTATGTATCTAACTTAAATCTCAGATAGTTGGCATTGCCCAATTTCTCTAAAAATCCCTAAATTGATCAGTAATTTGTCTGGCCTTTCCTTGTTTGCAGTCAGTTTAAATTTGATATGGTCTGAAAATTTGATTTATGTACAATTGATTCTTCCTGTAGATTGTTTATGAAGATATGGAAATAGTATTGAACCCAAGACAAACCTTTTTTTCATGTTTTATACAACTTTCCTAATTTGAAGTCTATTTATAATCTTTCTGTTCACCATACAGCAGTCAATGTACCCATTCCACAATAACTTGTTAAAACAAACATCATTCTAATATCTCATTTAACTCCCTTCCTATGCAGGATCCTAGTTAAAAGCTTTACTAAATTCTAAATTAAACGTGGGCCAAAATCAGAAGCTCAAATTCCCTGCCCTTATGCACCATCTTAGAAACAAACCAGCCATGATGGTTTAATGTCATATTCAAAATGGGAAAGGAAATATTTTACTGTACCTGGTTGGATGCAAAACAAGAAGGTAGAAATCTTGCAAGAACTGCCAATCTTGGGAGATTTGTGTCAACTTGGACCAAAGTCTAATAAGAACTATTAATAAGTCTAATTTGAGATTTTGGATCTTCAGCACTTTTGAAATTCAAGGGGCTCAGTTAAGTTCCTAAATATGGATTTTGGAGCCTAATATCAGGCATCCAGTTCTGAATGCAGTCCAGTGTAAACAGATTGGGTGATGCCATGGAAATAGTCTCTAAGGTGCCACAAGTACTCCTGTTCTTTTAGTCTGATACAAGAAAATATTCCAACAGGAAGTTCCATTATGAAGTCTATAGCTAAGAACAAGTACATTTTCTTCTCTTATTTATAACCTTCTGTAAATTCCTTGTACAAGAGAAAACAAGACTCCAGTGGCCTCCAAGCATCAGAGAAAGCCAAAGTAAATCAAGGGGAACAAATTTAGAGACCCTTCTACCAGCTGAGAATAGCTATGGATGACCTTGGAAACATCAGTTACAAAGATAAGCATCAGTACCTGTTAGGAGGCTGCACAATGTGTAAAATTCACAAGTCTTGGATATTATGATGGAAGTCTACCTCTGGGGCAGATATGATTATGGAAGTTTGAACAGTGGAGGTGAGTCAGACCACTTAGCAAGGATGACTGCATAGTTGAAATATCCGAACAAGTCCGAACAAGATCATGCTCTTCATGATAAACAACAGGCACAAGTATTAATATTTACTCACAGATGCTACAGTGATAGTCTGCAAACCACAATTTCCCCACATATTGAGAACAGAAAACAGTTCTGGAAACTATTGACAAATATTGACTTAGACATGGTAACTAGTGTAGTGTTCAGTTTTCATATCAAACAACATATGATCATATGAATCTTAGACTCCATAATGGTGTAAACTATTGTTTGTTCTGTCTTCCTTCAACTGGCTGCAATTTATACAGTATATTGCCTGTGCCAACAAGATGCTATTGAGTGGGCTAAATGGCTGTAATTTAAATAAAGAAAGATAAGAACAGAAAGAAGTGCTGTGCAGGAACTAGCCTAGTACATTTCTCCCTAATGGGGTGCCTAATCTGGCTGTTCTTTAAACAAAAAAATCTTGGTACCAGAGCATGAAGATGAAAATTCTGCAACTGACCACTCACAGTTTATTTTTTCTCACCATTTGAAAGCATTTTCCTATGGGACCCAATTGACAAGGTTTGTTGTTCTGTAATGACACCACAATAGCTGTAAAATAGTTGCCATTCCAGAAAAGTTTTATCAACAGTTATTGGTCTGTGCTATCTGGGATACTGCAACTATTTCCAGTTTTGGTATAGAGCATTGTGCTGTGGGTCAATATTAACTTTTGTTATGGCTCACACTGCATATTTAATTCTGCCTATGATAAACTTTAAAATTAAGCTCAGTTGTTCAGAAGTACTGATTATATATTTTCTAGATCAATATAAAAATAAAATGTGATTGAGTAACAAACTATATTATACCAGTTTAAAATCAGGGGGGTTTCTATTGAGAAGTCATTGTTCTCACCTTAGTCACACAAAACACATGCACAGAAATTATCATCTTTACAGCTAGTACTGTATAAGGAAATAACGCTCGGAAAAAAGAACATTCTTCTGCATCCTGAAACTGTATATTGGCATATGTGCTTCCAAAAGGCACCTGGTTGGTCTTGAAACTTTAACATAAAGGCTCAGAACAGATCATTGCAAGACACAGTTTTCAGTATCATGGACACCAAAGTTTGCAGCTGTTCACTTGCCACATTCATATAAACATTCCACGTACATCTGACTAGAACACACCTGCTGTGATGCTGAAGGTGCCAGATATAATTTATTAGTTTCAGCTGAGTGTAACTGGGAAAGAACAGCAAAGCAGATACGGTGACTGTCCAGTTGTGAAAAGGTTAAAGTAATTAAATATATTTGCTACACGGCCAGCATACTATAAAGAGTTAATACCACTCTTTTCCCAAAAAATGTTTTGGTTAACCAATGGCAAAATATAATATGAATGAGGAGTTAATTGATACTCAAAGAGAATGTTTGAGAAGTAACAGTCCTCAGAAAACATGTACCTTTTTCTTCAAACATATATTGATAAAATGTAGTAATATAATTAACTTCACCAACTAATAGGGAGAGTACATTAAAAGAAAACCTCAGTCCTTTAGATCCTTTCAAATGGACACATCAAGGAGCACTCCCATTCATTATCAGACAAATGGTCATTTCAACAAATGTGGCAGAAGCTAAAATAAAAATGGCATTACAAAAAGTTCTTCTGAATGCTGCAAGACAAAGATCCCCTAAATGCCTCTCATCGTGAATTCCCAGGTAAGCACTTTATCAAGAAAGCTTTGTAAAGAAAAAAGCAAGAAGTCAGTGACTTTTCTTTGGCACTCACTCTTAAAGGTCACCACTATTGCACATACTTTGATGCAGATTGCCCTGATGATGACCACTAATTTGCTCATCATGAAAGTGAAGAGGTTAAAGGTTTGTCCTAACAAGTTCAGTATTGGTCCAATTTTCACTAATGGTTAAATGGTCCCTTGATTTTTGGGATGCTGCCTAAATTAGGAAAGTTAGTGGCTATTATCCCTTTTAAAAAAACATTTTCTTTGTCTTTTTGGCTAAATTTTTAGATGGCAACAGGTGCAATCCACACATCTGATTTTAACGCCCAGATTCACTTGACTTTAGAGACAGTCATAGTACTGATACTACTTCGGTCAAAAAGCACAAATGTTCTAATGATGTTTTCTCAGGATTAGTCATTTTACATCTTTCAGTAGTTTTCTCCTTTGAACTTGAAAACACATCATTTGGAATGTTTGGAAGCAAAGCAAGGTTCATCAAGTACTGGTCACAATGGGTTTCATTTATGGCTGGAAGGACATTTTGACTCTATATCTATGAACAACTGCAAGCTAGTTCTGCTCTGCTAATGACACACCATTCTACAAAGTTCTACTGGTCACACGTTTGCCTTTGGTCAACGTTTGTTTAGATCTCTGTAATACTTATTTTCAATTCTCCATCGTCTGTGTCATTCATAATGAAGTCAGCAGTGCATTTATTTTATGGGATGCTGTTTTGGTTATATAAAAACCAGGACATTAGTGATTCCATATTGATGTCTGTGCAGAAATCACATGACAGCAGCAATGGCAATTTTCCTTTTCAAAAATTATTTTCAGGTATTATTGTTTGACAATACTAGGGGATTATGGTGAACCCACATTATTTCCAATCTCACATCTAGTGGACTAAGACACTATACTTTCAGGTCTAAAGGTCTGGCCTCACCTTTGCATTAGGGTAAGTAGCCTAGTGGCAGAATTATCTGTGGCCACCCTATGCTTATCTACACTGCAACATGTTAGAACATGTCATTGCAGTGTTGGGTAACAAAACGAGTAAAACATTCAGTGAGGACTGACTGTCATATTTACTTTTGGGTCAGCAGATTGTGATTTACCTTATGGTTCAACGTATAGTATGCTATTAGCTACCATTACTCCTAAAGTTCATTTTTAACACAATGAAATTTTCCAGTGTAGACAAGCCCATGGAAAATTGAACATGTATCTCTTTCAAACCCAAGACTGGTTCTAGTTGTTGAGCATCCTAGACCAAAAAAGGGTGCTTTTCCCAGACTCTCTGCTGACTTAGATAGTCCACAGGAAATAACTCTGTGGACTTTCAACTGTTGCAGCAATACTGTGGGATGTCAAAAATCCTTTCCTAATAAACAAAGTATTTGACATTTAATTAACATCTAAATCCTCTTTGAAATTAGCAGTTCAACCCCAAAAATAGCTTCAAAAACTTCCATTGTTTCCTTAGGCTCCCCATGTCCATCTGTTGTATCCATCTGTTGTCTTGTCTTATTTAGATGTTAAAATCCTTGGGGGAGAAACTCTTTTTGTTATGCATGTGTGCAGCAACTACCATAGTGGGATCCTGCTCTGTGAGTGGGATCCTTAGATGGTACCACAATACAAATCGTAAATAGTAACAATAATCCTTGATTTTACAATGCAGGTAATTAAACACATCCTCAAGACTGTGGGCACTTGCCAGGTTTAAAACCACGTTTGTTCATTTCACACATTTTAGATGGTCAAAAACTCTTAATTATATTTAGATTTATACTATGCTACTAAGATGAACATCTTTCCCATGCTATGTGCACTATGCACGCTTTATGCCATGACCTAGAGCAGGGGACAAGGTAACTTAGTATAAGGTTTACTATTCTTTTCTGGTAATGGAAATCCAATGTCATTTACTATTAAAGAAAAATGTTTTTTTCCCCCAAGCTCTGCATTTCTTACCTTCTACCATGATCTACTTTTAATTGGGGGGGAGGGGGAGAGGGAGAGAAAGAGAACCACATATGTTTAAAGGCTTCTTTATAGAGAGGTTAGAGGAGGAGTGAAATAGGAGAAGAGTAATTTGTTCTTTAATTACAAATATGTTATCAAAATAAAACTCTACCAGGCTTGAATTATAGTGTAATTACTCATGCTTACTTGCAGAAGATGGCATAAGATGAAATTTCAGTAAGCATGAATTATTGCACCATAATTCACATCTTGTCATGCCCTGTCACTTAATTAAATATTGAATTCTGAAATTCCTATTGAGATGCCATACACAGAATGCAAACTCCATATTAATATTAAGCTAATTCTCTAGGCTATCCATTGCAATTGACACCAAAAAGATTTAATAATTACAGGATATTTAAAATAAACTTGTAATTAATTTTATTTTGAAGTTGCATATCACTTCAATTAAATTAGATTTTTATTTAGAAAGCCAACAGCTTTAAGAAAAAAGGGCACATTCACCCACCATTTATTTCCTTAGAGTTAATACAATGGAATACCCTCTCTTTTCTTCTGTTCCTTCTCTTCTTTAGGCACTTATTTCTTAAAAGGGACCTGCAAATCTTACTTGGAAAATAAGGGTCTGATCTTGCAAGCTGAAATTAATGGAAGAAGAGAATGGTATTATAGGATCAGATTCTGTTTATTATTCTTGTACAGCACTGAGTACAAAGGCCACAAGCAGGTTGGAGCCCTTTAGGTGCTACTGCAATATACGTATTAAATAAATAAATAAAACCCGTGTGGAGAATGCCCCAAATAGCAATGGCGTTAGATGCTCAGCACATCAGACACTTTAGCTACCCAAATTTAAAAATGTTGGCTTAAGTTAGGGCTTGTCTACACTACAGTGGCACAGCTATGCCACTGCAGCGCTTCAATGTAGACACTACCTACACTAACGGGAGCAGTTCTTCTGTCAACGTAGGCAATCCAGCTCTGTGGGAAGCAGTATCTAGGCCGATGGAAGAATTCTCTCATTGACCTAGCGCTGTCTACATGGGGAGTTAGGTCGACTTACTACCACCCCTCAGGGATGTGGATTTTTCATACCCCTCACCAACATAGTTAAACCAACCTAATTTTCTAGTGTAGACCAGCCCTTAGACATTTAACTCCCAATTTTAACACTTAAGTAAGTAGCCTGATTTTCATAATTGTTGAGCAGCTTCCCCTTGACTTTAGTTCTTAACACCTCTGAAAACCAGGCCATTTATTTAAGTGCCTTAAGTTGTTATTAAGGCAAAGTTACACTAAAACATTAACATACACCATACATTTTCAGGATCAGGTTAATATTCAAAAAAACTATCTAAAGATTTTTAAGCCTACATTTCTAGGTTTTAAAACATTAAAGAGGATTAAATGCCCCCAAGCCTAGACCAGCAAACTCCATCTCCAAGTGATGGCTAAACATGCTGTAATGTCATAGGAACTCCAAGCCATGCTAGAGCATGAAGCCAGCCTCCTCTAGCTCCACTGAAGTCAACGCAGGGCCGGTGCTACCATTTAGGCAAACTAGGCGGTTGCCTAAGGCGCCAAGATTTGGGGGCGCCAAAAAGCGGTGCCCCCAATTTTTTTTTTTACAGCATTCCTACGCCCCCTCCCCGAGCACGCGGTCGCTGCTCCACTTCTCCCTCCTCCCAGGCTTGCAGTGCCAATCAGCTGTTTGGCACCGCAAGCCTGGGAGGGGAGGAGAATTAGAGCAGGGGCGGTGTGCTCAGGGAGGAGGCGGAGCAGAGGTGAGCTGGGGTGGGGAGCTGCTGCATGGCTCCCCAGGCCAGGGCGGTAGGGAGCTGCTGCGGGGGTGCCTCAGGGCAGAGAGTGGGGCGGGGAGCTGCCGCAGGGCTGGGGGCGGGGGGTGCGCAAGGCGGAAGTTTCACCTATGGCACGAAACTTCCTTGCACTGGCCCTGAGTCAACGGGAGTCTTTTCATTAACCTCAAAGGCCCATAGTGGGAGAAGTGTCATTGCTACAAATTTTCTTTCGGGATGGTAAATAGTAAAATACCTAAGCAATGCCAGAAGAATCTTAAAGTGAGTGGGATTGAGGGTCTCAGATTCTGAAAAAAATATTAGTTAGCACATAAGTATCAGTAATAAGATGAAGCGAAATAGAATCAGAAATGGTTTGTCCTTATACTTTTACCATAACTAAAAAAAGTCAACAGCAACACTGAATTAATTAATTTAATTAATGTTTTTAACCAGCAACACGTGGAAGAATCCTCAGAATGGGAGTTATTTTTCAAATAGTATCACCCTACTGATATTACGTTAGAACACACAGATACATCAAGCATAACTAACTTGAACCGCCTGATTCAAACTTCATTAACTCACACTATTTCATCTTAGCTCACCTGTATCTATAAAGCTTGATTTAACATTGGGTAAATTATAGTAACTGTCATCATGGCTGGGCAAGATTTTTATACTACAGAATGAAGTCTGTGTGAAATTGGATTTTGTGAGATTTACTATATGTAGATATAGAGGAAGAGGGTGGAGGGATGGAAAACAAATAGATGTTTTGTTTTTTTTTAAATGAGAATCTAAAGACAGGGGCATGAAATCAGAATTTAGGCACCTAAATAAGTGACAATAGTTTGGCAATTAGTGGATTTCATGACATCTCTAATTTCCCTCCCTTTCTGGGTTATAGAAACTATGGCTTGGGGTAAGAGTTTATTTGCTTTTTGTCCCTGATAGCTCACCAAAAATTCTTCACCATCTCGTGCTCATTGAAATCAACAGTAAAGCCCCCATTGACTTTGATAGTGAAAAACAGAGCCCATATCCCTAAAGAAAAATCTCAGAAGATTCTGACGGGAACCCTGTGTACAGCCATCTCATGTTTTTGCAAAATCCTTTAAAGGTTTTTAAAGTAATGATGAAAAGGCTTGGATCATGATTAAATTCACAGAAGACCAAAACCATATTTCAGAACAGATCTCAGTGCTTTGGGAACAATTAAAAGCTGTTTAGTAGTGACAGCTCTCCTTGGGCCATATGAAAGCCGAGAGGATGAGCTGAATTTCAGCAGTACAGTAGATAGAAATTCAACAGTATCATGAAGAGCTGGCTTCCTCTCTTTTGAAAAGGCAAGGTTTGATTACTGAAAGGTACAGGAACTTGCTCAAAGGCATGAATACAATGTTTGTGCTACTGTTCTGCATTACCACTTGACAGTTAGAGAACTTTAAATAGCAACTGATGCCTCATGGAAAATTTTAAAAGTGTAATTATTTTTGTAATTAAATAAATTAATGTTGTACTGTATTGACAGCCGTGGAAGTCTTGCATATCGCTACAGAACAGGTACAATATGGTCAGCATTTGTGCAACCTCTAGCATGCCTCAATACTGACCTGAAGGAACCACCTATAGGGTTAGTTCAGGCTCTTGTCTGCCCAATCCTTCACTTTGTGTTGAAAATGCCAGCAGAGAGCCCTCCTCAGATCACAGCTTAATGGAAAAATGTATTTAGAAACATTTCTTCCATATCAATATTTTCTATACTTCTTGTACCATTCTTCAGTATTGCAAGAAATTATGCTCTGTGCATCTTAAAAATTCATTGTTCCTGTTGCCTATCCCCCACTTGAAGTTACAGTCCTTTGCTATGACCTGAGAATTCATTGCTGTGTAAAGGTATGTCATACAGGATTATAACTCCCAGGTTTGGAACATACATCTCAGGAGCTGATGAACTCTCACAAATCTCAAGATGTTCTTTTTATATAAATGTCAAACAGAAAAGGTGCATAAGCAGGATTCTAAACAGAATTTTCAGTGTTCTGCATGAGGCAGCAGCCACTTTTTAAGCGCCCTGGTTTTAATGCTGTTCATTCTCTCTCATGATATCAAAACACTTATGAGAGTATTTTTCCCCCCATACAAGACATACATTTTGAATGTCAACTTTTTTTGATTAAAAAGGAACAACTTTCCCTCTTTCTGACCAGTTCTATTATTAAGTTACTATTTTTTTCTTGTAAATGTTTGGTCCACGTGGTGCTTTATTTCCCTTTAGAATTCAAGCAATAACCAATATGTTTGACTTTATCAGGATACATTGGGCTTGTCTATATGAACACTTAGTTTGTGCCAATCTAGTGTGAAGCAACCCACACTAGCTTGCTGCACATTAAGATCCACATGTCGGGCACATGCAGCTAAACACCACAGTGAAAGGTAGTCTGCATCCACACTGCAGTGTGTAGCTACCTGCAGGGAAAGGCTCTGGCAGCAGGACACAACAATGCTAAAAATAGCAGTGTAGACATAGGAGGCACATGCTTGGGCATGTAGAGAGCTGTATAGGGTATATATCCTCAGGTTTTGGCATGTCGCTATGCTACTCCCCTAAACAGTTAGGATTGAATAAGGACTGGGAATGGCTGAGCCATTACAAACATTGAATCTATCTCCCCTTGTAAGTATTCTCACACTTACTATCAAACTGTCTGTACGGGGCTATCTTGATTATCACTTCAGAAGTTTTTTTCCCACTTACTTAATTGGCCTCTCAGAGTTGGTAAGACAACTCCCACCTGTTTATGCTCTCTGTATGTGTGTATATATATATCCTCAATATATGTTCCATTCTATATGCATCCGAAGAAGTGGGCTGTAGCCCACGAAAGCTTATGCTCTAATAAATTTGTTAGTCTCTAAGGTGCCACAAGTACGCCTGTTCTTTTTGCAGATACAAACTAACACGGCTGCTACTCTGAAACCTGTCACCATCTATGTGACCTTCTCCGTTGGATCATATGAACTGGAACCATAAACTCCCTGAACATTAAATCTCACCAAATGAGGGTTAATCCATCCTCATCATCATATCCACTCATTATCATCCACACCCGAAGATAGCCACTTTATGAACTTCATACCCTCATATCTCAATGTCTGTACTTTGATCCATCAATCTTTTACCCCCAATCGGGGATATTGCAGATTATGTATTCCTCATGCCACCTTATCTTAAATCAAACTTTGCACCCTCGATAATCTGTATGTTATTCCCTGATAACCAGAAACTTCTATGCTCAAACTCTGTTCACTATTTTTTTTTATCATCATCTTAATAAAATTTTTAAATCTGTTCTTATCAGTTTACTTATACCCTGCTGGTGGGACGTGCAGTGTCTGTATTCTACAAGTCACCCAGTGTAGAGGTACCTTAAGTGTTTGTATGGACCCTGTTGTCACACAAAAAGTTCCCTAGTGCCCTTTAACCCACTCCCGCTTTGAAACAAGAGTTGATCCAAGTGCTCTAGGGAACTTATAGTGCCCAGCAGACTAGTGTAGGATAGATTCACATCTTAGCTTGCCGCAAACTAGGTAGACAAGTCCAAATTGTCATTTTATAGAAGCAGCATGATGTAGGGCACCTCCTACCATGCTAACCAATATTATCTCATTGTTTCCTTGTACTCCCCTGTAGCCCCTAAATTTGACATTTCTACATGTACCCCAGAATTTGACAGTACTGTTAGCCATTTTGTATGTTCAACCACTGCCAGCTGAAACCCAAACATCAAATAGCTGGGGTTAATCTTAGGCCCTGAGAGGCAAGGCTGTGAAGCTGCATGTTTGCAGCTCTGCTAATCAGAATGGGAGATTGGGACAGGCAGTTAAGATTCCATGAAAATAGAAAGAATATTTGGACAGCCGACATTGGTTTTAAGTTTTAGACACGTACGTTTTATTGTTGCTATGACTAGAAATGCTTTGCTGATAAGGAGAATAATGATTTGTTATTGGCTGTTGCTAGGGAAATTATTACCCTACTAGGGGTTATTATGAGTTATGTGTTTTGTTTGGAGAAAATTTATAAAAAATTTAGTTAGAAAGTGTGCTTTGGGAGAAGCCCAAGGGTGTTTTCCTTTGGGTAAGAATCTGACCCCTAAGTTCTCCAGCAGCTAGAGGGAAGGAGGCCCTTCCCCCCCGAAGCCTAGCTGTTGATTCCTCAAAACCATTTCAGACTTTTTGGGTAACTATAAATGTTTGAAATGCTCTGAACTTAATCCTACTACATATGTATGTGTGTGTCTGTGTGCGCGTGCACACTTGTTAGGTGAAAGCAATCCTGAAAACCCTGGGTCATGCCCCCACCTGTTTATATTCATCTGTTGTCACTTGTCTTATGTTTAGATTGCAAGTTCTTTGGGCAAGGGGTAAGCTACTTTACGTCAAACTAGCTCTGTAGCATAGAGTGGGGCTATGTTTGTCTCTGACGTCCCAGATTTACTTTATTACTCCTGGACTTGCAATCATTGTTTTGTTCCAGACTGGGTCTCCCCAAATCACAGTTTGAAATGGATTAACATTGAATAGCACTACTCATGAATTGTTCTCTGTTACTCATGGAAAGAAGTAACGCATTTAAGAATAGTTAAGTCTATTTTTTTATAACAAAGTTATAAAGGAAATAGCTTTTGATTATTTGATTTTCAACTTCTAGAGAAAATTAAAACAGTAAATGACTACCCCTTCTTGAACACTAATCATAGTACATTGGAACGGAGCATGCATGGGCTGCTTATACTTTCAGACTTTAGTTTGCTAACAGACAATTATACTTCTTTACAGCTCTCGTATGCAGTATAGTTGTAGATGTGTTGGTTCCAGGATATTGGAGTGAGACAAGGTGGGTGAGATAATATCTTTTATTGGACCAACTTCTGTTGGTGCGAGAGACAAGCTTTAAATCCAGACAGATTCTTCAGGTCTGCGAAAGGTACTCCCAGTGTCACAGCAAAATGCAAGGTGGAACAGATTGTTTAGCATAAGTAGTTAGCTAAACAAGAAGAGCTGTGAGTGGCTTGAAAGCTTGTTTCTCTCACCAACAAAAGTTGATCCAATAAAACTTATTGCCTTACCCACCTTGTCTCTTTACAGATCTGTCCATCAATTGTAAGCTTCCTCATACTCATTTTGTTTGTTTGCTACAATTTATGAGCTATATATTAAAAAATGATACCTTTTATTAACAGGCATGAAAAACATCCTCCCATAGAGAGAGAGAGAGAAAAAAAAAAAACAACTCAGTTCCTGCTCAAGAGAAATTCCTCACCCCATTTTATTACCTAGTCAAAATTTATACTTAGCAGGATCAAGCAATGGGTCCAGTCCTGTGCGGTGCAAGAACTCTCTGCTCTCACTGAAATTACTTAGATGTGAAACAACATTTGTTATCAATAGCTGGTGAGCAGTTAAAACATTTCTGCTGCCTACAGCCATGTCCTACATTATTATAGTGCATAATGATACCTCCATTTGCTGCTCCAAGGCTAAGAGGAATTATTGATTTATATGCTAATTGGCAGCACTTGTTTGACATAGATGTCAGATAATAGATAGCCAATTAATTTATACATGGTTATAATTCATTTATGGGGCTATAAAAATACAATCCCTAGAGTAAAATTTCATCTGGTATTTGTTCAGCATCCATCTATTATGAATTACAATGTACTATATGTAGGGTAGGGTTTTCTCTCCATTTATCCTGGGAGCTTCCCCTCCAAACTGCTGTTATTCTTGTTGCAGGGAAGATGCTCTTCAGGACAATATTGCTGCTATAGGAAACACTTACATAATCATATCCGAGGAATCTTTATAAGATTATCCAGCCCATTAAAAAAAAAAGATAGGCAGACATAGTATTTGATTTGCAGTATAATAAGCATGAGCATTTTTCCTTACCTATAAAACAAAGAGGGGAGAAATTGCCAGGACTAAAGGAATTGTAAATATCTTTCTCTTGTTATCTGCACACAATAAAAAGTAACATTGTGAAAAGTGCTTAAAGAAGCTAAATCCCATTTTCAAAAGTGACTTAGGCACTTAGGTCCCTAGAGCTTCTGAAAATCCCACTAGGCTCCTCAAAACCTTTAAAAATCTGACCCTTAGGTTCCTTTCTCTGACTTCGCTACGTTACATTAGCTGCTAGGTACTTCAACAAATACTAAAATATTTCCCTTCCAAACTCTAGCAAACCAGTAGCAGAACCATGTGAACAGCCAGTCAACATTAATAGTTAAAAAGGAACATCCTTGCCTTCCCAAAGATCTCCAAACCCATGAAAGTCATCCCCCAAAGCCCTAACAAACTGCAACATGCACCAAAGGTCAACAAATCTAGGTTAATTTGTATCCAGTCGGGGATTGCATTCCAAAGTCAGGGAGCCTTAACTCAGAAACACCTTTGTTTAAACAAAAGAGGGCTCTTGCTTGAAGTATCTTTGGGTGACTTGAACTAGGGTGAAAATTTGGATCGATTGTTCTTTTGTCCAGATCAGCTTGTCTTTCCCTCATGATAAGATGGGGAAACAAAAAGAGGGAGAGAGCCATGTTCACTATGGATTAAAACAGAGAACATAAAGGAAGGCCAAGTTACAGATTGAGCACTTTGTGGACTGTTCTGTCTCTCTCTCTGGAAATATTTCTGGCAGTTGGTAAATTTACAACTTGCACAACTGACTTGCATTTTTGAAGATACAAAATAAGAAACTTTCGAGGTTATGTTTTTTTTCCCTCTTAGACTGTCTCTATAACTGCATTGCTGATGCACAAGGGGGCAGTATTTCACAGGAAAATCTTGAGTGCTGGATTTATAAAGTATGCTGGTGAAAGTCTTAGCATAGAAACAAGACATCAGCTCAAATATTTTATATCCAGTAGTTGAGCCAGTTTAATGAGTTCAGGGAACTGAACTACATTAAACATGTTTGCCTGCATTTATCCTGTCTTTACTTCTTTATTTACCATATGGGTTTGGTATATGTTACATCAAACTAAATCACATAGTGAGGTCTGCCAACATTGCTACTAGCTTCAGCCAATGCACGATAATAGCAACAATTGACTCAGCAGCATGTGCTGGCTCTTACACTTCAAGGTCACCTTCTAGAAGTAGTAGACAAACTTCCAAATGCAATACGTTATCTTGATCAGGCACCCCAATCGTGTTAAAGCTGAACTTCCTTTCCTATAGAATTTCAAGACATCTATGATATTTGTAAAAAAAAAAAAAAAAAAAAAAATGTAGAAAATATTCAAATAGAACAATTTAAGTTAGCTGATCGTGAAATTATTTCATGAATCTACCTGGAAATTCAGTATGACCACTTAATTTATAAGCCTCCTGAGATACAAAATCCCAGTAATTACAAAGTATGGTTTGTGAAATACTATGTTTTACATTCTGTGAATATTTCTATGATACGGCATTGCCCTTCTTAATATATATGTATATATTTTTTAATAATAGAAAATGTAGGGCCCACAATGGGTTAATGCATTTCAGCTGGAGACCCTGGTTCTAGTGTTGTCTCAGCTCACGGATGAAGAGGAGTTTAGTGAGCTTGTCCAGTTCCCATTTTCTCACTTCACAAACTCACGAGCCCACTGGCACAGCCCCGTGACTTGGAGCCTGTTCTGCAGAGACCAATGACTGAAATTGCCATTCAGACACATTACAAGAGCAATATGGAGAAGTTTAAACAGCACTTGTCCACAGTATGCCTGACTCAAACCAGAACTATTAGTATTGCGCTAAATCTACTCACAAAACAAACATAAAGGACTTCATTCAGAGGTGGTTTCCCCCACCAATAGAAAAAGCCTCTCAGTGTAGGCTGCATCTACACTG
This sequence comes from Trachemys scripta elegans, assembly GCF_013100865.1. Classification (NCBI taxonomy): domain Eukaryota; kingdom Metazoa; phylum Chordata; order Testudines; family Emydidae; genus Trachemys; species Trachemys scripta. The sequence goes on along the minus strand of NC_048301.1, from coordinate 53,179,569 downwards.
CAGAACTATGCCGACATAGTCTCCTCTGTAGTGCTGACATACCTTAAGTTTGCAAAAGGGGCTAGTGATTTTGGGTGCCGAAACTGAGACACCCTAGAGGATTTTTCATCGGTGCTGAACACTTACTCTCAGGGGGTAAAAAAGGAAGGAGGATTGTCCCTCAAGGGTGTCTCATGGTGGGTGCCCACAATCAGTAGTCTCACTTTTGGAAATGTTGGCCAAAAAAAAAAAAAAACTCAGCAAAAAACCTGTTTTCATCACCTGGCTTTTCTTATCCTCAAATATAGACTCATAATAGTCCCAATATTTGCAAATCAAGTGCATTCCATCCATAACTTCACACACTTCACCTGATTCACCCTTTGTGTTCCACCAGCATGAGTCGGCTAGGAGCAGGGGCACAAGCCACCAGCAAACCCCACTATGCTGGAGGACTTTGAACACCCAGCACAGTCACCAGAACAGAGAGGAGTCAGCCGAGCATAGGAACAAGTGCCTCTCCTGGACAGCCTTCACTATCAGAAATCATAAGGAGCCCTGGCTAGATTTTAAAGCTGCCAGCTCCTCAGTGGAACATTGATAGGAAGGCAGGCATGGTACCACTGCAGCTAGCCCACAGGGCAAATCGCCCACTCTCGCACAGCTGCTCCAACAAGCACAGGAGCACCTATAGGAGTGAATGTTGCCAGTTGGGTTTAATAGATGATTACAGTGTAGATAAAGACAAAAATATCCTCAAAGTTCAGATGTAGTCAGCAACTTGATATGGATAAAGTGAGAACTAGCGTGAATCCAATTACCAAACAAAATCTATGCTGAGGTTGGAAAAAGGCTGATTAATTTACCCACCTCAGGTTCCAAATATTTTCTGGTTTGGGCTGCAATGCCACAAAAAAAAAAAAAAAAAAGCTGTTCTCAAAGTATTTCCAATCTAAACAGAGACCCAGAAGTCTTGTGAGGAAAAGCTACTTGCTGAAATATTTCCAGACAAATTTTAATGTCACCGAGTGTAGAGGTCCGGACTCACCCCTGTGGCGCCTCCTGCTGGTCGTCCAAGGAATTAGCTCACCAGCCTCTGGAGCGCCCTCTGCAGGCCGGTGATCCGCCTTGTCCTCTACACTGGCCCCCGTGTCCCTCCCAGGACCCCGGTGCCCTTTGCTCTGGGTGCTGCCCCCTGGCAGTACCCACACTCTAGGTCTCCCCTGCCAGGGGAATCCCCACCCACTAAACCCCACCTCACCTCAGGATAAGGCCACTGCCAGTCCCCAACTAGCCCCCACTCTCTGGGGCAGACTGCAGTATCGGCCACTCATCATCGGCAAGGTTGGGTTTGGACCTGCTGCCTTGGCCTAGCCCTGGGCTACCCTCTGCAACCCCCCGTACTCCTTAGCCTTCTGCTAAGCCGCTGCCTGAGGCTATCGAGGATAGAGCTCCCCAGCTCCTTAGCCTGTCCCTAGCCCTGCTCCACTCAGGTACGCTATCTCTAGTTTGCTGCAGCCAGGCCCTTCTGTCTGCACTCAGAGAGAGACTCTTCTGAGCTCCTGGCTCCCAGCTTCTTATATAGGGCCAGCTGAGGCCTGATTGGGGTATGGCCCAGCTGCGGCTGCTTCCCCAATCAGCCCAGTAGCTTTTCCCTTTGCCCCAGCCCTCTGCCAGGGCTGTTTTAAATCCCTCAGGCAGGAGCGGGGTAACCACCCTACTATACAGAGGTTTGGAGAAATTTAGTCACATTCAGGTTATGCAAAGGGAGTGAATCTCTGAACCTTGTGAGGTTAGCATGCCACCAGTTGGGACACAAAGCAAAAGAGGCCAAGAAATTCAAAGTTGGGCCTTTGTTTTTATCTATGTGCCTTAATATTAATTAATTGCATGTTATCACAATGTACTGATTGGCAACCTCTGCAGTCAAGGGTGTGGAAAAGGTGGGTTTTTCCAGAGGGAAGAATTGGATTCATTCAGGATCAATGTCCATTCACCATTTACTTACATGGGCTTAAGCATGCATTTAAAGTTAAGTATGCATGTTTTGCTGAATAGGAGAGGGATTACTCATGTTAAAATTAAGTTCTGCTGAATCTGGGTCTTAATCCAGAGTGGACATTCTTATTCCAGACAATGTGAGAATAATCTATAACCCCATATTCATTTGTCTAGTTTTTTTACAATCAGAGACTTCTTGAACTTGCTCATATATTGATCTACTCTGACATCCTACCTTAGAAGAACTGCATACTGTACTTCCCTATTCTCACTGGTTATCAGAAAGGTTTCTACTCTTGCATATGTTCTGTTCTACTTCACACAAAAAAGTACTACCTGTAAATGATGTGCATGGGTGCAAACATATCAGACCCATTTGTCTAATTGAATCTACTTTTCCCATATTGTTTTTCGGTCTAAGATGGAACCAAGTTTCAGTTAACCCAATAGTATCATTCACTCTCATTAAGTAAATACCATTAAAACTTTTACAATGTCTACAAGCTTTTTTTTAACATTCATTGTATTTGTATCCATAACGAACCTCACATTTTGCTCTCTTTTAATGATCATTGTTTATATTTTCCGCTTGCTGTCTCTCTACTCATTATTCCGTTCTAGTTCAATGTTCATCAGCATGCAGATTCCTAGTCTGAAAACAAACTTGATTTTACAACAGTCTGTCCACATACTTTCTGTTGGGCTGCAGCTCAGTTTTTCTTAGGATTCTGTTTCACCCAGAAAGTAGTTAGAATCCCTCCTTTAATCACACATTTTCTGATACATTTTACAGACAACCAAGCACTTTATAATTGTAATCAACAACCCACTGTGCAGTCTCAGTTGAGAAATTCAAAGTAAACTTGAAAAACACTACTTGATATGTTGCATTTCTTTCCATATTCAAAGAACATATTTGAACCTGTCCTTTAAAGATCAATATCTACACACATACCTACATAGTCATAAGCAATACTAGTGTGATGGGTCTGAAGCAAAAGTAAGATCTAAACCTCCCCCGGCCCCCAAATCTCAAACTCTGGGAGTGTTCAAAATCTGAACTCAAATTAGAATATTGCAGATAAGACAAATCATAATCTCATATTCAAACCACCCTCTGGCTTTTTGGCCGCCCCAAGCAAAAAAAAAAAAAAAACGGGGCGGCCAGAACGGCAAAGCAAAAAAAAACAAAAACAAAAAACCTGCGGCACGGCCGGAGCACAGATACAGGGGGACCGGCTGGGGAGGGAGTGCGGGGGAGGGAGAGAAGGGGGCGGCCAGGGCTACAGCAGGGGCGCTGCCACGCGGCCCCTCCCGCTGCGCCGTCTCCTACCGCGAGGGCTCCGCTCCAGTCGGCGGGGAGGGAAGGAAGAGGACTGCCCTGCAGGGCGCTCTGGTTCTCCGCGCCGCCGCCACCTACAGGGCGGCCGGAGCAGAACAACAACAACAACAAGCGACCGTGCCACCCTAGGATTGGACAGAATGCTGCTTCGAACAATCTGCCACCCCAAGCACCAGCTTGCTCAGCTGGTGCCTGGAGCCGGCCCTGCACCCTTAACTTTAGGGTGTTGCAGATTAAGATCTGGATGCAGATTTTGCAGCATCAGCCCATCTCTGTCTAGTGTAATTCCCTTAACAAGGAAAGATTCTAAAGGAATTCAGAATGTGCAATAAGACCATGATTTCCTAGAATTTACTGATTGTACAAAAATATTCAATAAGTTGATTTGTGATTTTTAAAAAAATTCTATAAATCAATAGTAAATAGTTTCCTACAAATACTTGACATATTTGAATGCTTTGTGATTGGTCAGATAAGTCACATGAAAATTTTACTGATCCCTGATTGAAGACTATGCAAGGACACATTTCTAGGTTACTAGTGTTTGTAATGTTCAATGGGATTTCTTCATTTTATAAGCAAACCTTACAATATGGGAAATCCATTGTTACCAATTTTAGGCTTTTATTGTCGTTTTAGGAAATATTGTTAAGTAGACAGAGGTGCTGTACCCTTAATTTCCATTAAGGGTTCTGTACATTATGATCTCATGCCTCACTCTTCTGTTTTCCCCTTTGTTTTGTACCATTTTTATTATGCATTTTTAACATGATGCCCTGAGTTGGTTATCAACAGCAGAGGTTAAACACAGGGCCCTTAGCTCTAGGGCTAGGAACTTCTACTGCCTGAGTTAAGAGCCAGCTTCCAGAACTCAAAGTTTGTGGCAGACTCAAACTTCTAGATGTGCACTGTCCACTAGATGGCAACAAAGAGGCATATTGCTAATTTGAGTTATCCACAAAGCTGGCCAGGAAATGGAATTGTAGTCCTCTGTCATAAATATACACAGGACAGCTGTACTGAATTGCCTGTAAGGGGTTAATCAGTTCAATTAACCTAGTTGACACCTGACCAGAAGGACCAATGGCGAAAGAAGATACTTTCAAATCTGCAGGGGGGGAGGTTTTCTTTGGGCTCTTCGTTGTTCCCTCTCTGGACAGAGAGTGAGACCAGGCAGGAACATCATCTTCTGAAAACATACCTAAAATGATTCATCTAAGATTACAAAAATTGTAAGTAAGGCAAGGAAATGCATTAGATTATCTTTTGTTTTAGCTTGTGAATTTTCTCTATGCTAAGCGGTAATTTAATTCCTGTTTTGTAACTGGGAAACAGAGTCAGAGAGGAATCCTCTGCGTTTTAAATCTTTTTATTTACCCTGTAAAGTTATCTTCCATCCTGATTTTGCTGGTGTGATTCTCTTACTTTTTTTTAATAAATAAAATTCTTCTTTTAAGAACCTGATTGATTTTCAGTGTCCTAAAAACCAAGAGGTTTGGTCTGTGCTCACATTCTAACCAATTGGTTAGTATATTATTCTCAAGCCTCCACAGGAAAGGGGGTGAAGGGGCTTGGGGGAATATTTTGGGGAAATAGGGATTCCAAATAACCCTTTTCCTGAATTTTTGTCTAAATCACTTGGTGGTGGCAGCAATACCATCCAAGGACAAGGAAAAAATTTGTGCTTTGGGGAAGTTTTTAACCTAAGCTGGTAGAATTAAGCTTAGTGGGTCTTTCATGCGGGTCCCCATATCTGTACCCCGGAGTTCCGAGTGGGGAGGAGATCCTGACATCCTGCAAAAAAATCTGAGTTTTTTTTGGGGAGGGGGAGGGGGAAGAGTGTTCTGTTAGGACAAAAAGTCAAACACACTGAACTTGTTGCAGGACTGAAAATTTTTTAATTTTTAATTTTAGGAACATCTTGGTTTTTCCAAAACATTCCTGCCATCTGGGCAGGGATCTCTGACTGCCTGGCTGCCAGTCTCCATGTGCTGCCCAGCTGGAGAATTAGCTAGCAGGGAAGCCTGCCAACCTGCACGTGGCCTTCCAGGGACCCAGGGAGCTGTGGATCGGCCAGCAGGAAATCAGGGAAGGAAGCAGGTTCGTCATCAAAACTTTTGACAGAATCTATGCATTCCTGCGACATTTTGGTTCCGTCATATCCATATAGTCCAACTGAACACTATTCCATTAGAAAAAATTTGACCAACTCTACTGATCCATTCTCTTTGGGCAGGGAAGCTCACCCTGAGCTTCAGAGATCCCTCAGAGCTAAAATAGTATGAACCACCAGTTGTAACACAATTCTTCTGTATGGGTTACAACATTGGGGACTAGACTCTGGACTGCTATCTCTAAACACATAAGCCTCCTCTGCCCTACACACAGACTCAGAAAAGGTTTGAGGGACTCTGACTGAGCCAATCAGGCCCCATTTTCTCAGAATCTGTCCAGATACGTCAAAATGACTACTCCATCCCAGACTCTTTTGAACCCTCCTTAGGCACTGTCCAAACTTCAAAGAATTAAGGGATTGTCTTGAAGGATATTCAAAGCCTTCCAAAGGTTACGCACCTACAGGGCAATTGCATATTGTTTAGTGACCCCCCCATTGTCCTTTAATAGAGCGGAAAATGCAAGACTCCTGGCCCTTTCCAGTTATATTCATTCCAGTGTTGTATATTGCAATGAGAAAGAGAAAAAAAGATACTTGCTTCAAAGGGCACAGTCACTCCATTTAAGTTTAATATAAGATGCACCCCTTGAAGCCTACAGGACCAGCTCAAGAAGAGATCCCTCAATAGTCACCATTCGCCCCCTCTAGTTTCTCAGGAGCCATGTGTTGTGCCTTTACAAACACACTAGTTGAGAATTAGCCCGTCAGTGAGTCCCATGAAAACACTTATAAGAAGGCTGCTGCAGGGCAAAAAGCCTGGGCAAATGACCTACCCCTTGGCCAGAAATCACCCCTAATGGCTCCTCTGGTGTTGGGGAATCTGGGGCTTCTGTTGCTAAAGGCTTCAAGTTTCCTTAACTTTTTTCAGTCTGGTTTTAGGCTGTAGTAGAGCCTAAGGTAGTTCGATTGCACAAAGATTTCATTCCTGTGATGGACAAAAGCCAAGTGAGGGGTCTTATTTGATCTCCTACTGCTTCTTTCTCTACTCTTGGTTTACAGGATAGAGTCTCTACCAGAGTGATAAGGTGCTATATAGATAGAAAGTTAAAATTAAATATAAAATAGCAGAGCTGGTCAAAAGTTTTCTATTCAAAGTTTTAAGTAGGGTGGGTTGTAGCCATAAAAGACCAAGATTGCTTCACTAGTTTTAAAAATTATTTTTAAAGCACAAAATAGATTTTTGGTGTTTCAAATATTATAGATTTTTCTGGTCAAATCCCCTTTCTCTTGTGCAATATTTGCACTCTCTTCCTTTAAAACTCCCTTCTGAATTACTTTTAAAAAATTCACTATTTCTTCAACTATATGTAATATTTACTATTGTATATATGTTTGCTCACATTTTTCATATTTCTTTTAGATTATATTTAAATTCCCATCCTAGTTTTCCTTTTGTAATTACTCTGTTCTTTTGTAGCATTCATTTTCCTTTAATTCTCTTCAGTAGGCACACCAAAGAGATGGGATGTTCATGGAAGTGAATCCTAAGCTCATACCTCTTCTGTGCTTCTTCTGCTCACATCCTCACTAAATGAAACTGATAGTGTCAGAGTGAGAATAGAGACAACCCATGCTGACGGAGGAGTCATGACATTTTGTACTGAAGCGCATTCTCCTGCCTTTTTTGTAAGATTGACTCTTTAAACTTTTTATTCCATTTTAACCTTGCTGCATGCCTCTGATATGAACATGTAAAATGAGCACTATACAAAAACATAGTACATTAGTATTACTACACATGTAGGACCATGTGTAATGCCTTCCAGAAAGATCTTCAGGTTTCTGAGTAGAGATGGGGGTGGAAGTCAAATTAAAAAAAAAATTACCTGGAGTTATACCAGGGTTCCATCCTATAACAGGAAAAACACACTTGGGGAATTTTAGGGACTATATTTCTGTTGGTTCTAATCCAAAAAAGTTTTGTTTCCAAAAACTTTACATAGAATAAAGACTTGAAGATGTATTTTTTATATTGAGCCATGTGTGTCGGCATTATAGGTGTAAATATAAAACTCAAGAGTTGACAGTCTAATTTATTAGGTAAAACAAAAATAGATATCAAAGCATAAAATAATCAGGCAAGTGGGGTGATGAAACAAAGGAGGAGGAGGGGAAAGCTCTTGGGAGAGCATTTTTCTGCACACTTAAGTTTACATTCACTAGATGGGTCATTATTTTTATTTAAAAAAATAAAAACAATATGGTTTGCTTTAGGACCCTACCACGATTGGGGGTTAAGCAATATGGGGAGGGAGTAAGACTGAGCAGAGGTTAGTGGCAAAATGAATAATAGGTGTAGGTTTGGGTGGAAGGGGAGAGAAAGCAGTAGAAACAGAAGGTAGAAGGAGCTCATTACACATATAGGAGGCCATATGGAAGAGACACAACACAAGGTCAAAAACCAGAGAAGACAAAAAACAGTATGAGGGCAAGTGAATCTGGGAATAGTAAGAAGGACTTGGCTCTGGCATTAGCCTCAGCATCTCACTCTGCCTAATATGGGGAGTTCAGAGCTGAATATGCTCAGTACACAGGTGTGGTCGTAGGATCTCAGTGCTCCTACTCCCAGAGAATGAATTTGATTCTCCCACAGAACTTCTAGCTCCACCTTACAGAATAGACAGGCTAGTTTCCATGGGAGTTTGTATGCCCCACTTCAGTCCAGTAGGATTGGTGAGTATGCCACTTACACCTATCATTCCCCTCCTTCTTACAGGTAGCTCCACCCTTTAGCTGGTTGCTAGGCTTTGGTGACCCACACAGCTCCTCCTACCAGATGTCCTCCATCAGCTACAGTCAAAGCTGCCTTTGCCTGAAACTCTTACCCAAAAGATTGGAGAGCTCTATACCACTAGATATAACTACAGATAAGTATATACTTGGGTGTGGCTTCCAGGCAGGTCTCCTTTGCAGAAAATTAGTTCATAAAGATAGAGACTGAAATCTACCTTTCCTCAAGGAGCCACCACAATCTGGAATGTGAGCAATGGCTAGCAGTACTCCAGGTAAAACTTTGGTTGGATCACTGAGACAGAACTGTTCAACACATTGATTCTGAAACATTGAGTAATGGTGTGGACTAATTAGCTGATCACCATTGGAAGCAAGCTTGGTCAGACAACTCCCATGATTGGAGTACCAGCATTGAGGGATATAGCTTGTTCTGGAAAGATAGGTATAGGATAAAAGGAGGAGGCATTGCACTGTATGTACACACTTGTTGCAAGGTCCAAGAGGAGGTGAGCAGCAAACCTCTGAGAGTATCTGGGTGAGGATAAAAAGGGAAAAGAATAATAGTGATATTATCAAACCAAGAAGAGGAAGTGGATGATGCATTCTTCAAGTATGTAACCAGATTTGCTAACACACATGAGCTAGTATTAGTGGGGGATTTTAAACTTCCCTGATATCTGTAGAAAGACTAAAACAGCAAAACATAATATGCCATGCAAGTTCTTAGCATGTGTAGGGGACAACTTTCTAATTCAGAAAGTTGAGGAAACAACTAGGGGGCCATAAATTTTGGATCTGGTGTTGACCAACAGGGATGAATTAGTTGCAAATGCTAAGGTGATTAGGAACCAGGGATGAAATGGTCGTGATCTCATAGAATTCAAGATCCTAAGGAAAGGAGGACATAAGAAAAGCAAAACAATGATACTGGACTTCAGAAAGGCAGACTTCAACCAATTCAGAGAAATAGTAGGCAAGATCCCTTGGAAAGACCAAGTAGGAGGAAAAGGAGTTGAAGGGGGCTGACAGTTCCTAAAAGATATAATACTAGAGACTCAATATCAAGCTATTCTGATGCAGAGGAAAGATAAGAAGAGTCAGGGAGGCCCATGTGGCTTTTAGATCCTAAAAATCAAAATGGATACATACAGGAAATGGAAGGAGGGGTATGTCACCAAAAATAGTGCAAATGAGTAGGGACAAAATCAGGGAAGCCAAGGCAAAGAACGAATTACAGCTGACAAGAAATGTTCGAGACAACAAGAAGGGGTTCTACAAATATTTCAGACAAAAAAGAAAGATCAGAGATGGCATGGGTCCGTTGCTCAATGGAGAAGGTGAGCTGGGAACGAAAGATGATAGGAAGACAGAACTGCTCAGTGCCTACTTTGCTTTGGTGTTCACACTAAAATAACATGTGACCAGACAACTAGCAAAGTTATCATAGACAAAGGGGAAGGGATGCAGATCAGGATAAGTAAAGAACACATCAGAGATCTTCTGACTTTTTCACCCTAGGAAATTAGCTGAAGAAATCTCAGTGTGACTGGCAATAATATTTACAAACTCGTGGATGACAGGAGAGGTCCTGGAAGACTGGAAAAGGGCTAACAGAGTGCCTATCTTTAAAGGGGGAAAGGAGGCGCCAGGACTAGTCAGGCTGACCTCGATACGTGGGAAGCTACTAGAGCAATGTATAAAACATTCAATTTGCAAATACCTGGAGAATAAAGAGGTATCAATAGCTCCAGCATGGATTTACTAAGAACAATTCATGCCAAACCAGCTTGATTTCCTTCTTTGACAAGGTCACTGATTTGGTGGATAGGGGGAATATGGTGGACATAATATACCTGGACTTTAGCAAGGCTTTTGACATAGTCCTACATGACATTCTGATAAGTAAGGTGGAGAAATGCAGGCTCAGTGGAACTACCCTTAAGTGGATACATAATTTATTAAATAACCACAAACAGAGTAACAATTAATGAAATAATTAATTGATTAGATTAGATTAATTGATCAGATTAGAAGGAGGTCTCAGATGCAGTTCGAGGGGGATCTGTTTTGAGTTTGGTGTTATTTAACATCTTTATTAATGACCTGGATGTAGGAATAGAGAGCATACTGATAACATTTGCAGATGATACAAAGCTAGGAGCGGGTTGCAAATACTTTGGAGTATAGATCTAAAATTCAGAGGGATCTTGATAAATTGGAGAAATGAGATATAGGCAACTAAATGAAATTCAAAAAAGACAAATGTAAGGTACTATACTTTGGGAAGAAAAACAAAATGCACAAATACAGAATGGGGGATAACTGACTTGGCAGCAGCACTGCCGAGAACTATCTGGAAACTGTAGTGGATCACAACCTTAACATGAATCAATAATGTTATGCTATTGCAAAAAATGCAAATGCAATTTTGAGTTGTATTAACAGAGGCATAGCATGCAAGTCACCAGAGTTTAAAGTACCGCTCTACTCAGTACTCAGTTGGAGTATAGTGTCCAGTTTTGGTCACCAAGGTATAGAAAGGATGTAGAAAACCTGGAAAGGATCCAAATGCGAGCAACAAAGATGATTTAAGGGGTGGAATGCAAGCCATATGAGAAAAGGCTGAAGGAAGTGGGTATGTTTAGTCTGGAAAAGAGGAGATTAAAGGGGGACATGATAGCAGTGGCTTGAAAGGCTGCCATAAAAAAAGAACGAGAAAAGTTGTTCTGTCTTGCCACAGAGTGCAGGACAAGAGGCAATCAGTTCAAACTAGAGCATAGATTAACTCTCAGGAAAAGCTTCCTAACTGTAAGAACAGTAGGACAATGGAACAGACTGCCTAGGGACGTTTTGGAAGCTCTTGCACTGGAGGTTTTCAAAAAGGAGGCTGGAGAGCCATCTGCCTTGGATGTTTTAGATACAACAAATCCTGCATCTTGGCAGGGGGTTAGACTAGTTGACCTTGGCAGTCCCTTCTAATCCTATGAATCTAATCATAACAAGGACCAGACTCTTACTGTGTGTTTGGACAGGGAATGAGTAGCCCAGTGTAAGGAGACTTGGATCACAACTGGAACATTTCAGTGTTATTATGAAATACAAATAACGTTACTAAGAACAATCACATGCTCTGTATCTCTGTTTAGGGCTTTTATATGCATTTCTGGGTCATCCCCAACACAACACACAGTAGAGAACTAGTAGGCTCAGTGGAGAACAAGATCAGAAGATCAGGCAGCAGTATAGGGCTGTGGGACAGCTCAATGGAGTTGGACCACATAGTGGGTGCAACTAGAACTCAGATTTCTCTGAAGGTGCTGGTAGGCTACATAAACTGAATAAGCCCACAAAGCATGTCAAATCCTGATGCATCACACTGTCCAAACTGATGCTGATGGAATTCATCACAGACCAGGCTGGCTTGTAATAAGAAAGAAAAGGGTTCTGACATAAAATTAATGAAAGGAATGGAAATTCCACATGTGTATTTGGTCCCAAATAGCCACAAAAACATCATTTCAAATGGGATTGAACTGAAGAGGGAATAATGGATACGTTTGAGGATCTTAATTCATTTGGCTTTTGGCTGTTTGTTACTAATCATGTGATAACACACTTAAGGAAGAGGAAAAATACAATGAAGTCTTTTGAATATTTTTTTTGGTAGGAAACCAAATAAAAAGACTGGGCAGAGGGTGGCTCATGAATTTCAAAAAAGAGCTCATGAATTTGCAAATGTGCCTGCCTAGTGCAGATAGTGGAAACGCCTCCTCAGACATCATGCTATATAATGCACTTCGACACGGTTGCTTGAGAAGTAGTAAATGAACTGCAGTCCCTATCCAGAATGTTTGATCAAAAGGAAAAAGTCACAGTTGTGCCAACTTTAATTCACAAGAATGGCCTTAAGGAAATCAATGCGACTGTATTCTCTCTGCAAAAGGATTTCACAAACCATTCCATGATTGCAGCCTTCACAGAGCAAATAATCCAGAGATCGAAAACCAATTTAAGAAAAAAGAGTAGGTATCTGTCATTTGCAATAACTTGTTTGAAATGTGCTGGCACAGCAAAAATTTCAATTTGAACAGCTATTGGCAGGACAACTTTATTACAAAATTTGCATCACATCCATTTGTATTTTAAAATAAAAACAGCCCAAAGTGCTGTTCAAAGCACTTGAATCCCCTTTCATACAAAAATAAAGATTAATAGCCTCATTCACCTGGGCATTTCCTTACCTGAATACATTTTATTAAAAACACGCACATGCATATATCACAGTCTTGGGCTTTTCTGAAGTTGTTTCAAAGCACCACATAGAACATCAAAAGTGTCTTCCCAATTACCTCAATGGAAGAAGGATCAGGCCCTGAATTTCTGGTTATAGTACCTGAAGGGATAACATGATTTTCATGCCTTTTAAAAAAATCTGTGTTGAAATAGACATCAGCTTATGTTAAAAATATATATATTTTTAAATCAGTTACTATCTAGATTGCAACTTAAATAGGCTAGAATTTTTGAGTCTTGGGGCCTAAAGATATACGCTTAAATAAAAATGAATTCAGTAAGAGCAAGATGACTTGGCCCCTTCTACAAATCCCTACAAAGGTTTAGACCTTGATCCCGCAAAGACTCTTGTGTGCGTGTGTAACTTTACACATTGTAGTTCTATTGAGATCAGAGGGTTTATTCATAGTGCATAAAATTAAGTACAAGCATAAGTTTTTGCAGAGTCAGGAATTTCCAGTTTTCCAATTAAGAAAAATTTGGGCCCACTTAAGCAAATAAAATGAATATGGCCACTGATCTTTATTTTTCTAGGCGATTAAACTGCTGACCATACTTTTTATTTCAAAATCTAAATATGTCTATTTTTCTTTCAGCAGAAAGTCAGTGGGAACTGTTTGTGCCTAGTGTGCCTGAAAATCATACCACTTTCCTCAAGTTCCTAACTTTAGGTGCCCAGGTTTGAACATTTTGGTCATAGTATATAATACTAGAAAGGGTTTATGAACCTGGCAAATGAATCAGGTAAATATTTCCATATAACAACCAAAATACACCAGACTAGATGTAAATAATGCTGATGAACCAGCAGCTAAAGGGTAGAAGAATAGGCATTAAGCATCTGTGGAGATTAAACATCTGTAGTGATTTTCTACCATAACCACTTCCAGTTGTTCCCAGGCAGACCAGGAAATGCAGAGATGTATGAAAAATAGGAAACAATGGGGAAGAAAATCTTTTCAAAATCTAAAAACATTTTGAATTTGGTCCAGTTTGGTACAACTATTCAGGTAAGTTCTTATTTATATAAATAAATTCACCTATCCCTAAATAGGTCCTGTGTTATTGTCTAAATCTGATTGGGAATATCCTCCACAATTTAAATCTCTAGCATAAATGAAGCACTCCATGTCTCTGTCCATCACCTTAAAACAATCTATGGTGAAATCCTGGCCCTACTGAAGTCAATGGGAGTTTTGCCATAGACTTCACTGGGACCAGGATTTCACTTTACATGTTATAATAAACTGGCCAGCGTTCACATGTGCTAGTGTTCTTTTACACTGAAGTCTTGTAAACTGATCCACGTGGAACTCAATGGGGGCTCCATACAGGCACAGAGGTGAACCTGCTCAAATCACATTGCAGGAACCAGGCCTTTGAGAGAAATTCAATCCCTCAACTGTGGTTCCTAGGCCCTACACTGTTAACAGTCATTCTCCTTTAGCTTCAGTGAACGAGTGCTGTTCTTTTGGAATAGTAGGATCTTGGTACCTGGAACTGCTGAATGGCCATGTCAGGCAGCATTACCAACTTTCATACTTCTATTGCTAGTCCCACAATATTTGCTTTTTTTTTTTTTTCCTCTCTTCCTTAAAGCTCCAGCTCCTAGAGATCTCTTGTTATGGGATTATCTCAGCTTTATTTAAAAAAAATATATTTCTAGCCCTCATCATTGCAGAGAAAAGCTTGAAAACATGAACCCTAAAGGCTCAAAACCAGAGCAGCATAGAAGACCCCAATATTTTTTAGTTTTCATATCTCACAATTAAGCCAAACTCATGATTATTTACAGCCTGATTCATGTTTTTTTTTAAACTTGGGTTGGGTAGCACTGAGCATAGTGACAATTATGAAGTCCTAGCTCAGTTCCGATTTATTATTAAAGAACTGAGCTAAAACTGGAACTTCTGTCCTATGGGAAATTCCAATATTTTTCTGTCTCAAAATGGTGACAAAAAGTTGAAGTATCAAATATTTTCATGCAATGAAATTCTGAAAATTTTTGACATGTAAGTGTGGAGACATTTCATTTTGACATTTTCTACCAAAACAAAAAATATTGAGAATTTCTGAATCTAAGTGTTTTGTTTCATTTTTTTTTAAACTGACCCAAAAAATTTCATTTGGAGTCACTTTAATAGTAACCTATAGTTCCTTATGGGATTGCTTTGCTTTATGGGAGCTGTAGTTCAGTCATCTCATGCTGCCATTTTCGGAGGACATCTCCTGTGATATATCATATGACTCACAGAGAGAGGAAATTGAATCATATCATGGGAGATGTGATCCAGCCAGGGAATCCAGCACATAGGAGAGAATGAGAGCAATGAGATTCTAGAACTACAACTCCTAGGAGACACTAAGACCTCCCAGGGAAGTAAAGTTTAATGTTGAACTAGCCTGAAGCAAAATATTGTGGGTCAGTTCAAACTAAAGTACTTGATTCAGTTTAAAACAATCCAAGCTAAAATATATTTCTATTTTCTCAACAGAAAAATAAAAATTGAACAAGTTCTGAAAAAAATCATTTTCCACAGTAAACTTCATTTCTGTCAAAAATTTCAGTGGAAATTCCTGACCAGTTCTAATTACACATTTTTTAATCATATCAGTATTTGGAAACTGTCTGCATATAAAGAATGAGTTGTGCTTTTCTTCTGTTGTCAGACAATAGAATAGGTAACTGCTCTGATCTGTGCTGCCATCAATGGGGAATGCACAAACAAAGTTAAACAAGGTGGGGGAGAGGAGGAGAGAATAATTTGGTCTTTATAGTTATTCATTTGCTAGCAAAGTGCCTAACTAGGCTGATTTTATTGAAGTGACTTGTATTTATAAGCATGCCTTTTACCCTCCTTCATCTGTGCTTTTCATCATGCTGCACGGCATCTCCAACAAGTTTATAATTTACATCTGAAAAGGGCAACAATTATACATATCAATTTGAAAAGAAATCATCTCCCATATCAGTCCTTAGTGAACTGATAATTAAATAATTAATCCTAAATTTTGCACAAAAACTACAGATAGAAATATATTTTGGTACCTCTGAACAAATATATATCAAAGTAGCCTGTTGTTAATGCAAGCATGAGAGAGTTACTAATGGGCATTCAACTTGTTCTTCAAGAGTAAATATTTACATTTTTGCATGTCAAGATTTTTTAAAGAGCAACATCCCTTCCCTTCATCCCTAGTGCAAACTGCACCTAAATAGTACATTTTCTGTTTGCAGTTATTTGTGGCTATAAATCAGGTATGTATCCACCCAAGTGCTAGGGTTCCCAATTAATTGAAACGACCGTATGCATGATATTTACAAGCAGAGAGGCCACCAGCAAAAAATGATGTCAGATGGAAGGCCATTTACAAATCTGGTCTTAAGGTGCAGTCTAAAGAAGACTATACCTCTGATCTTGCACCTGAATGGGAGCAAGGAAGGTCAATTTCTGTCCTATCCGTTACTATCTTGGCATCACTACCATCCATAGCCGATATTTTTGGCCACTTCAAGTGCTCCTCAGCTAGTTAAGCTTTCAATTTACATTTTTCCCCCAAGCCTTGTAATTTTTCTGTGCCAACATTAAGGTAGAGCCCATCCCTTAATGTCCTAACTCTCCATCCCACCTTCTCACCCATGCACTGAAGCCTTTAAAAATCTCCCTAAGCAAGCAACAGAAAGAATTTCAGCAAAAACTACCATAGAGACCCAACATTTAAGCCTTTTTCCTATGCCTCTGAACACACATACAGCATCATGTCCCCCATGTGACTTAGATAGCCAAATGTCTGTATTCCCCTGGTTTCTGAATCGCTCTGGGGCTTAGGCGTCGGAACACCTAGAGGAAGACAGCAGCGTGTATGCCCAGAGGCAGGAACTGAGGCTCAGTGGAAAACTTTTACTCTGAAAAAAATGTAGATGACTACAGGGTTCAGCAGGAATTTTGTGGCTCACACTAGAGCCAAAACTGAGACTTAGGCACCTAAAATCTGGGGTTAGGCACTTACGTACCTTTGTGGATCCCACCGTAGGATCCCAAATTATAAAATAATGGGGTTTGTTTGTTTAAAAAATATAAGATTTCATTTTGCTCACCTTCAACTAATTGAGTAGCCTATTCCCATTAATGCCAAACTCCCATACAGTCCTAACAATCACTCTGTCAGTGTCTCACCTTGACTGCAACCAGTTCACGCTTCTGTTCCTGGTGCACTCTGAGAAGTGGTGCCGAATGGAAGGCACAAGCCATCTCCCTCCCCACCCCATTTGCAGTGATATGCACTTCTAAAGGGTGCATAGATGGAGCAGTCCCTGCACTGTCCCCAAACTCAGTGACTATATTTGACCCATGGCACACACATTAGATGGCAAGGGGTATAAAAGGAAAGGAGATACTTATTTTTAAAACAATATCCATTAAATTGAACCCCTGACTTAGAAGTTTAAATTAATGTGCCCTGTTCCAATGCTAATAAGCCAGACACAAACATTAATTGTTAAAGATAACCTAATGGTGGAAAGGTGACTAATTTTGTAGATATTAATCACTGCTTCCAAGGGAAATTGTTTCCCTGGAGATTTTCTAAAACTTTGTTCCCTGAGGACTAATTGACATTTGCTACATTTTAGAAGAAAATCTTTTTTGGTATCAGGTTTTTATTTTTTAACGCCAGTAAATACCAGTTTTGCCAACTCTGACAAAATTTAGTGGTGTGTTTTGTTTTTTGTTTTGTTTTTAGAGTCCCAGCTTCTGGAGTCATAGGATTATGTGGGAATATCAGCTTTCTTTAAGTAAGTTTCGAGCCCACAGGGTTGCAGATAAAAAGTTCAAAAACCATGAACCACAGAAGGTAAATAAAAAAAATCCCCCCTTTTTAAAAAAAATCTCATGATTTCGGGGTGGGGGGCAGACTTAAAATATTTGAATGCTTAGGGCTGGAAATAGTGTATGCTCATATTAAACACATATATGGCACAACAGATTTAGCTAAAGCAGCCCACTTTTCCAATAAACTAAGTCATTTTCTTCTGCCATTCGGAATATATTGACAAAGTCAGAACTACACTTACTAAAGTACATGATTTTTATTCAATGCATGGTACCATAGGGTCTTCTAAAAATGAACTGCAATTGGCCTTGGTTGGTTAAAAAGATGATCCTCTGAGGGGAAAAAAACCTACCGTCACTTTTATGTTGATGAGGTAGAAATTGCTTCCTATAAACATTTTACCTACATGATTAATGATGCAACTGAAAAATGTTAGCTACTATGAAAAGAATTTATCTCCTATTGAAAGGAAAACACAGATGTACAAGTGAAAAGTACAGGGACAAAGTAGAGTGACAGTAGAAGTAGAAGTATAGAAACAAAGGATTTCACTTGTTTCTTGTTTGTATATAATATATGTGTATTCCTAGTAATGCGTTTTGTATCATTGATTAAAAAAATCAATATAGGCTTGTATTATAACAATACAGTAATACAAATATTAACAGTTTACTAAGCTTTTTCCTCCACTGAAGGAATACACACAGACTATTTTTTTTTAAATTCTCAAGAGAGGATAGTAGTGCTGAAGTCACATGCGAAAGATGACATTCATACAATCTGTTTTGTTCCCCTCCTCCAGTTACCTGAATGCTCTTGAGTCTGAAAAGGTCCAACAGAAAAAAGGAGGAACACCCCCCTCAAGAGTTTTTAGAAAAAGGCTCTTTCAGGGCCTACACTACAGAGTTGTGTCAGTGTCTACACTAGAATACTGAAATAAGTGGCCCGCTACGCTGACATAACTCCACCTCCATGAGAGGTGTAGCATTTATGTCGATGTAGTTAGGGTAGACACTGTGTAGACACTGCGTTACTTACATTGGCTATTGGCTGTTAGCCCCAAGTGGAGCTGACAGCTGGAGGCTTCCCCCCCTGCCCCGGCGCTGACTGCCCAAACTGTCAGCCAGGCGCCAGACTCACACCGGGGCAGGAGGGCTCACAGCTGTCAGTGTTCCACAATACCCCACCTCAGTGGATGGACGTGCTCTTGGTGAGTATGCGTACCACCAGCAGAAGAAGCAAGTGTGGACATGAACCTTCGCTTTAATTACTATGGTGGCTGTACGTCGACTGAAGTAGACTTAATTGTGTAGGCTTTGCCTACATCACAAAGTTAAGTCGACTTTAGTTATGTAGACATTCATCTGCCGCTGTAATTAAACCACTTTTGCACATCCACACAACACTCCTTGTGACAGCAGAGCACCTCCACAGTAGGTGCTCTTGTATCAACAGAGCGAGAGAGAGCAGTGCACTTTGGATAGCTATCCCACTCACCACCATCTGCCACTGGGTGTTGAGGGAAGGGATTGCAGTGCCTCATGGGGTGGAGGGCTCAGCATCCCAGGATGCAGTTTTCTCCATCTCATCATTTCATGGGCTTCCAGCTATGTTTCATGCCACTTTCCAACAGCTCCTGTAAACTGCATGCCCATCATCTCTGTCTGAAATTGCTGTTGGCATTCATGGAGCAGCTGCACATGGTGGCTTCTGGGTGTGGGGAACAAGCACTGAGTGGTGGGATCACATTGTTATGCAGGTATGCGATGAGCAGCAGTGGCTGCAGGACTTTCAGATGCGCAAAGCCATCTTCCTGGAACAGTGCAGAGATTGCCCCTGCCCTGCGGCGCAAGGACACCAAAATGAGAGCTGCAAATGGTGATCTCAGTGTGGAAGGTGACAACTCCAGACCACTACTGATCAATCGCAAATGAGTTTGGAGTGGAGAGGGCCACTGTGGGGGTTGCAGTGATGCAAGTGTGTAGGCCATTAATCTTGTCCTGCTACGAAGGACTGTGACTCTAGGCAATGCACGTGAAATAGTGGATGACTTTGCAGCAATGGGATTCCTGAATTGTGTTGGGGTGACTGATGGCATGCATATCCCCATTTTGGTCCCAGACCACCTTGTAACACAGTACATCAACAGAAAGAGCTACTTTTCTATGGTATTGCAAGCTCTGGTGGATCAGCAGGATCATTTCACCAACATAAACATGGGGTGGTCTGGGAAGGTGCATGATGCATGCATCTTCAGGAACACTGGCCTGTTCAGAAAGCTACAAGTGGGGACTTTGTTTTCGGACCAGAATATACCACTTAGGGATGTGGAAATGTCAAAAGTGATCCTTGGAGACCCAATCTACCCCTTGATCCCGTGGCAACCTTGACTCAGCAAAGAGCGCTTCAACAACAGACTGAGCAGGTGCAGAATGACTGTTGAATGTGCCTTTGGATGCTTAAAGGGTCACTTGCACAGCCTTTTTCGCAGGTTAGACATCAGTGAGGAAAATATTCCCATGGTGATATCAGCCCGCTGTGCTTTGCATAACATTTGTGAAGCTAAGGGGGAGAAGTTTCCGTAGGGGTGGAGTGTTGAGGGGAATCGGCTGGCTGCTGTCTTTAAGCAGCCAGATACCAGGGCTGTTAGAGGGGCTCAATGGGGGAGCTATTTGAAACAGGGAGGCTTTAAAGGAGCATTTTGACAATGAGCCCCAGTAATATGGGTATATGTAATTCATTGAGCCAGGCATTGCTTTCTTGAACTGCAGTATAAACTTTGTAATGACTGTTGTGTATGCTTTAATTTTACAATGTAAATGCATCGATTACCGCTGTGTATGTATTTCAACAGCAACCACCGTATATAGGAGACAAATAAAAAGTACATTTTTATTCAACACCCATATAAACATTTCTATGTTCTGCGAGGAACATTTAAATTATAAGCAGATTTTAAAATGAGGTTCTCACAGGTGGGTGTATGTCCAGCTGTCATTGTGCAACATGTCCCTCCAGATGGAGTACATGAGGTACTACAATGGCCCGGGAACATACAAGGAATGTGCATTGGGGGGATAGCATGGAAGACAGTTCTCTATGGGCTGAAGGGGGAGGCAAGAACGGATAGGTTCCGTCTGCAGTTCAATCAGGGACCTCAGCATGTCTGTTTGGTCCTGGAGCAGCTGTACCATTTGCTTAGAAATGTAAGAGACTCATTTTCTGTGGATTGGGCACAGCAGGGGACAGTTGTCTCTGCTGTGGGATGTCCCCTGCTGTGCCCAATCCATAGAAAATGAGAGTCCCTTACATTTCTCAGCTAGAAAGGTTTGCTCTTTAGCTCAGGCTGTGGAAAATTATGCTTTTAAGTCTGGAGGTGTCCACTGTCAGCCAAGATGCTCAAAATTGAACTGCAGTATTGGACAAAGACACATGTTTAAACAAGTGGGTGCCCTGGAAAGTAACCTAGTGTTTGCAGTGCTGCCTGAGTCCTACCTCCCCATGCAGTTCTCTCTCCAAACAGATTATCTGTAGAGTGCTATGAGAAACTGGAGACCGAGCAGCACATTTTCAATCCAGCGTGCAGAAGCATGCAGGAAACTCCCATCAGCAATGGGACAGGGGTTTCCCCCTTTTGTCCACCATTTTCTAACATTCACCCTTTGGGGTAAGGAAACAAATGAAAGGGGATGGGGAGTGACAAATTATTCACATTTTGTATAAGCCAAAGTATTTCAAAAATGAACAATAGTTACTGTTGCAGATGCAGGCAGGTATGAACTACATGCAACCCCACCCCTACACACACACACACACACACACACACACACACACACACGCACCCACATACCAACCCCTAAATGGCAAGATTCACTTCCTAGGAACAGCAGGTAGCAATAAGTCAGCAGAACTCAGACTGAATAAAGCCCATTTGGCCAAATTCATCCTCTGCAATCAGCAGGCTTATATCAGGGATGAGTTTAGCCCATTAAATATCTTTCTAATCATAGTTTATTTTAAAATAAGTCAGTGTTGCCTTATTACACTGAATCCTCTTGGTAGAAGGCACAATTACTGAACCCCATTTTCTTTTGATGTATTTTAACGGAGAGAAGAAAATTTCCAGCAAATATATTTCCACTGACCTAATCACTGGTGATTCAGTAGAAGTTCTTTTAATAGACTGGTTTAAACTAAGCCTTTTTCCAGTAAGCCTTCTACTTACACATGCAAAAGAACAATGCAAGCACTGTCTTGTTGCAATGAAGTTACATACATCAAAAAAACAAAACACCAAAAAAAAAAAAAAAAACTTTTAGAGAGAGTAAGAAATACTTAAATTTATATGTATTGTAACCCCAGAACTTGACCAAACTAAACCACAGCCATTTTGGGTGTACTTAAAAGCGGAATACCATATAACTAGGAATCATTTTCAGGGCTCTCATAGGCAAGGCAAAATTTCTGCAGTTGCAGCTTTGCTAATCAGAATGAGAGGAGAGTAAAAGAGTTAACAGACCATGAGAATGAGAGAGTAAGTGGGTAGCCACCTTGGATGTGGGTACCTCTCAGATGTAAGTTTATTATGGCTAGAAATATTCGGAATGTTTTGTTGATAAGAGACAATGAGTAATTTGTTAAAGCTAAGAGAACTAGTGACCCATTAGGGGTTACTAACTTTTGTGAGGATTAACTATAAAAGAATAAGTAAAAGTCAACATCTTGGAGCAGTCTGGGGAAGCTTTTCTTCAGGCAAGGAGCTGACACCTAAACTCCACATCAGTTGGATGGAAGGAGGGCCCCTGGAAGCCCAGCTGGTAATTATTCAAAACCATCTCAGACTTTGGGTAATTAAGTTTCGGATGCTCTGAACCTATTGCTATAGCATATATGTATGTCTGCTTAAGATTTAATTAAAAATAGTTTTAGGTAAAAGCACTCTGGTTTGTGTCAATCATTTATCAGACAGAGGAGCTGGGTCCCCATTGATTTATTCCTGACACTGCCTGGCAAGAAACAGGTTACCACTGTTTTGGGTTCTGAAACCCCTGTTTAACAGTACTTTAATGCACTTTTGCATCAGTGAAATGAATTGCATTTTATTTCATACACACATCAAGTAGAAATATACACTAATTCATTCAATTCTCAGAGACTGATGTTTAAAAAGCAAACAATTCACTAAATGGTTTCAATCTAATTTTTTTATATGAGGAATGAATGGTAAACCATCATTCAAGCTCCTTTCATTTGAACTGAAGTAACTACTTTACTATTTTTAAACCATTTCTCCTGACTACTTACTAAAATCCATGTTTCATTGCAGTGTTAATACACTTTAAATTTATAAGTGAAACAGAAAAATAATGTGGAGATGTGTTGGAGCATCAACCATATACAAAGCTTGGCACAAATTGCTACCAGAGATTAATTTCCAAGATGTGGAATCGTGGGAGAAAAAAATTACAGGGCTAGATTAAAACCTAACCAATGCACATTTTCTAAATAATCCTACACAAGATTTTATCAGGTTGGGAAATGGTTAATAATCAGAAACAGAAGAGAAATAATCCTAGTAAGAAAATGCAAAATTTCCATTATGCACGCTCCACAGGAATTAATATGCCTTAAAAATTTGCTAGGATTAAAAAAAACCCCAAAAAACAAAAAAACACTTTGCATATATTTTAAATAGTGCTGATCATAAGCTGCCACAGGGAAAGCAATCGGGACTGACTTTATCTACAGAACAAGCATCATGGCCCATGTTGTAATGGAGGCTTCTCAAATCTGATCTGCCACTGTGCCTCCGAGAGAGAGAGGGGAGGAGTTGATGGAGACAGCACCAATTCTGGGCCCCGGGAGGAATCAGGAAGGCATAAGGGGGAGCATAACGGAAGATAGGAACAGGCACAGGTCAGGACTAGAGGGACTAGAGACTAGATTACTAGATTGCACTGTTGCCAGGCGACGGCAGGTGTATGTAATTGGAGACTCATTACTGAGGAGATTGGACAGGCCTGTGACCGGGCGGACCCGGAGAACAGAAGGGTGTGCTGTCTACCGGGCGCAAAGATACGCGATGTGGACCTGCGGTTGAAAAGGATCCTAAAAGGAGCAGGTAAGAACCCCTTGATAATCCTTCATGTAGGAACGAATGACACGGCTAGGTTCTCGTTAGAGAGAATCAAGGGAGATTATGCTAGGCTGGGGAAGACGCTCAAGGAGATAGAGGCTCAGATTATCTTTAGTGGGATTCTGCCCGTTCCGAGGGAAGGGCAGCAAAGGGCTGATAGGATTGTGAGAATAAATAGTTGGCTAAGAGAGTGGTGCTATAAGGAGGGCTTTGGGATGTATGGCCACTGGGAGGCTTTCGGGGACAGGCACCTGTTCTCGCGGGATGGGCTTCACCTGAGTAGGGAAGGAAATAGACTTCTGGGAGGGAGGCTGGCTCATCTTATCAAAAGAGCTTTAAACTAGGAAGTTTGGGGAGAAGGTTGGGAGATGCACAGTTAATCTCCACGCCAGATTCCAGTATGGAAAAGGTGAGTAAAATGAGAGGAGACATAGCCGGGGAGATGAGATTGGACATAGGAAGGACGGGGGGACGGACGCAAGGAGGCCCGCAACTTATAGTGCTACGAATGGGAGACAGGCTAAACGACATACATTAGGGTGTTTATACACCAATGCCAGAAGCCTAGGTAATAAAATGGAGGAATTGGAGCTCTTGGTCCAAGAGCTGAAACCAGATATCGTAGGAATAACAGAAACGTGGTGGAATGGCAGTCACGACTGGAACACAGGTATGGAGGGGTATGCGCTGTTTAGGAAAGACAGGAACAAAGGTAAAGGTGGGGGGGTGGCATTGTATGTCAATAGTGAAATAACCTGTAAAGCAATAATAGTTGATGGATTAGATAACACAGAGTCCGTCTGGGCAATACTCACACTGGGTAATAGGACTACTAGAGCCTCTCCGGGGATAGTGCTCGGAGTGTGCTATAGACCGCCGGGATCGACCCAGGATATGGATAAGGAACTATTTAATGTGTTTAGAGAAGTAATTACTAATAGAAACTGTGTAATTATGGGGGACTTTAACTTCCCAGATATAGATTGGGGCACAAACGCTAGTAGTAATAATAGGGCTCAGATGTTCCTAGATGTGCTTGCTGATCAATTCCTTCATCAAGTGGTAGCTGAACCGACGAGGGGGGAGGCCATTTTAGATTTGATTCTGGTAAGTAGTGAGGACCTCGTTGAGGAAGTGGTAGTGGGGGACAATTTGGGCTCCAGTGATCATGAGCTAATTCGGTTTAAAATACATGGGAGGAGTAACAGAATTAAGTCAAAGACTAGGGTTTATAATTTTAAAAAGGCCAATTTTAACAAATTAAGGGGACTGGTAAGGGAAGTGGATTGGGCAAACGTATTAATGGATCTAAAGGCAGAAGAAGCCTGGGATTACTTCAAGTTAAAGATGCATGAGCTGTCGGAGGCCTGCATTCCAAAAAAGGGAAAAAGATTACAAAGCAGGAGATTTAGACCGAGCTGGATGAGCGACCGACTCAAAGGGGCGATTAGGAAAAAACAGAAAGCGTACAAAGAGTGGAAGAGGGGAGGGATTAGTAAAGAAATTTACCTTAGCGAAGTCAGAGAATGTAGAGATAGAGTGAGAAAGGCCAAAGGCCGTGTAGAGTTGGACCTAGCGAGGGGAATTAAAAGCAATAGTAAGAGGTTTTACAGCCATATAAATAGGAAGAAAGCAAAGAAAGAAGAAGTGGGACCGCTGAAGACTATTGCCGGAGAGGAGATTAAAGACAATCGAGGCATGGCGCAATATCTCAATGAATATTTTGCATCGGTGTTTAATGAGGACAATGAAGGTATTAGGGATACTAGCACCACTACAGAGGGGCATTCAGGATGGGGGATTACCGTATCCGAGGTAGAAACAAAACTTGAATGCCTTAATGGGGCTAAGTCGGGAGGACCGGACGATCTTCATCCGAGAATATTGAAGGAATTGGCGCGGGAAATAGCAGGCCCATTAGCGATAATATTTAATGAATCTGTAAACTCGGGGGTGGTCCCGTTAGACTGGAGAATAGCTAATGTGGTTCCTATTTTCAAGAAAGGGAAAAAAAGTGATCCGGGTAACTACAGGCCTGTTAGTTTAACATCTGTAGTGTGCAAGGTGTTAGAGAAAATTCTGAAAGAGAAACTAGTTGAGGACCTGGAGGTTAGTGGCAATTGCGATAAATTACAACATGGTTTTACGAAGGGCAGATCGTGCCAAACGAATCTGATCTCCTTCTTTGAGAAAGTAACGGATTTATTAGATAAGGGAAATGCGGTGGACCTAATATACCTGGATTTCAGTAAAGCGTTTGATACTGTACCCCATGAGGAATTATTGGTTAAACTGACAAACATGGGGATCGATATGAAAATCCAGAGGTGGATAAGGAATTGGTTATTGGGGAGAATGCAGCGGGTCGTATTAAAGGGTGAACTGTCGGGTTGGAGGGAGGTTACTAGTGGAGTGCCTCAAGGTTCGGTTTTGGGACCCATTTTATTTAATCTATTTATAACTGACCTCGGAACCGATTGCAGGAGTGGGCTGATAAAGTTTGCGGATGATACGAAGGTGGGAGGCGTTGTAAATTCGGAGGAGGATAGGGATATCCTGCAGGGAGACTTGAACAAGCTTGTGAATTGGAGTATCAGGAATAGGATGAAATTTAATAGTAAAAAGTGTAAGGTGATGCATTTGGGGATGACTAATAAAAATTTTAGTTACAAGATGGGGACGCATTGGTTAGAAGTAACGGAAGAGGAGAAGGACCTAGGGGTCCTAGTAGACCGCAGGATGACTATGAGTCGACAATGCGACGTGGCGGTGAAAAAAGCCAATGCTGTCTTGGGATGCATTAGGCGAGGTATATCTAGTAGGGATAAGGAGGTCCTGCTTCCGTTGTACAAGGCGCTGGTGAGACCTCATTTGGAGTACTGTGTGCAGTTCTGGTCTCCCATGTTTAAAAAAGATGAACTCAAACTGGAACGGGTGCAGAGAAGGGCCACTAGGATGATCAGAGGAATGGAAAACCTGTTGTATGAAAAGAGACTAGAGGAGCTTGGGTTGTTTAGTCTGACAAAGCGAAGGCTGAGGGGGGATATGATTGCTATCTTTAAATATATTAGAGGGATTAATACGAGGGAGGGAGAAGAATTATTCCAGCTTAGTACTAATGTGGATACGAGAACGAATGGATATAAACTGGCCGTGGGGAGGTTCAGGCTTGAAATTAGACGAAGGTTTCTGACCGTCAGAGGGGTGAAATATTGGAACGGCCTTCCGAGGGAAACGGTGGGGGCGACGGACCTGTCTGGTTTTAAGATTAAGTTAGATAAATTTATGGAGGGAATGGTTTAATGGTATAACATAGTAGTCAAGGAAAACCAAGAAATGGTAGGTAAATTGTATAATGGCTGACGGGGTCAGGCTGGAGACTCTTGCCTATATGCTCGGAGTCTTACTGATCGCCATATTTGGGGTCGGGAAGGAATTTTCCTCCAGGGCAGATTGGCTGAGCCTCTGGAGGTTTTTCGCCTTCCTCCGCAGCATAGGGCAGGGATCTCTAGCAGGAGGGTTTCTGCCGATTGAAGTCACCTAAAACAGGATTGGGGACTTCAACAGCAGAGTCCAGGGAAGGGGTAGGGACGGTTTTATGGCCTGCAGCATGCAGGGGGTCAGACCAGATGATCATAATGGTCCCTTCTGACCTTAAAGTCTATGAGTCTATGAGTCTATGAGCCTCAATCAAAGAAGGCTTGTTAAGAGAGTCAGACTCTCTGCCTCTCCTGCTTTAA
The DNA here is from genome assembly GCF_013100865.1 of Trachemys scripta elegans. NCBI lineage: Eukaryota > Metazoa > Chordata > Testudines > Emydidae > Trachemys > Trachemys scripta. Next base: position 53,152,336 of record NC_048301.1, on the reverse strand, counting down.
ATCAATGTCATCTTTGACTGCTATTGTAAAATGGCTTTTAGATGTCACCAGCCTGAACCCTGACCTGGTAGGACAACTTCTAAGCGTGAAAGCCTAAAGTCTCCCTGGTCAGTTCAGTCTTTGGCCTCTGCTGAGACTCTCAAGAGTGTCAAAGCCAGCTCTGTGGGTCTGTGGTATGGGCACCTATCCACTGAGAGATAAATTAAGATTACCAGGTCATACATGTAGGGCACCCAACATCATATAAATGATAATTTGCACAAACTATACCCTAGATTCAAACCAGCAACCTAGTGATTGGTAATGGAATATGTAGCTTCCAATCAAATAATTAAGTGTAATTTCAATTTATATCAGAGAATCTATCTTTTGCTCTTGGTGTTCTGACATATAGTCTACAGTAACAAACAATCCAAAATCTTTGTAGACTGTGGAGAAACTGAAAACTCTGAATTCACATTCTGGAATTGCTAAAGAACTTTTAAATCCACAGTTTAAAACAAAGAACAAAACAAAAAAGGAGAGAGACAACTACAAAAGGTGTCAGAGATTTCCCAACACAGGCATAAAGGTTTAGAAACTGTGTAGGGAGGCAAGCCAACAAGATGGTTGTAATGGAGTTGAGAGAGATGTTCAACTTCAGCCACAAAGGTACTCCTTACTATTCCTACTATCTCTGTCTTTCCTGTCTCTCCTAAACTGGACTTCCTTTCAACTCTGTTCCTGGAACCCTGCTGACACACATAATTCAGCTACTGGGTTCCCTGTCCACTGTCTCCTGATTTACCGCTAGGGTTATCAACCTATTTCAAAAATAAAGGACAGTTTTCTTAGCACTCTCACCCTACCCCTCCTTCTGATATCATCATAATCAGTAATAAAAGAATAATCAGCAGTCACCTACATTCGCCAGGGATATTTCTTGCTGCTCTTTGCAGCACTCAGGAACTCCCAATCTTGTTGTACAGAGATGAAAAAATAAAACAACCCTATTTACCATGTGCCCTCATTTCTGGTGCCAGTTGCTGCCTCATTCACTCCTGGCCCCTCTCTCCCCTTATCCCCCTCCCCCAAAGCTCAACAGTCTCCCTGCAGAGTCCACCAGCCGTTTCCACCACTGCCTGTTTGGCCTGCTTGGGGAATTGCCAGCTGCTCTCCCCCACTGTTTTTCCTCTTTTTCTTTTCCCTCACAAAACATATCCAGACGTGAGCTCATCTTGCTTCAATTGCCCCAGAATACTTTGAGTTTGAGACTCCCCCAATCCCCATAGCAGGCTCTTAAAAAAAGAGCATTTTTAACACCATGAGGCTGACTCTGAACTGCCAATAGAGGTGGGGCATTATTGTATGCACACATTCTATAGACAGAGAAAAAGACAGTTCTCAAGGCAAAAAGAACCTTTAATCTAATTTAGTACAAGATGCACAAATGGATTTGGATAGGTGGGACAAGGATAAGAGTAATGGGAAATAGCTAGATATTGAACTAGTTATGTGAACAGCTAGATGGTTTTGAGAAGTACTGTAAGTGGTAGAGAAGGAAAGCAGGCTGGAAACATCAATAATGGTGATAGTGGAAAGGGAAGAGAGTGCGTCAGGGTCAGGGCCATAACCAGGATGGGGCAAGCGAGGCAGCTGCCCAGGGCACAAAGCCATGGGAGTGGAAAAACGGGGTGGAGAAATGCCAAAAAAAAATCTGGCAGGGAGTGCAAATATGCTTGCTTGTCCCAGGTGCTAAAATGTCTAGTTACAGCTCTGGTCATAGTAAGTGGGGAGGTGGTGAAAGGTCCTGTCCAGGGCCAATGAGGTGTGGGGGAAGCTGGTACAAATTACCGGGGCCCGGCAGTCCGAAAGGGGGCCAGGGACCCAACTATGTTGCATATGTGTAAAGATTTTTATCTGGTCCACCCTTGCTGGGGGGGGCCTGAAAAAAAAAAAATTCACCGGGGCCTGAACCCGCTCTCGGCGGCCCTGGTCATATCAGATGTCTCTAACCCTCTCTTTGGAAGAGTCAACAAGACCATGTGCATTCAAAAATTGTGAATAGGATGCTGGAATTGCCAAAGTGAAAGTCAATGAAAATGGAATAGTGTTAATTGACAATCACTAAAGAAGGGGGGAAAAAATAAATCGTGAGTTGAAGAAATTCATATGATTACTGGGTATTCTCTAAAAGCACTCAGCTGCACAGGAGCAAGACTGGAAGTAGTGAGTGATGGGGTTTGGTGTAATGGGACCTTGCAGTGGGCGAGTGAAGGAGTTGAGGGTGGAGAAGACCCTAGAATGCAGGGTTTTAACCACCTGAACTGAGAGGAGGATAGAACAAGCAGGAGGGGGGCAGAGGTCATGGACATTGATGGACCAGGTGTCACCAGTGGTGGTGTGAAAGACCCGTGATGGGCAACAGTGAAGGAAATAAGGAGCCAATCAGAAAGAGGGAACTCAGCTACTCAAATATCAGAAAGGGAGCAATGAAGAGCAGTTGAAAAATTTCCATCAAAACTGTTTTTCGATGGAAAAATGAGTTTCCACCTAAAGTTTATTCATTAAAAGTGTCTGCTTGCAACAGAAAATTTCTATTCTTTTATCAAAAAATAGAATGCCCAAAACATTTTGATTTGGGTATGATGCCTCATGGGAGTTATAGTTCAGTTTTCCTCTATGGGAAAGGCTCCACAGGCATACCACATCTCCCATGATGTGCCACAGCCAGACACTACCATGACACACTGATGCCCCTCTTCAAGGAGGTAGCCAGTGGTGTATCATGGGAGACATAGTGTGGCCAGGGAGCCCAGTCTATAGATAATAGGAGCGTTAGGCCCCAAATGAGGCATCTGAGTGGCTTTTCCAAACTGAACTATTTTTGCTTTTGGCCAAAATATCTTGATTTTTGACTGTTCACCAAAAATCAAAATTTTCCACAGAGGAAAAAATCCAACATTTCCCAACCATTTCTAGGAGCGATGTTTGGTGAAGACAAGGTGGCTGTTTTGGAGACAACAATAAGGAGCCATTTACAAGGGCTGATCTGAAGGAAACTCCAAGGGTTTGGTTTACTAAGTCACTTGAAATGGAGCACTGCAGGCTATGTACAACACTCAGGAAAGTACCATGGACATTTGTTACCAGTGCAAAACAGCATCACCCAGCTATTCAGTTATTTTGCCTGGACAGAGGATTTGCACACATGGAAGCATTTCTTGGCTCAAGATAAAATTATAGCAACAATATTCCTGCCTCTAAGCATTAACTTCCTTTGTACACTAACCAAACTGCTGCACTTCGCATTTGCTGACACAGAATAATAACACTTTCTAACAGCACACCACCAGATGGTAACTGGCATCTAATAATAGAACAAAATACTGAGATCGCCTGCTGTTTAGTTGTGCTTTAACTGATGTGACAGCAGTAAATCAGCCACCTAGTAAATACAGTAGGAGGAATGGGATTTGAATAACCGAAGGCCACAAGGCTATAATAAGTGCACGTGCAACAAACTACTGACAGGGTTGCTTCAGCACCATGGATTGGAGAGGATGCAAGGGACAGAGAATCCCAGCAGCTATTCCACCATACACTTTGTATATTGGAAAGTGCAGCATGGTTAATTCAATCAAACCAAATTTACCCAACGTACTAAAACACTCTCTCATTTCCAATGAACTGATGAAGCAGTAAACTGCAAATGTAAATAACACTGATCTTTTAGTTCCAACATCCAAGTTTCTTGGAGTTGGAGCTGAAATTCAAGATTTCTGGAGAAGAAAGCAAGCATGTGACTTGAGCCTTGTACCATGAACAGCTGAGATTTACCTAAGGCTATATCTATCTATCTATCTATCTACACACACACACACACACACACCATATTAGCAATAACACTGGGATATAATAATTTTGGACCCTCAAGCAAACGTCTGCGGTGGACTCTATTTCTCTCATCACAATAGCCTCTCAGCCCCACCAACACATGCTCAGATGCACATTGTCAATGTTGGGCTGCTCAGTTCCAGAGTACACCAACCCCATTAGGTGCCAGTAGCATGCCAGGTGTCCTATGACATAGAAGCAAGCACTGTAGATGCTTCAGCAGCTAGGATAGGCACTATCCTTGGTGGGTCCCAATAATCACTCAGAGACATGGCTAAGGGAAAGGTTGTTTTACTAGGACTGACAAGAAAGAGAAAGGTTGCAGAGACAAATGGTCACAATTCAAAGAGACCAACAGCCATCAATAATGGGGCTCCTAGTGCCCAGGATGCTCTCTTCAGTCCAGTCTCTGTTTCCAAGCCAGTCTCAGCAAGAGTCTCTCATTGAGGCCCTCAGCACTGGCTCCCAAGGAAAAAAAAGATGCATGTGGACCAGGCCTGGTATTACCGGCCATTTAACAATAAACCTTGATATAATAATAAAACTACATGCAAAAAGATAATAGACCCATGTTGTTCTTGTTTAACAAAAGCCAAGTTTTTATTAATAAAACCATGGCTTTCAGTAAACAAAAGTGATTTTGAAAACCAGGGCCGGCTCCAGGCACCAGCCCACCGAGCTTGTGCTTGGGGCGGCACGGTGCTCCGGCCGCCGGGGAGAGCGGAGCCCCGGCCGGGCTCACCGCCCTCCTGCTGGCGCTCTGGCCGCTGGCGAGAGCAGAGCGCCGGCCGGGCTCACCGCTTTCCCCCCCGCGCCCCGGCCGGACTCGCCGCCCTCCTCCCGGTGCTCTGGTCGCCGGGGAAAGTGGAACCCTGGCTGGGCGCGCCGCTCTCCCCTCTGCGCCCTCCTCCCGGCGCTCTGGCCGCCAGGAGAGCGGAGCGCCGGCCGGGCTCACCACCCTCCCCCGGGCGCCCCGGCCGGGCTCTGCACCCGCCTCCCAGCGCTCTGGCCGCCGGGGAGAGCGGAGCCCCGGCCAGGCTCGCCACCCTCCCCCCTGGCGCTCTGGCCACCAGGGAGAGCGGAGCCCCGGCCGGGCTCTCCGCCCTCCTCCTGGGATTCCGGCCGCCAGCAGAGCCGCAGCGGGCTCGCCGCCCTCCCCCCGGCGCTCCGGGCGGTCAGGGAGAGCGGGCCAGCGGCCGGGCTCGGCGCTCTCCCCTGCCGCGCTGGGAGGGGGGGGGGCGGGCGCGGTGGGAGGCTTTTTTGCCTGGGGCGGCAAAAAAGCCAGAGCCGGCCCTGTTGAAAACAACTCTTACATCCACTGAAATTATCACAAGTTACAAACACAATAATTCCTAACTTGTCCACAAGGAGGTAGGCCAGATGTGGGTAAGGGCTCCTGGGACCTAATATTAATTTATTGTTTGTATTATTGCAGCACGTAAGAGCCCTAGTCATACATCAGGGCCCCATTGTGCTAGTCATGTACAAACACAGAGAGCTTAGAATACAAGTATAAGACAAGACAGACTAATAGAGAGGGTTAGATGGGCAAACACAAGGAAACAATGAGACCATATTGGTGAGCATGCCAGGCTGCGGTATTAGTGCACCAGCTGTCTAACAGTTACAAAGGGTGTTTTTGGAGGACATCTTGGCAAAGGAGAATTTTGAGGAGGAATTTGAAGGAGGACAATGAGGTAGTACCTGGCAGCCTTCTATACAGTCCATTCCTCTATTCAAATTATTGAGTATTCCCTGAAGGTCCTACTGGCCAGGGCTCAGCTCCAACATCTACTGGCTCATTGGGGACCCCTCCACATGTCCAGATGTTGCATAGGCTGCAAGTCCCACATCACAGTCCCTCCTAAAAGGAATTACTGCACGCTGTACATGAGTACCTTGGGTGACTACAGTTTCTGTGCTCCCTAGAGTCCCCTCCAGGCCTAGTTCTTCCCAGGATAGAGTTTAAAGGGTTTCCACCTTCCCTCCCTTATTGACCAGAATAAGGCTCTTCCCCCTCCAGCAGACTTATGACTCTCTAGTGGAAGAAAGAGGGAAAAGTAGTGAACATGCTTGCACACCACATTCAGATTGGAAACAGAATGGGAGCTCATGGGTGGATGAGGGGATTGGAAGGTCTGGTGAAGTTTGGAAGGGGTCTATCAGCAAGAAAATTTTTCTGATGGGGAATTGGGAAGAAGAGGAATTGCGGGCACCTCAGAGGGTTAGAATAGGGACTCTAGGCAGGAATGGGGGTTGGAGAACCCTAAACATCAGAATGGGTGTTGTGCAGGCCTAAGACACTAATGTTTTGGCTCTGTACTGGGTGGGAGATGATGTGACATTTCACTTTTTACAAAAGGTGGCAGTGGTGGTACACTGACTAGAGGTGAAATTCTGCTATTACACTGGCATAACTCCAGTGGACAAAGGGAATGAGTCTGGATTTCCACTGGACTAACTGGGAGCAGAATTTCATCATTTTTTTTTCTGATGCTAGGACTGCACTTATGTAAAATAGCTGCTCAGATCTCCCCAGCTGGGAGGGTACTACGGTCATGCATTGACAGCACATGTCCCAGAGTGGGAGAGGACTTAGGACAAGGAAACTCATCTAATTTTCTACCTTCCATCACTTGGTACCCAGCTCTAGCTTGGAGCCCCAACTTGCTTGGCCTTGTGTGGTACATTCATTAGCATACCAGTACCATTTGGGGATTCCCCATCATGGTGTAAATGGTGTATCACCATTTGGAAAACAAAGGGAGACAAGCATCACACTCACCTAGCAAGAGCCAATTGTATAGCCTGAAATTGCATGGAACACAGAGTACAAGGCAAGTTTGGACAGTATTAGAAAAGAGAATTTAGGGTTATGTTCATGACTGAGCCTGAGTTCACAATTGTCCTATGACTACAGAAAAGCTGAGCTGGCTTCAATCACAATAAGATTTGATAAAGTATAAGCACCTCCCTGCAGCCCAACAGTTGATTCCTCAGTAGTAAGAGCTCACACTCAGCTAATCTGCACAGTTGCTATGATTACCCCTGTTCAACACCGCTTCTAGCTGTCTGCTTGGATTGATTTTCTTCCTCCAGTCTTTAACATCCTGCTGATGAATGGCCTCATTCTGCTAGGGAAGCCTGGCCATCCATTCTTGTAAGAACCATATCACAGCCTAAGCTTCATATTAATATTCTCAGAAGTCTTGCCATCAGAAAAAGTATTCTCCCTACTGCTTAATTTAGGAAAAGTAAAGACCTCGATTACAAGAGTATAGTACAATACTAGTGGAAGTTTCTATTCCTGTCTCAGCACCAAGAAAATCTACCACCACCACCCCCTTCTCTGGCACAGGTAAACTAAGGGAGGTGGAAACTAAGTCACCTTTTAGGAGCTATAAGGCCCCAGGTGCAAGGTAGAGCAACCTTGGCTACCCTGACTTGAATAGTTCTTCTAGGATTTGTTTCACTGGCCAAAGATCAGCAGAATGCATTATGCTCCAGCCTCCACTGTGCATCCTTTCTTTTCTCAGGAGATCTTAACACATGCCTTATTCATGTGGGGGTGGGCCCCAGCATAAAGTTTACTTTAGAACAGCCCAGAATTCCCCCCTACTAGAGGGGAATACTACATCAACTTCCTTAAGGCTGGTTTAGGGCTAAAGATGTGTGGCGGATAGAAATTCCATTTCATGAAGGATTTCAAAATCTGATTTTATTTCAAGTCAGAATTAGAGCCAAAAGTTTTATAATTCTAAAACAGAAAATTCTGAAAAAAGTCATTTTGCATTGATGAAAATGCTTCATTTAAAAAAAATTGTTTTTGACTTTTTAAAGGATTATTAATACGTTATACAATTTTTAAAACATGGTCTTTTCAAAACATTTCATCCCAAAAGGGTCATAATGGCTCATTTCAACATTTCTGCAGCTTTTTATCCTGCTGGTTTTTTTATTCCGAAGTGGAATGTTGGTGAAATTGACACAATTTCAAGTATTTCGATTTTGACAGAATTGCCTTTTCCAACAGAAAGTGGTTCTGTCACAGTATTTCTGACCAACTCTATTTAAGATCCTTTTGAGCTGCTTTGTCATCATATGATTATAATGCATTGCATTAGCACCATATATCCTCAATGCTAGTGTAGGTCTGTGCATAATGCCTTCCAGTGTTAAAGAAAATATTGTAAACAGCATCTTGGTTTTGATTCTTCAACTGAAGGTCAAAGCTATCATTGACAACATCATGGTCTGAACTCTGGATGTACTTACTGATCAAGCTATCAGAGCTCTGTTACATACTCTTAGTTGCTGAACAGAAGCAGCAGTTAACAGGAAAGAGATGATCAATAGCACTTGTGTGCTGCGGCAAGATGAAACATCACTTATTCCTGAGGGGAAAATTAGTGTTTTAATGAGAAACTGTTTTATTAGTTCTGTCAGTGTAATATTATGTTTCTTGTATGGTAGCTAACTGTATTTCTTATATTGCACTTAGGGACCAGACTCTTTGTTGCTTTGTACAATGTTTCTCTCAAGAATATCCAAGCACGTTTTAAACTTCAGTTCAATTAAGCTTCACAAATCTGCAAGTCAAAATAATTGTACAGATGGGCAAACTGAGGCACAAGGTGGCTAAGAGAATTCCCCAGTGGTTCTGAGTCAGGGAGTGAGCTAGAGTTTCCAGGCCCCTTTTGTTTTCACACTAAATAACACCCTTTCATATTTTACACAAGAATGTTATAACACAGATAAATAGTTTCATTCCTGAGCAAAGTTACAGAATATCATCAGAAGCACAGAAAAAAAAAATATTCCATTGAGAAGACAGCTGAGTATAAATAGAAATATCTTGGATAAGGAGTGTCCATAGAAATAACTATATCTGGGGGGAAAAACCCACTGTGGAAATATGAGGAAGTAATAACAGAGTGTTCAGATGTGATTGTCAGTAATGAAATCTGATTAATTTTTTGTTGTACTGTGCTGCTAGAGCAGTGGTTTTCAATCTGTGGTGAAATGTTTAGGGGTCCACAAATGAAAAAAGGTTGAAAACAGTACGGTACTAGAGAATAGGTTTTCCAGTTACCAGAACAGGTTATAAATTAAATTGGACTCAGTAGAAGTATTGTTTTCAATAACATGTATGAGGTTCAGTACAATACAGTGTAGCTATCGTGATTTTTTAATTAGGGCTAATTAACTTTGATAGCTATTATGATAATTGTATATTGCCCTTACATCAATTTTAGTTATCTTTACAATAAAAATGCTGAAAGAATCCCCTTTTAATTAGCATGTACACTGATTAAACCGTATGAAGGCACAGCAGCAGTATTTCTCCTGATGTTTAACTTTGATGATTGATGAGGACACCTCACTCTCAGGGTCACTTATTCTCAAGCCCTTGAATTCATGGTGGAAAAAAACAGTAATGAAGAAGCCATCATGAATTGTGCATTTTGTCTTTTATGCAAATTTCAGTGCAATTATGTTCCTAATAGCATATTTCAAAGTACATAATGGTACAATTTCTATTCTGCAACTCCAGATATAATTGGTACTGTGCCAGAACTGGAGTTTTCTGGCAAAGCACTCATTGCTATTCTTGAACATACTGTTCATCAACTTGCAAATACCCTCAGCTTATATGTGATATTTACAATTAATGGTTACTTTTTTTTTTTTACACAGCACAATATGATGTGGATTTAGAACAGTGAACACACATAGTACGGTAGGTTAGACTGGAATGGTTGAAACAAAAGAGGAAAAAGACATTTACCTCCACTCACCAACTAACACTAAATACAACAAATGTGTACTCAAACTCCAGTCCTGGTAGCATACGCCATAGGTCTTGTTCCACGTAGCAGTGGAGTACTCCAAACCAGTGGAGTACCACACTAGTATGTGATGCAGTTCATGTTTGATGTGGATTATGAAGTCAGTAGACAAAGCCATTATTGTTTGCATTCTAAACAGATACTCTCACAATCCAAATATAAATGTAAGCCTGAATTTATTTATTTGTTGAGAGGATTTTTTTCTCCTGTCTAATTTGCATTCTCTCATCTACTACTAGGACACATAAAAGGAGAGAGCTGGAGGATAAAACATTTTCAGAAATGTTTTCAGGTTACTTGTTACATCAAGATACTCCCCAAGCATTTTGTTTTCCAATCACATTTCATTTTTTAAAAAGAACATAATTAGCTTCTGTATGCATAGCTTAGAATGCAATTTTTGCATGTTCATCTTGTCCATGAAAAGGATAGAAATTACAGGCACAAAAGCATTTTGCAACTAAGCAAGCACAATGGATTTTGCATGAGTAAATTATTACTTGTGAACATAAGTAACAATGCCTTTAAAAACATTGTGAGGTCCAATGACTTTCTGTACAAAGGAGAACAAAACAAAGTTTGGGATAAAAAAACAGCAGGAGCAGCTCCCTGAATTACATCAGGACAACAGGTCAGATCCTTCTCTAGTGCAAATTAGTTTAAATTAGTGGAACCAGATTCACACCCACTGAGGATCTGGCCCAACATTTCCACATGAATTCTTATTTCTAATGTTCCAGTGGGCTGAATTTTTCAAGCCCCTCAATTACAAACTATGCAATTAACGTTCCCCCAGTTTTGATCATGGTTCTCAGGACTGAAGAAAATATATATTGCTTCATGTCACCTCTTCACCATGCTAGAAACATAATTCCTCAGTTATTTGTCCGGACAGCTATTTTCAAGAGGAAATGTACCTTGTGATAGCTACAGACTAAATAGATAAATCTACTTTAGAACAAAAACAAGAAAATGATGTCTTCATAAGGCATTGCAATAAGAAATGAAGACACCTCTCAGCAAGTATCAGGGTAAGATAAGACTAGAAATGGACTGAAGAGCCTCAACTGTTTTGCAAAGAGCCTGTTAGAGCAGTAAGATACCTCCCTTTATTTTTACAATGCCTAGCACATAATCAGTGTTAGAAACAAGTAACTTTAAGGGATGATTTAGATCTAAATTTGTGTGTGTGTGTGGGGGGGTCAGATTAAAAAATATATCTAGCTTTGGCTCATATCTAGAGAAAACCTTATCCCTGATCAACAGAATGGCCACAGGTACCTGCCCTCACAGTCAAAAAACCTAGCCATTTGCCTGATCTGAAGTCTTTCTATGAATTCAATGGGTTTTGGATTAAGTTCAATGGGAGAACACTGGTAGGGTCCGAGGAACCCAGATAATCTGTTATGTAGAGCAACTGGGATTGTAACAGCAAAGACATTTTTAGAATCTCTTCTTCGCTGAGTTATTTTAAATCTACCTTGGAAATATGTAACAATTTATTTTGGGGGTTGTTTTATGACTGCTGGGTTAGGTAGCATGACATGGAAAAGATTCAGAGAGACATTTAAACATGGGCTTTGTGGTACCCATTTTAGTTTCCACAGAACTGGGGCAGCTAACCTTCAACGGGGCTTCTTACCATTTTTTTCTCCACAAATATGATAACTTGTTAAGCCCTCTGTCACACATCCCATCTCAAGAGATGTTTTTGACGGCAGGATGATGGACTAGATAGGCTGGCAACCTGAAGGTATAGCTGAAAGAACTCTACTATCTCAGCTATGCAAGATTTTAAGAAACACATGCACATACGTAATACCAACACATCTCAATACTGGTCTTCAATAGCTCTGTAATTCCAGTCCTGGGCCTCTTCTGAGCATTTTGTGTCAAACTGCATAGAGATTTTGTGACAATGGAAATGATGATGAGATGTCTAGAGAGGAAAGCCTAATGCATGGCTCTACCTAGCTCCCTTCTTCAAGAACTTTGTGGGCTATTTGTAATAGGAGTATTTGGAAAGCCAAATTCTGACTGATGCACAAGGATCCAAGAAACTGCTAAAATACAATATCGGTATTTTTTTAACCTTCTCGTGCCTATTCTAGTCATTTAAGTATCTTTTCTACCCCAGAGGCTGCTCTTACATTAAAAACTGTTGACCTTGGTTTACAGTAATATTTGATAGAGCCAGTAAGATTACTGAAAGTAGTTCTACAATCCAGCACAGTAGAAAGTTTATGGGATGTGGCGAGATTGGATGTAGAGGATGAGTATGAAGGTATACGAAGAAGATTGATCTGATATGCCTAATTCACCCAGAAAAACTGCTGCAGCAATTAAAAAGTAATTAAGTACATACTGTAATAAATGGAAATGCTCCCAAGCTTTTTTGGGAGGTGAGAGAAAATAAATGGGACTGCTGAATGTAAGTGTCTAAGGCAGAAACAGCAGCAAAGATTAAGGTGTTCATTCCATTTGTTAGCGAATCTAATGGTACACAATTCTGTATAAACATTTGTAAAAGTATAATGCATTAGAATTTCATTTGCGACATTCAGTTCCAACATTCAGCTGTGCATTAACTCCTGCTAATTTTGATACATGTATGCTTGATGGTATATATTACTATTATAGCACAAATAAAACATCAATATGATAAACAGTGCCACCGAACAAAGCAAGACAACTAATCTGATCCAGGAGAAAAACAAAACACAAATACAGTTTTACACATTTGCTGTTATGTCCTCTCCCCACTCTAGTATATATTGTATTTGCTTTGGAAGTTGTCTCACATGAATGAATTGTGTTTCACTAGTTGATAGCAAAGAAGCAAGCATATTTCAGTGGCGTTTAGAGAGTTAAAACATTCCTACAAGCAACTCACAAAAATGATCAGTATTTGGACAGCATGTTAAGTCAGTGGATGCCTCTTTTTTAAATAATGCATGCTATTTCCACTTTAGAGCTGTGAAGTGGAGGCACTGCCATAGGGAGAAATAGCAAAATTTCTCCCATTCCTCAGCAGTGCATAGTTTTTCTACCCCCAACTTAAAGTGTATTGACTTAAGAAGTTGCAGTCTCTCTAGCACAATTCTGTAGAGGGGAACAGATGGTTTGTTAGATACATTTTACAGCTAGTGACTCTCAGGAGTTTAGATAGATTACTCAGCAGATCATTAATTTTTTGCTGTAAAGTCACAGCAGGGAGTTGAGATCAAAGTGGACAAAGCTGAAAACAAGAGCTAGTTAGATATACCATTGACAGTGAAGGACTAACAAGTGGGCATTTTGCTGAAGTGAATAATCTTAAACTAAGGAAAATAATTTAGACTTAAGCCAATAGCAATGATGCAGAGACGACGAGTCCTAAAGGAAGTGAAATTATTTTGCCCAAAGCTCTCTCGATTACATAAATTTTAAAAGGTTAAAAAAATCTTGCTCCTTTGAATGGCTTCTCAACCTATTCTGTGTCCTGAGTTTTAATGAAGAGAACGTTACTCACAGAACAAGAAGCATGGAGTTTGAATGGAATGAGCATCATCCAGAGTAGAGGAAGCTAAGACTTAGTGTAGTAGGACTTTAAAGGTGAAAGCAGAGTAAGGACAAGGAAGGATGAGTTTCAAGAGGTCTCATGACAAAAGGTTAGCAGTTTACAAACAAATCTGAAATGAATTCTGACAACTATTTTTATTACAGCAGCACCTAGAAGACCCAACTGCCAAGGGGGTCCCATTGTGCTAGGCGCTTTATATACATACATATTGTAAGAGACAATCCCTGTCCTGCCCATACAACCTAAACAGACCACACAGGCAAAGGCCAAGAGATAAGAAGTATTATGATCCCTATTTTAAAGAAGAGGCACTGCCCAAAGTCACACTAGAAGACTATGGCAGAGTCAGGAATTGAACCCAGACTTCGTGAGCCCCATTCTAGTACCTTAAATACAAGATCACCCTAGCTTTCTATGGAACAGTCGGCACAACACTGCAATAAAAGGGCGTTTTTTCTGCCAAGTGAATTGACCCTCAACCACCTACTCCCAAAGTGAAGTAAGATGGAGTCTGGGAAGTCCCATCATGAAATGAACCATCTACAGTCATTATAGTCTTAACAAGGCTTCTTGAAATAATCCCCATTTAACACCGTTAAGCATCTTCAGGTGCTGAGCCAAACTTCATTAACTGAACATACAAATGTGTCTATTATGAAAAAAATATATTTTTTCTTTAAAGCAATAATGGCCTCACACCCCATTGCTTGCTGTTGATCTTTAGATTTAAAAGCAAAACATGGAGCTATCACTAATGCATGAATAAATTAGACAAAAGCAGCAGACTCTCTTTTAATGTGCCCATTTATGATTAGTGCTGAAAACCTGCAGTGCTTGATGGGAGTGGTGAGTGCTCAGCAACTTTTAAGATCAAGCTCTGTGTTTGAGTGTATGAGCTTCATCGAAATCTTATTTTGAGGAAGACACTGAATGGTATCTCCTTACTGTCTCCCTGTGAACATCTATGGACTTTAATGGGAGTATTATGTTTAAATACCCCATATAACGACAATAACTTTGAGAAGATGCAGGGTTAAATTGGTACATTTTATATCATTGTAGATTTCCATTTTATATCTGAAAACTATGAAATAGTATAAAGGCTAGTAAGTTTCTGTTACATACCATCCCACAGTAAAGCTACCTGGCCAGTGCCATATGCTTGATTTGGTTCAAGGAGATTTGTTTCTGAATGGAGATGAAATCAACATTTACAAGTTAATCAGAGATAAAGCATACAGTAGCATCTTTTCCATGCATTCTCTCCTGCTCTCTTTTTGAATACACATTTAAAACTGGAATTTATCCATACAATGCCAGTGTACAGACTTTGTACATTACACCTGTAGAGTGAAGTGCTGAACAGTACATGCATTACAGATAAAAATAAGTTCACCCACAGTGTGGAGACAAATGCTGAGATTCTGGGCTGCACTGTGAGAAGGCATAGCCCAGTGGGTGAATGTGCACAAGGCCACCTTTGCTCCTAAAATTCCGTGCTGCTCCATGGGCCAAACTAGCCCTCAGCATAAATTACAATGACCAGGAGCCAATGTGTATAATTTACAGCAGCCTCCCGAAGTCTGCATGTGAACTGCTCCATAGTCTAACATGGCCAGAATCCCCATGGTGCCATATGCTATGGGCCTACCTCAATCTGCCCCCTGCATGGGAAGGAAGGGCACAGCATACAGCCACTTGCAATGGCTTTACTCTGTGCCTGTACCGAGAGGAAACCTCATCCAGATTCCTTTCATGATGTTGACAGCCCTGGCATGCAGTGAGCCATAGCTGTGGCAGAATCCCTCCCAATGTTCTTTCATACATTACTCCTTGTCAATGGTGTGCTCTAGTTGGAACCATGCAGGATTTTGCAATGGGAGAGGCATATAACTGACAGTGTGGAATAGGTATTTCTAAGATATTTATCTCCTTGGTATCTCACTCTTAATGTAACTGATTAAAAACATTCTTCCACATTAAGCCAGGTGTGATATACAGCGTTTGCCATTAAGAAGTTGTTTTCAACAATTACCTCACAGCTTTCTCCTGTTCACAAGATATGAAATAGTTGTGGTAGCTGCATAAAACATGGATTTTTTAAAATGACAATGCAAGCAATACCAGGCCCAAACACGAGACGAGTGATAGCAAAACAAAATGAAATAGTGCTTAAACTGTTGTGACATAGCAATTACCAAAAAGAAAAGAAGAGAACTTGATCACTACATTTACACACACACACCTCCTTTCAACAAGAGAAGGTAAAACAGTATTGTTACCCTACAAATAGTTCCTGAGAAATGCACCTTCACAAGCTTATATCTGCAGTGATTTAAACCATCTATTTCTATAAAAGGGCTGAGGCTTATTTCTGGGTCAAGGCCCAGCTTTTCAGAAGTATTTAGGTGATGCTCTTCTCAGTGTTGTAAGGCCCAAGATTTTCAGTGAGACTTAGGTACCTAAGGGCCAACTTTTTAAGAGTATAAAGGAACCCACAACTGAAAGAATCATCTACTAGGATTTTCAAAATGCCTAACTCCCATTGATTTCAATGAGATGTAGATGCCTGGATGGTTGTAATGGGGCACTACCCTTGAGCTTCCCCCCTTGTGGCCCCTACAAACTCTGCAGATGTGTTGCCCTCAGCACCCACTTGGTGTCTTTCAATCAATTACCCAAACCACATTAGCACAAAACATATGGCCCCTTAATGGGGCCTGGTTTATTTAACCCTTTCTGCAGGGTAACTCACTTCTTTAGTTGCTTAAGTTCACACCCACTCTGGGTCCATATAAGAGTTGTGGGAGGTTTTCTTGCCTGCAGTTCAGGTATCCCCAGAACAGGGCTTCTGAAGTCACCTCCCCACAGACCTGGGTTGCACTTCCAAAAATCATTAATTCTTTCCTTAAACAAGGAGTCCACAGCCCCCTCTCCTGGGTGCTGAATTATAATTTAGGCCAGTTGTACAGCCACAAGCCCAATTCTCCTGCAGCTAGTCCTTTTCCTCAATCAGTCTTTTCACCCTCTGGCTAGGAAAGTTTGTCTGACAGACCTTCCCTTCACAGTAGTATCTCCCCCACCATGAGAAAGTAAGCCGCATATATGCTGGTTCTCTTCCCACAGTTCAGAGACAGGACAGATGGGAGCCTTGCCACACACACTCTGCAAAGCTTCTGGTCCTAGGCCCTAAAAGAAACAGTGACAGGATGCCTTCCAGACTGCACTTATTCCCAGGACCACTTTCTCTCTACCTGTATCTCCCAGGTACTTGTATACATCACACCTTTCAAAATCTCAAAGGTCCATACCACATGACAGGGGGTGGGCTGACCCTTAAGCTCTGCCGCCTCTGCTATTCTTCAGGGGACAGATCACCCTATTACAGTGCCTTTGAAAATACTATTACAGTATGGGTGGGACGCATGAAAGGACTTGGGCATTTCAATGCTGAGTGTCATGGCACCTAAAAGTTAGGAAAATCACAAGAACACCACCGTGGTCCACAAAGGCTGAGGTAGGTGCCTAGGGTTTCATTACAATGAAGGGAGGAAAAAAACATGCCTTAGACTGCAATCCACAAAGCCAGCATGTGAGGTGGGGAGCCACCTAAGCTATCCTATGGGAACAGGGTGTGAGTTAAGTCCTGCCCCTCTGTCAGAGATAGGCACCTAGTTCTGTTAACCATCCCAAATGAGGAGAAAATAGGCATTCAGCCACCTAAATCACATGCGGGGGGGGAATCTGAAACAAAATGGCTGAGGTGGAGGAGGAGGCCGTTCCCTATTATAACCTTTAGTTTAGTGGATAGATACTCACCCAGGATGTGGAAGACCTCTGGGTCAAGTGCCCCCTCCTCCTAAATGGGAGACGGGATTTGCCATCTCCCCGGTGAGTGCTTTAAGGTATGATCCATGAAGGTCCTTAAGTGCCTAAAACATTTTTGAAACACTGAGCAGAGCAATGTCTAAATACCTTTACAAATCTGGACCCAAGGGGAATCTCTAGGGACCAGATTTTTAATGCTCCAGTAAAAGGATCTACATTTTATATAGAACAAAAAAAATATATACTTTTTTTTTACTTTAGCAGCTAGAATTTGTATTATGTATTACTGGGGAAATTTGACCTCTCCTATGAAACAGTGAATACTAAAATATAGGCAGTCCTTATAACAGAAAAACTTTCACACCAAGTACATACACAAGATAAGCACCAAAAGAGGATAGGTAGCTAGAAACTTGGTCATCCTTTTTAGTGTACTCAGAGGAGGCTTTCCAGCCAACAAGCCAGAATCTTGAGATAGGTTCTTTGATCCTTAATAAGTAAGGTACACATAGTAGTATGTTAACATTTTATTGTAACTTTGCCTTAAAAAGTTTTTTTTTTAAATCTGGGCGCAAGTGACTATGTGTCACGGGGTATGCACACCCCGTCCTCTTTTGGGTCCATGCAGGATTATGGTTACAGTCTACCAGGCCGGAACAGGGTCCTGGACTCTCCCGTTTCCATCAGGTCCTGGCCCAGGGCCATCAGCAATGAGTGTGATCACCACCCAGTCAGCAGGTGGTGCAACACATCGTTCTTCCTCAGGTGGGAGATAACACTCACCCCACCTCCCTGGGCTACTTCCTACCATGTGTCCATTCATCTTTGGCGTCTCTGAGCTCCTGGGTACATGTAACTTGCTGGAATTCCACCTCCAGTTGGCCAGCCATAAGCAACAGGTCTCCAGTCTGGGCCTTGGGATCTCTGGTTCCTGAAGTCAGGAGCTGGGGCCTCCGCTAAGCATCCTTCCTCCTTGGTGGTCAGCCAAGAATGAGCTGGGCTGCTCCCTTTTATTCTGGAGCAGCAGTTGGAGCATGCCCAGCTGAGGGGCGGGACTTCCTCCACCCATAATGTGGGATTTACCCGATCTCGGCCAGTGCGGGGTATGCACACCCCGTTACACTATTCATTCCCATAATTTAGCATAACATAACATACACAAAACACACCACAAGCACTTCAGCATGAAAGAAACATCATTCAAGAAAGACAAACTACAGCTAGTAGAAAGTGAGTTCCTAAATTACAGTCAAGCAACATTACAGAGAAAAAGATACTTCCTTAAAATGGGTAGTTTAGAGCTCACAAATGGACAGAAGACACACGAACAGTGCCCCTGAGAAAGTTGTGTCATTCTGCTGTATAAAAGCCTCTTGTTAACAAAGCCCTAGACACTACTCTTGCTTTTCAAAAGGGTTGTAGCAGTCTGTTAAGAGTTTAGCAGTTTTTAAACTGAAAATTACATCAGGTGATGGAAACACTGCTGAATGTGTTAAGTGGATTTTACTCACTCGTGCAGGCAACTTTTAAATACAATTAGGTATAACTGAGATTGCAGCTGCCCTCAGAAGAGAGAGGTAGTTGTTAGGACAGATGAGCATTGAAAGAAGGAACCCTGAGTATGGTTTAGCTGAGGAGAAGCTGTACGTGGAATAAAGTAACTATGGGAGCATCCAAACCTGAAGAGAAGGTTTATGTCTACAATACAACTTATATCAGCAAACATAACTCTCTCAGGGATGTGAATAAAGCACCCCCTTGAGCGACAAGTTCAATCGACATAAGCACCGGTGTGCACAGCACTGTGTCAGTGGAAAAGCTTCTCACAGTGACTTAGTTTCTGCCATTCACTGAGGTAGTTTTATTAAGTCGACAGGAGAGTTCTCTCTTGACAATATAGAGCATCTTCACCAGTTGCACGCAGCGGTGCAACTTCATCAGTACAGTTGCACTGCTGCAGCGCTGTACATGTAGACAAGCCCTTTAGAGAGATTTCATAGGACTAGTTTGTCAGCTTCTTGTTAATAAACAAGACCCCAGGTGTGGGTGATATATATTTTTTGACTGTGTGTGTTGCTTGGTGTGGGGATGCCATCCATTCACAGTCCCCGCTTGAAACATAACTCAAAGCCTGATGGAAATTGAAGGGTTTAATTATATAAATTAAAGATAGAAGAGGCCTATTAAATCATTTTGTTAATCCCTCATCAACCCAGAATGTTTCCCTATGGTGTATTTTCTAGTACTTTATCTCATCTAATTTTAAATATCTCCTGGGAAGAAGCTTCCACCACTTTCCTGAGCCTTGAAAAACTATTTTACAGAAATTATGACTTAAAATAGCCATCAGAAGTTGGATCACAGAAACCCTCTTGGGAGGTGCCACCCGATGTGCAAAGACTACCCCTGCTTCTGTTTTCCCTGCCAGCTCAGGACTCCAGCACCCTGTCTTGCTGAGCCAGACACTCCTGTTTGGCTCAAGACACAGATCCAGGGTTTGAATCTCCTGTCCCAAAGCTGCAAGTTACCTGAAAACAGCTCACAGTAGTGTGCTTGTCTTTGGCACTCAGATTCCCAACTCCCAGTTGGGTCTAAACCCAGATAAATCCGTTTTACCCTGCATAAAGCTTACGCAGGGCAAACTCATAAATTGTTCGCCCTCTATAACACTGATAGAGAGATATGCACAGCTGTTTGCTCCCCCAGGTATTAATACATACTCTGAGTGAATTACTAAATAAAAAGTGATTTTATTAAATACAGACAGTAGGATTTAAGTGGTTCAAAGTAGTAACAGACAGAACAAAGTAAGTCACCAAGCAAAATAAAATAAAATGCGCAAATCTATGCCTAATCAAACTAAATACAGATAATCTCACCCTCAGAGATGTTTCAGTAAGTTTTTCTCAGACTGGACACCTTCCAGGCCTGGGCACAATTCTTTCCCCTGGTACAGCTCTTGTTGCAGCTCAGGTGGTAGCTAGGGGATTCTTCATGATGGCTTCTCTCCCTCTCTGTTCTCTTCCCCCCTTTATATATCTTTTGCATAAGGCGGGAACTCTTTGTCTCTCTGGGTTTCCACCCCCCCTCACTGGAAAAGCACCAGGTTAAAGATGGATTCCAGTTCAGGTGACATGATCACATGTCACTGCAAGACTTCATTACTCACTTGCCAGCACACACATATACAGGAAGACTCACAGGTAAATACAGCCATCTGCAGACAATGGGAGTCATCAAGATTCCAAACCATCATTAATGGTCCACACTTTACACAATTACAATAGGCCCTCAGAGTTACATTTTATATTTCTAGTTTTAGATACAAGAGTGGTACATTTATACAAATCAGATGATCACACTCAGTAGATTATAAGCTTTGTAATGATACCTTACAAGAGACCTTTTGCATGAGGCATATCCCAGTTACTTACATTCACTTATTACCGTATTTTCTCTAAAACTATCTCAGTTACATTATATTGACTTATTATCAAGTTTTTATAAAACCATATAGACTGCACAACGTCACAATCTCCTGGGAAGAAGCTTCCACCACTTTCCTGAGCCTTGAAAAACTATTTTACAGAAATTATGACTTAAAATAGCCATCAGAATGAAGTTGTACTGCCTCCTTAAACTAAAGATGACTTGAATGTAATAGAGTCTAACACGAAAATACGTTAGAATATAATGGAAAACAATAAGGCAGCAATTAATTTATTAAAACCATGTATGCTGAAGTATCTTATTCTAGACGTATGTCTGGCTCATAATTACTACTGATAAAAGCATAACAGAGTGATCATACAAAATGCATAAGCAACTTTCAAATGTAGGAGACAAACCAAATGGCTCCCATCCTATTACTTGTGGATGCCCTTCAACCAAACCACAACATTTACTTAACCATGAACATTTAGACACTGCAGATTAAATAGTCTAAATCAGGGGTAGGCACGGATGCCAAAGGCGGCATTCAAGCTGATTTTCAGTGGCATTCACACTGCCCGGGTCCTGGTCACCGGTCCAGGGGCTCTGCATTTTAATTTAATTTTAAATGAAGCTTCTTAAACATTTTAAAAACCTTATTTACTTTACATACAACAATAGTTTAGTTATATATTATAGACTTATAGAAAGAGACCTTCTAAAAACGTTAAAATGTGTTACTGGCATGTGAAACCTTAAATTAGAGTGAATATATGAAGACTTGGCACACCACTTCTGAAAGGTTGCTGACCCCTAGTCTAAATTATCAATCCCCTTCCCCTTTTCTGAATTTCATCTTAATGTTCCTTTGCTGTGGGGTTTTTCAGGTAATGAGGTATCTGTGTTGGTCAGTTATCTTTGTCCCCATGGACAATTAAGAATTTAGTTAAGGAAGAAGATAACATCCATGCTGGGAATTACATAACTAGAGATGGGTGCAAGACACACAATTGAGATTTGGCCCAGGTACACATTAACATTAGGGATGTTTGGATTTAAGATTTGATTCAGGACAATATAAATATAGGGTCCATTTGCAAACCCAGATCTAGCACCTGGGTTGGATTTCCAATCCCCACTCTCCCTGGAAAGTTTGGTGCTATCTGAAGCCAGAGTTTTGATTTGGTCTATACTCACTATCTAGGATTTCTAGAGGGTATAACATGAAAAGTACACTATTTGAGCAAAAGCAAACTAGGTTTCCATGACTTACCCACCTACGCTGAAGAAACGTGTAAAAGCAGTCACTCCTCTCATGTTAAAAGCTTAAATCTAATTAGCAGAGGGCTCAGGCTCTCTCTTTGGTCACAATTAAGAAGATTTCCAAGGAATTCCTTTATTTCTTTCTGAACATGAAGTGACATTGCCTTGCAGACTTTTGCTGATGAAAGGATTAACAGCAAAAGGTTTTATTTGTGATAATTGAAAAGGTTAAGGAAGAAGACTGGATCAATACATCAGTATTTTCTTGTGAGAGAAGAGACTGCTGGATTGAAGAGAGTGCATATTGTAAGGATACACCCTTTCTTTCCCCTTTCTACCGTCACAGGAGCTTAATGAGTTCATTGGCATACTCACTATTCTGGAATCCTAATATTCCTAATCAAATCCCTTGTTTTTTGATAGCAATGACTGATACAAGAAGTGACTGAAAATTTGCTTTGTTTCCTCCTGTGCTATCCTAGAGACAATAATCTACAAGAACTGAGTCTTTAGAAAGATACATTGCCAGTCAAATTGTATGGCAATGTTCATGCCACAACAAAATTGGTGGTATGATCCATAGAGCATACATGCAAGAAGAAATAGGTATGAACCATTTTCAGGGATGCAGAAACTATTCTTGGACCACAGTCCTTTCACTTCAGAAAGTACGTGTGGTCAAAGAGAATAGATTAGATTGATAGGTTGATTCTTTACAGCTGATTGTTCTAAAGATCGATAAAATGGAACCCATGTATTTGACTCTATAAAATATATGTTTCTGATGGGGCTGTGAGGTGGAATGACAACAGTGGCTCACTATGGAAACAAGAGATTGTCTCTTTGGATAGTATTAGCCTTTCACTTTTAAGACACAATTAAGAACACTTTCAGTTTGAATTCTTATTCTTTGCAACAACAAATTTATCTATAATGGTCTTCACTTTCCTACTGAGGTAGGCAGGGAGCTGGCCAACATAAAACATGATTAAGACATTTGACAATGTCAAGACAGTTGGTAAACTGTGGTCACAGCATATTACACTCATAATTATCTCACTGTTCCCTTGTGCTCCCCCGTTGTACTCATCTACTCTCTCATTTTATGATTAGATTGTAAGCTTTTTAGGAGCTGGAGACATCTTTTTTGTTATGTTTGCACAGTGCTAGCAAAATGGGGTTGGGATCTTTGGGCATTATGCCAATATACATAATTAATTAGCTGGGAGTCTGATGTTAGAATTGGTAGCCTCAATCATCTTCAGAGAGACCTCATGATTCAAGAGATATGCTAGTCACTGGATCTCTAAGTTGGAGAGTTTGAAGTTTGCCCCAACTGTCTTTTTTTTTTTTAAACTCTACCATCTCAGTGGCCAACCTTTTCCTAAATGAAAGCTTAAATTTTGGAGAACAAGGTGGCAGCATGAAAGAAGTGCCAGTACACTGCACCACCAGATATCAGCCCAGTCCAAACTCTACTGTACATTTACTTTACTGCCAGATATTGCATTCAAAAGCATGCAAAATGTGAAGAGTTTTACAAGCTGACATCAAAATCCAATTATAG
The DNA here is from genome assembly GCF_013100865.1 of Trachemys scripta elegans. Taxonomy (NCBI): domain Eukaryota; kingdom Metazoa; phylum Chordata; order Testudines; family Emydidae; genus Trachemys; species Trachemys scripta. The sequence goes on along the minus strand of NC_048301.1, from coordinate 53,128,959 downwards.
AAGAGGTAAAGATTGTCCTGACTTATTTGCTAGCACATAAGCACCCTGGCTTGGGTGACATTCTGATACTATAAGGGAACATGGCTCCTTCTGTGGGTGATAGTTAAATCATTGATTTCTTGACATTCCAGGGATGTACAAGTACATTGTCATTACTGGTTTTCTGTTAGTTGTAGTTCTTGCAGTGTAATCGGATAGTTTAATGAACTGCTTCTGATGAGAAGTGTTTATTGAACCACTGCCTTCATTTCCAAGTAAACCCTTGCAGAATAGTTCAAATCTGCTCATTATTCTTCCTTGGCTTATACCCTGATAATCACCTTCAGGTCTATTAAAAGCCATTACCTGGTGCTCTACAATGAACAGTGTCCAAGAATTATGGAAAGACACTGCAAACAGGAAAGTTGGCTGAATTGTGGAGTCTATTTCTGTGCAGGTAGCGGACCTGCCCTTTACACAAAGAATGGGCAAGGTTTGGGAAAGAGAGCACTGTGATGCAGTTTCCAGGTCCACAGGTGCTCCCTGTATAGGAGCATGTGGCAGGGGACAGGGATTGGGGTGAAGAACTGCAGTGGTGTTGGCAGATCCATTACACCATACATCAGTGGTTTTCAAACTTTTTTTCTGGGGACCTAGCTGAAGAAAATTGTTGATGCTCGTGACCCAATGGAGCTGGGAATGAGGGATTTGGGGTGTGGGAGTGGCTCAGATCTGGGGCAGAAGGTTGGAGTGTGGGGGTGAGGTCTGCGGGGGTGGGGCCAAGAATGAGGGGTTCTGGGTGCAGGAAGGGGTTCCAGTTTTGGGAGGTGCTCAGGGCTGGGGCAGGGGATTGGGGCACGGACTTATCTCCGATGGCTCCCTGGTCAGTGGTGCAGCCGGGGTGCAGAGGCAGGCTTCCCACCTGTCCTGGCACTGCGGATCGCGCTGCGCCCCAGAAGTGGCCAGCAGCAGGTCTGGCTCCTAGGTGGAGGTGTGCAAGCAGCTTCATGCGACTCTCACCCGCAGGCACCGCACCCCCCTCCCCCAACTGGTTCCCGGCAAGTGGGAGTGTAGAGCCGATGCCTGAGGCGGGGGCAGCACGTGGAGCCCTGTAGCCCCCCTGCCTAGAAACTGGACCTGCTGCTGACCACTTCCGGGGCACAGTGCGGTGTTGAGACAGGTAGGCACTAGCCTGCCTTAGCTGGGCAGCACCGCCGATGGGACTTTTAACGTCCCAGTCAGTGGTACTGACCAGAGAGACCCAGTGCCTGCCTGACATGCCTCAACCCAGTACTGGGTCACAACCCGAACTTGGAAAAACACTGCCATAGAGTGTCTGTTTCTACCACCAGCACAGAGGGTTTGCACTAGTTGGGAGGATCCTCACTTTTCCATGGCTTTCAGGGTGCCTTTTCCACAACAGATCTCCTAGTACCCCACTCAGCTACTCAAAATGGGTGTTGGGGATGAGATTTGCACCCTAGAGTAAAAACAAGTGAAACTGCATAAACAAAATAGTAGCTTGTTCTGACTTACACAACTCAATTACACAAACTGTGTCACTAATAATGTTCCATTACAAAAAACTGAAGGCCAGAAAACTTATGCTGTACCATAGTGGGACCATTTAGAATCGTAACAGTCAGAAGCAACCAGTGGAGTTGGCTAGCCACACCGGGATACGTGCTGCACCCTCTGAAAGGGCCTAACAATGGAAGGCATAATTTCTTCCAGTTTCCTCTGGGGCAGGTGAGCTCTCTTTGTCCTTTGCACCCACTGGGCTGTGTCAAAATGGCACCACAGATCTCTAAGGTAACAAATCATAAATCAGTCTGGGCAGGGCTAGATTTGGATTTCAAACATTAAAAGCCAATGGGCCAGCCAACCTGATGGCCCAAACAGCCAAATATATTTTCAAATTGCTTAACTGGACACATGAAAATGGAGCAAACATACAGTGAATAACAAAAGCACACATTCTCAGCCTTCTCTCTCTCTCTCTTTTTCTGCTTGTGCTAATGAAGAGTTTGCTTTATAGGAGGGAGAATTGGGAAGAGGGGAGGTTTTTAATCTAATATTTACCTAATGAGTCATGATAAGTAGTGATGCCTAATACTTCTGTGATGCTGTCCTCATGAAAGGATGCTAGGAGTTATGAAACTGTGGCTGGCAGATAAATGGTACCTGCCTCAGCCATCGGTCTTACAAATGATCCAGTATGTACAGCTATTATTTCCAGACAGATGCTGGCAGCTCTGCAATTGTTCACAGTCTCAGTGAAGAATAGTAGCTGTCAAGAGGTTTGAGTGTGTTGCGACATTTAACAGACCGCTTTTCAGCTTGTCTGAAATGCTGAAGAACGGCATGTGGCAACAACAGAAATGAGTGCAAGGCTTATTACTGAGTGGAGATGGAATATTTATTATTTTTTGCTGTGCTGTGCAGAAGTATTGCAAGAAAGGTTTGTGTGTCCTTTTGGCTGGAAACAGTATGGAAAATCAGGACAAGAATAGAGCACATGGGTGAAAAGAAGGGGCGTGTACACACACACACACACACCCCTCCGTGGACTAAAATTTAGAGCACTTCATCCTCCCATAGTCCTAATTTACAGTAAAAGGAGATGGGATGGCTTCAGATAGCACTCTATTTTAAACCCACAAGGAGTGAATGGAGGTGCTTCCTGCAGCTCCCATTGGCCGGGAATAGCAAACCGTGGCCAATGGGAGCTGCGAGCGGCCGTACCTGCCGACACTCACGTAAACAAAGTGTCTCACGGCCTGCAGGGGCTTACCCTGAACAAGCCATGAACCAAGTTTGGGAACCCCTGATGTAGTGGATAATAGGCCATCATCTATCACAATGGTAACATTTTAACAAATGACCCCCATATTTTGGGTATGTGTATCTTAAAACTTCCCAAAGACTTGTTATATTTAATAAAGGACATCAAAGATTTCTGAATGAAAAATTCTCATTGGAGAATATAGTTTTGTCAAAATCGTAATTTTCCACAGGAAAGTTTCAGTTTTGAATTGTTTTTAAATTTTTTTTCATGAGAAGAATTAAAGTATAAAAATTCAAATAGACTTAAAATTTAATAATTGTTTTGAAGTGTCAATTTGAATAGAAAAATTTCATTTTGACACATTGAAGCATTTGGTCAATTATGTGGAAATCTTCCATTTTGAGATTTCTGATTTGAAACTTCTCAGAATTTTCTATTTGGTGAACTTTTTTTTGACATTTTGTTAAAAATTATTTTCCATCCAAATTTGAAGTGCTTAATTTTTCCTTAAAAGAAAATCCTGCTTTTCCAACAGCTCTGATATTGATATTGCTAATATGAACAGAGAGTTGAGCAGCTACTCCATAATTTTGTTGTTCCTTTGAAACGCACAATGGTGAACTTTAGCCATCCATGCAGTATACATCTACAGTTTCATTTTCCATTTAGAACCCTTCTCTGACTTCCTCTCTGTATCCTCCCAGTCTCCCTTGCTAAGAGTCTCAAGTCACTTTCATGGCTTTCCCACCAGTATTTCAGAATTCTTGGCCTTTCCTGGCTCTAGAATCGAAGACGACCATGTTACAGTTTTTCTGTGAAGCAATCCCTTTATACCTATTCCAGTTCAGAGTCTTATTAGTCTAGTTACTGTGCAAAAATACACTGACAATCCCTGCCCCAAAGAGCTTATGATCGAAAAGACAAGACATAACAGATGGATGAAACAAGCAGGAGGGAAGGAGCAGAGTAACTAAAATAATAGGATGTTACTGTCTGTGTGTATGCAATTTCTAGCCAGTCAATAGCAGTTATCACAGTTCATCACAAACCTAGCCATGATCATATTAATTTGCTATTCAAAACCGTTGCTCTGTGGCTACAGAGTGAGTCACATGGTGGCGGGGTGAAAGTAGAAATAGGGACTTACTGGTACGGGGCTGGGCTGGGGCCAGTTCTGGCCCCCGGAAGGGGCGGGGCCTCAGGCAGAAGGGACGGCGATGGGGGGGGTCAGAGCCATCCCCAGCCTTCCCTGTACCAGTAAGTGCCCTCCCCCACCGGGGGCTCCGGCAGCAGTTTAAAGGGCCCAGGGCTCCGCCGCTGCTACCGCCCCAGGCCCTTTAAACCACTGCCGGAGCCCCCGGCTGCTGCTGCTACCCCAGGGCTCCGGCAGTGGGGCTCCGGTGGGTATTTAAAGGGCCCGAGACTCCCCTGCCTCTACAGCCCTGGGCCCTTTAAATAGCTGCTGGAGCCTACCGGAGCCCTGGGGTAGCAGCGGCAGCCAGGGGCTCTGGCAGCGGTTTAAAGAATCTGGGGTGGTAGCAGCTACTCCAGGACTCTGGGGGCTATTTAAAGATCCGGGGCTTCCGCTGCCTCTACTGCCCTGGGCCCTTTAAATAGCCGCCAGAGCCCCGCCGCCGCTACCCACCACCCTCACATTTTTTTTTCCCAGTTACTTTTCTGTGTAGCATTCTCTTACCAGGGATAAAACTTTCCTCCATCTGTGGGCAGCAGGAGCTCCACAAGAAGTTAAAATATATTATTAGAAACTAGAGACACAGATACCACAAGGGGAGAATATTCTCCTGTCTGCCTAATTATATCAGCTACATAAACAAATTCAAACTTCTGGCATTGTGAAAAAACAGCTCAAAACAGCTCTCTAATTTAATTTGTTTTAAGAGGGCAAGACCAGCAGAAGAGGCAGGTGGAAGAAGCCACATATTATTTTGAAAACAAGGATGCTCCCTACAGGATGCTGTTTTAGCTGACTAGACATTTTGTTTCTCCTTGGAACATTAATGAATATTTTCCAGATATCAAATTGTCTTCCAGCAAGTAGCTAATGGGAGGGGCAGAAAGAGAGAGAACTCGTTCAGAACCAAACAAAAAGGTTGGTGGGAGTTACTCACAGGAGCAAAGCTAAGAAAAGAAGAGCAAAGCAAAATACGAGATTTAGACATGGGATTTTAGAATAAACAAACTTGTGAAGGGAGGATGGATTTAATGGTTTGGGTTGAGAAAGAGAAAGAGAAATAGAGCAGAGCAACAAAAGAGAAAACGGCAGAAAAGAACTGGAAAACACAAAGGGAAGACAAAGTATCCCTTTTAAGGAGAGCTTGAAATCTATTAAAATGGTTTTATTACAATTTCTAAGCCACTACCTTGAAGATTTGATCCTTACATCAGATGCTTTGGGTTTACAGTGAGAAAAGATGCAAATACATGTAAGTATTAGGTCCCATTGTAGGCTGTGGTCATTCACACACCCTCTCTGCAGGCTGAATATGTACACTAGCCCAGTCACAGCTGTGCCTCTCTTTCATTTTTCTTCTATTACTGCACTGACACTTTTTTGAATTTCATCAAGGCCAGCTCCAGGCACCAGCCTGGCAAGCAGGTGCTTGGGGTGGCCGTTCCGGAGAGGGGCGGCACGTCCAGGTATTCGGCGGCAATTCGGTGGACGGTCCCTCACTCCCGCTCGGAGTGACGGACCTCCCGCCGAATTGCCGCCACAGATCACAATCGCGGCTTTTTTTTTTTTTTGGCTGCTTGGGGCAGCCAAAACCCTGGAGCTGGCCCTGTATTTCATTACCCCATTGCTCGTTTGTTACATTACAGATAATTCTGCCCATAATCCTTAAAGCTTGGTCAATCCCTACTTTTCCACACTTGCTTCTTCAGGCATTCCATCAACTTTTCCTTGGTGTAAGCCTCAATTTTTCCCCAACAGTCAACTGGTAATATCCACCGATCACAGGATCGGCCTAGTCTTTTGTTGTTATATAAATATTTGCCTTCTCTGGGCCTATCCTCTTTCGTGAAGGGTTTTCAAGCAGCTTCCTGCTGTTCTCTTTCTGGCCCTGTCTCAGGATTCAGCTTTCCACAGAGCCTGTCCCAAAGCTCAACCCTCAGCCCCTTGCCTAGGTTGCCCATCTGTAGCTTCCCCCTTTTCCTGTATACATCTCCCTACTAATCCTCTGAGTCAGGTGTCTCCTTGCCCCTCATTAAAGCCAACCTCGGAGCACCTGATTGGTCACTGAGGCAGCTGGATTCACTTATTTTAAAGGGGCCAGCCACCCTCTGATGGGTCCCAAGGAAAGAAATACAAAGACATATGCTCACATTGCTGTGTGATACGACGGTTTGATTGACACCACACAATTATATATTTTGTTTAGGCCAGAGATTTTGAAGCCTTTCCCTTCCCCAAAGCTGTACCTTTCTGTATCTACCTCACACAAAGCTGTACCTTTCTGTACCAACCTCGCCCATCCTTCCAGATACAACTCTCTCTCCTCGTAGCAGGGAATTAGCCTGTGGATCAGCTCACTCAGATTCTTTCTGTAGTTTGGGAGAGATATGGGGACACTATAGTCAGACAGATTACTCTGGAAACATGGGCCTAGATCCTCCAGACCAGCAGAGCTGTGCTTGGCACCTGACCAGGGGAGGGAAAAATCTGACTTTTAGCCACCTTTGTGGCTCCTTGATCCTGGTGCAATTCCCGTCTGCCCAGAGTGCCTGCCACATGGCTGATTTCACAAATTTGGATCCTGGCCACATCCCTCTTACCTTGGCCATGCTCCCTACAGCAATAGCCAGGAAATGAATAGCATAAGAGCCACTATTCAGACCCTGCAGCAGTGGGAGAATGCCTAGGCAGCCAGTTTACAAGCTTTGAAGGTTTGGTAACACATATACAAATGTACAAATAGTTACATATAAGATACAACTGCATTACTGGCTCCACATCTCAAATTGTGTGGGCCATGTCAATCTTGCAAAACAGCCAGCAAACGGGGGGGTGGAGGTGGGGTCTGAATTCATAATCACAAAAAAAGCCAGTAATTCCAGGGCTCAGGCAGAGATATAGGCACTGTATACAACTAAAGGCTGCACAAATGCACACAAATATGATTAGACATTCCTCTTTACACCCATTAGACTTTCACACAGACGAAACAAACATTAAAACGAACAAAATTTCATTTTTGTGAACTTGTTCCATCAGATATGTATATATTTTCATATACAAACTAACACTGGCTCTTTGTTTACTGTTTCCAAAGGATGAGAGCTACAATAACAGCCATTAAAACCATCTCTTGCAAAAAGCAGTACAATTCCCCCCCTCCCCCCTAAATGCAGGCCCCAGTATGGCAGGCTGTCAGAGCAGCCCTTTGCAGCAAATAGTGTGTGCAATGGATAACTGCTTACTTCAGGCAGTTATTTAGAGAAGAGAAATGGAAAAAAAGAGGGTGGAAAAGCATTGCATTAAATGTGTTTCATAATAAAATGCAAACATGAGGAAAATGGCTTCTTCAGACTTCCAAGCTGTGAGGGGTTGTGCTTAATTCAGCACTTTCTGAAAATGAATTAAGTTTTTAGTGAATTTGGGGGTAGATGGGATGCTGAATTTGTGGAAACTCTCAATGGACATAGTGCTCCTGTTGGTAGTTATGTCCTCATCCTGTAGGGTGCTGAGTGCTTCTTAGAGATGCTGAGCCTCAGACCCATTGACTTTAATGGGAGTTAAGGGACTCAGTACCTGGCAGGATGGGATCCTTAGGATTATTGGAAGCTCACGTCTATTCTGTGATTGCCACTCTAATTAATTTGCAGATTTAGATTGTATCATTAGTCGTATTGGGACTTAATACTCGTTTCCACTTAATACTTAAAATGATACTGTGAAGTTAATAAGCATGTTTAAAAAATTGCTTACCGGTCTTAACCTTAGTGATTATCAGGATCACTTTTTCACCTCTGCTTTACTGAAAATTGGTAAAACCGGATTATTTCCCCCATCTTTTATTGCTGGTTTGTTAGCGCTACAGTAAGTTTTTTTGTTGATTCCATTAACTCCCTACAAGTTTTATGTACGTCAGTTGGGCTGTATAATGCGTTTAAGTTTTCCACATTATAAAACCTTATTAATGCATTTAAAAGCTGTACTTCCTAATTGTTTATATTTGTTTTTCTTTTACACAAATTTGAAAAAATGCACTTCAATAATCTCAAATGTGAATTATTAATTTCATCCCTGTTTACATGTATTCATTAGCAGTTTCCTTTCTAGTACTACTTTTTCTGCTGAAAATTATATAAAACACCTTCATATTCCTTTTGAACGTAACTTCCTACAAGAACTTGAATCTTGGCCCTCCAATTAAAAATTAGATGCTCTACTAACTGTGCTCCTATTAAATTATAGGTTTCAATTAAAAACTTCCATTGGATCACTACAGATGAAAATGTAATTATCTTATACAGTGAAAAGCAATTATGAAACTGACCACAAGTTTTTTCTGTGCAGTGATTAATCATCATTGTAAATGCACTAGAAGTGAATAATAAAGAATAACTAGTATATGGTACAAAGTTGATATATTTAACATTGTTTATGGTATACATCAGTCACACTCCAGTATCCAAAGTACCACCGTATTGCATTCAGCAACACCTCAAATTTGGTGGCATTTGGCTGCAGGACATTTTTATGGCACTACTGCAGTGAAGAGATATACCAAAGCATGATCCATAACAACAAGAACCACTGCTTTATTTCATGGACAATGAAAACTTTACTGAGGGAACAAAAAAAATTCCTTTCCTTATATGTGTTTGAACCTTATAGGCATCATCATATGAAGTATAACAGATGACAGAAGACACTCTTCTCAATTATATATTATAGCCAATGATTAGGAAAGTTTTTGTCTCATACAATATATTCTTTCATGAAGATCATAATAAATTTCAGACAATCCATCAATATGATGGATTTCATTTAAAATACTTCACAGTATGCATGAGGTGCATTGCAGAATCATTAAATAGTCTACATTTCAATAGCATAAATATATGCTCAGGATAGTAAAGATGTAATTACATTATTAGCCAAATTAATGTAGCATAGTGCAGAATGATGCCAATAATATAAAAATGCGTTCACCATCAGATGTTGCACATCCATCAGCAATCCATTTCTTCTGGTAGAAGAGAAGGTTACTTACCTATAGCTGGAGGTTCTTCGAGATGTGTGGTCCCTATTTGTATTTTTATTTGGGGCTAGGGTATAAAAACCCAGAGAGTGCAGTGTGGCCCTCGAGACCTTTAATGAATGAAGAGACTCGTCAGTCTTAGAGTAAAATAACTTGTCCTTGTCAAAAGGGAGGTCATTTCAGAGAAGCCAGAGAACTGCAGCCAGGAGTCGCAGTGCATGACAATGCCCATCACAAATGAGGATGTGTCGTCCGCGTCAACTGCCACTTGGAGGCAGATCATGGCTAGGAAGCGCCCTTCATCCACCAGCATCTGAAAGTGTTTCTGCTGGTATGGGGGTAGCTTGTCTTTGATCTCTGCCAGCTGGGCGTAGGTGTTAAAGTCATATTTGACCAGCAAACCCTGGTAGTTGGTGATGCAAAATTGCAAATTTAACCAAAAGGTGTAACCTTTTCACCGCCCAATCTGTTGGTATGCCCTCTCCATGGCCATGTGCACCACCAGGGACCTGGAGGGTGGGTGGGAAAAAAAAGTCTGCCCCTTTAGCTGGCACAAAGTAGCACCATTGTGTGTGTTTTGGCATGGGGATACAGGAGGTTGGGATGTGCCACACTGCTTGTGTGGACTGGAGAATGGCATCATTAATAGGGATTGCCATCCTTGAGGGTCCCTTGACTGGAGGATGTTGAGCAGCTGGTGCTGCTGATCTTGCACCTCTTCCAGTGGTGGTTTGTTGCCATCCTTTGTAATAGGTCCCGATACTGCCTGTGGTCATCAGTGGGAGACATGGAGGCAGGAATGAGCACTTTATCCAGAAAGGAGGAAGCAGTTGTAGGGACTGGCGGAACCAGTGGTACCAGCTTGACCGCTACCCAGTGGTGTTGGAACAATTTTTATATTGGGGGTGCTGAAAGCCATTGAATAAAACTGTAAACCTGGTATATGCAAGTACTCCACTTAGGAAGGAACAATCAGTTGCACACATACAATATGGGAAATGACTGCCTAGGAAGGAGTACTGCAGAAAGGGATCACAAGCTAAATATGAATCAACAGTGTAACACTGTTGCAAAAAAAAGGCGCAAACATCATCCTGGGATGTATTAGCAGGAGTATTGTAAGCAAAACACAAGAAGTAATTCTTCCGTTCTACTCCGCGCTGATTAGGCCTCAACTGGAGTATTGTGTCCAGTTCTGGGTGCCACATTTCAGGAAAGTTGTGGACAAACTGGAGAAGGTACACAGAAGAGCAACAAAAATGATTAAAGATCTACAAAATGATCTACAAGGGAGGATTGAAAAAAATGGGTTTGTGTAGTCTGGAGAAGAGAAGACCGAGAAGAGACATGATAACAGTTTTCAAGTACATAAAAGGTTGTTACAAGGAGGAGGGAGAAAAAAATGTTTTTCTTAACCTCTGAGGATAGAAAAAGAAACAATGGGCTTAAATTGCAAGAACGGCGGTTTAGGTTGGACCTTAGGAAAAACTTCCTGACAGAGTGGTTAAGCACTCCATCATTGAGGATTTTTAAGAGCAGGTTGGACAAACACCTGTCAGGGATGGTCTATATAATACTTAGTCCTGCCTTGGGTGACCTTTCGAGGTCCCGTCCAGTTCTATGATTCTTTGATGGAAACCACTTAAAGTCAGGGGGTGCGGTAGCAACCCCAGCATCCCTAATTCCAGCACCCTGGCCTCTGCCACCTCCTAGGAGCCTGTTGGTGCCAGTGGAGGAGCTGGGAAAGACTGGTTGGAGGCCTGAGAGGGTGGGTACCGAGGACGGTATGGGTCCCAGGATGCCCAACATGGCCAACAGGTAGGGACCTGGGGGTGCGGCGGGCCCCAGGGGTATCAGTATCACACCGTCAATGCCATGTCATAAGCAGCTGGGTAAGGTGGGCGGGAGCAAAAGTGATATTTGCACCTGGACATGGAGGAGGTGGGCTCCGGTCCAGAAAAGTCCAAAGATGTCTACAGACGCGGGGGAGCCAGCAGCACAGACCATGGTGTGCTGTTGGTATCGTCTTCTCCGGCAGGAGCAGCTCGTCCACCAGAGTGGGGCTGGAGAGCGTCAGCAAAGATGGGTAGGACAGACCCAATTCCTGTATGGACAGAAGGGGCGCCAGATGGTTGGGGGGGTCCAGGGAGTGTCCTTGGAGGCACCTGAAGATTGAGGTGGAGTCCACAGAGCCAGCTGCAGTGAAGATTGTGGAAGCGGGACTGGCAGTGCACATGCAGGGATGGCACAGATCGAGCAGGAACCAGGTCCCCTGATGCTGCTGCTGGATCCTTTTTCCTCTTTGCCTTACCCTCAAGGCGGGGAAGCGTGGGCGCCAGCACAGTGGTGTCGGCGCATGACATCTCACCCAACCTGAAATGGCTTAGGTAGGAAATGCTGCTCTTAGAAGCAGCCCTCGATAAGGACTTGCTTCTATGCCCATGAATATGCTTCCTACTCTCATGTCTGAGCTTGTTCAGGACTGCTGGATCCGAGGCATGGGAGGAGCACTCACCACTGGCGATGGCCGGTGCACCGTTGGTTCCAATGGTCCCAGATCCGAGTGTGTGTGCGGCCTCTTAGCCTCCTCCTGAGGTGAAGTTCTCGTGCTTCTCAAATCTGCAGTGGGAAACCTTACAGATGGTGCAGTAAGCAGAGATATGGGTTTCCCTGAGGCAGCAGAGACAACATTGGTGCTCATTGTTCACAGGAAATGAGTGAGAGCACAAACACAGTACTTGAACTCAGGACTGTGGGGCATAGTCCCACAGGGTGGAGGGAGCAGGGGAAGGGGTCAGACCTGACTGGGGAAAACTATCACTAAGTAGGTAACCTCTGGAAAGGTTGATAATTGGTTGGCTTCTTCCTCAGAGATCACAAGATTGGAATTCTCTTTCAGTAAGTATTTATGACTCTCTCATAGGAGATGGTTTGAGTTACTCTTTCACAGTATTATCCATTTAGATACAACTTACTATTTTAAACTTCATTTTGAATGGATGTAAATTTTACTTGATTTTACTTTTCCACTGAATATAGGTATGCAGCTATATTAGCAAATGAAGACATTTTTGAGGTAATGTTCCTAGTTGGGTAATGACAAACATGTCAAATTTTTAATTAAAAATAACTGATTCTGATATATATTGATAAATACCTTATTCCTCAAGTAGCTTCACTAAATTAATGGAATGAATTGCATTGAGCAGTATCTTTCCCCCCCAAGTGTGTGAGAAACTGACTTTAAAGTGTGTTTATTATGTAATACAATCATATTTGTACAGTAATAGTCAATCACGTGAATGAGAGAGTAAATGTTCTGCAACAAAACTGAAGTGAAATGGAAACATGGACTTCTCTGAGCAGTGCAACATTTAGGTAGAAAATTAACTTACATTTGTGTTCATGTGCTCAATAGCAGTTTTTATAATGCAGAAGAATGCGTAAGCCTAGAAGGGCACAAAAACATTTTCAAATAGTTTTCACTGCTGTTCCCAGTAGACCATCACATTCTTTTGAGAGGAAAGTATTGATCATAGTACAGTGAAAACTTGGATTTTTCTTTTTAATTAGCAAACAACCACATCTTTTCTATTTTGACTAGAAGAAAGGAGAACAAAAAACAAAACAAAAACCAACCCCCTCATCACCACTACAAAAAAACAACACACCAAAAATCCAGGAATTTTTTTTTGTCACAGTTAAAACGTTTAATGACAAAAGTAGGGTTTGCAACAATGAATCAACAAAGCAGGTCCCACTTTTTTCAGAATGGCACAAAATTATTTTTACATTTTTTAGAACTTTTGAGGAATTAATTACAACATATATCAGCAATTATGGATTTTGGCATATAATAGCAAAACCTACCTTTAAGATCACTTGTTTAGAGAGCACATTTTGTTAATATTGTCACGTGAATGCACTATTTTTGCTAGCCACAAAAGTAGCCTTTTAAGACAGATTTTGCAGTACACCAGTCTCAAGTCCAACAATACATGATCTTTATTCTTTGCAGAACTTTAAAAAGATAATGTAATAAGGAAACTATTGATAGTTACATTTTCAAAATACATTCATTAACATTAACTTGAATTACTGTATATTTTATGTACACAAATATCTAATAATACTTGCGTTGTATACTACAGCTAAGTTCCAGGACGGAAGTATAATGTTATAAAGTTTATCTTCAGCATGGGATGTCAGCACACTTTCTTGAAACCTTCCTAAGTACCACCACATCTAGTAGTTTACTGAATACCAGGAATGAAACAGAAAGCAAATAAATCTCTTTTCCTTTCTTCAATACATTGAGTTATTCAAACTCAACTATGAAAAATAGTTAATGGTACTAAAACATACATATTAAAGAACAAACGTTTAACCTGTGAAAAAGGGATCTGGAATTTAGACCTGTGACCTGATCTGCCCAGGAGATGTTTAAACCTGTAGCCTCCTCAAGCACTATGGATTGTTATCTGAAATAACTCATCCTCCCCAAGTATATCTGATCTGGGGTTTAAACTTCTCTTCTAAATTAATTATAACCTTTGAGTAAAAGCTAGATGGCAACAGTTCAAATCCTATTCTCTCTCTTCTTTAATGGAACTACTGTTATGGTTGTAGTTCTCACTACTGAATTTTCATTAACATATGACTCTCTTTTTCATACTGACTACCCATGACCTCAATTTCATCAGGCAGCAAAATCCTTGAGAGCACAGTTTAAAAAAAAAAAATAAGTGTAGCTGTGGGGCTATAAAATTGCAATGTAGACGTTTGGGCTCAGGCTGGAGCCTGGTCTCTGGGACCGTGCCTCCTTGTGGTGTCCCAGGGCTCAGGCTCCAGACCAAGCCTGAAGGTCTACACTGCAGCTGTATAATCCCACAGCCTGAGCCCTGCAAGCTCAAGTCAGTTGACACGGGCCAGCTGCGAATGTTTTATTGCAGGGTAAACATACCCAAAGAGCGGGGAATGGATGAAGACATATCTGCTTTGCTGTCAGAACTGTGCTGTACATCTGAAAAAGATTCTAATGAGACATAAAAAAAAAAAAAAAAAAAAAACCCTAACCTAACATTTTGTTTTTGTTTAATTCACAATATGAGAGTGCTTTTTTTTTCTTGCTGGTCTCTAGTAAGAGCCCTATTTATTAAAATGTTGCCTATTGTGCTTATGACGCTACAGATTCTTTCAAGGCAAGCATTAGTCATAAGTAGCTCAAGTGGTGCTTGGAGCCTCACGTTTTTAGTGTCCCTGTTCTAACTTGCAGCTTATGACTGGCCAAATTCTTTCCCAGCTGGCAGCTTGGGATGTGACAGTTCTCAAGGTTGTCCTTGATGATATCCTACAGTGCTAAACAGATGACAAACATGCTCCCTCCTCTAAACAACTTCTATTATGCAATAAAAAAACTTCATACAAAATAGCATAATTAAAAATATACATCTACAAACTATACATTTCACTAGATGACTTCTGTAGGTTGACTTAGAATTTCTTCCCAAATAAATTCAGTCCCCTTTTTGTAATATCGATATTTCCAATAGGTATTATTTACTTCTTAGTTACTTTTCTCTTTCTTCCCCCGCATACCATTTACTGTCTTATTATTAGATTCTAAGCTCTTTAAAATGTCATTAATAATGCAAAATCTTATTCTGCATTGACAATGAACACTACAGTATATTCGGATTACACTGGCTGTCTGGCTCATCAGTAAGAGGGGAACAGAAAATTTTGAAGGTGCATGCAGCTTTGGATAAACATACTATAGCTAAAGGCTGGAAGCTTAGCTAGCATTTTATGTTTGTGTACTCTTGGTAAAATCAAGTATAACTTCTTGTACTGTCTTCAAATTTTAATCCTATGAATAAATAACTTGAGAATTTCTGAAGGAAAATGAGGAAAACAGCTGTCTGTTAAGGAAGACAATAGATCAAAAATAGTTTAGTTAATCAGTCTGCAATGGAAAGATATTTTTCCAAGCTATTATGATAAAATATTTTGTGTGTAAAGTTTATGGAAAACTGGTAGCTTGGAAAGTTTCTATTCAAACTTTCATTTATAAAGGCCCTAATTCAGAGAAATCATAGTTAAAAAGAAACCATGCAAAGACTGCTAAATTCCAGACTGTGTTAATGAGGCACAACCATTTTGTGTGTACACTTTAAAAAATCAGATTTTTCTTAGATCTTAACATCTCAAGTTTACATTCTTTATATTTTATTATACAATCCAAAATCAATCTGGAAAGTACAACAGGATATTTTCAAAATGCAGCATGGATAGCAGGGTCAGATCTGGAAGTCAAATTTGCACTTCTGAATGCTGGTGCAAAAATTCCTACTGAGTGGCAGAAATGATAAGGCCTGCTGTTTCACATAACAAATCAGTCTGCTTTCCACTACAGGATTATAATCTGTGAGGCATAATTCCAATGTTCAATTTCCACTAGCACTATACAAAAGGGAAAAATATGTAACCATTGTTTGGATTTTATTTCTGAACAGTAACATCTCTTGCGGCCAATTTAATACTTCTTCCTGTGTGACACCAGAAAAAATAAGATGGTGCTTATCTTGATCAGTTTCTCATTTGGTCCATGTTTTTAAAAACACCTACAATAACTTAAATACAAAATAAAGGTTGGAGATACAGCAGCATTGCTTAGTGAAATTACCATAAAAATGTGGGAATGCAACATTTTTCCTGTACGTTAACTGAATAACTCATCTTCACTGAATTGGAAGGATAATGCATGTGAAAGTTTGGATCTCCAGTAAAAATTGCTGAACCTAGCTTTTCAGTTCCTCTTGGGAAGATATCTGTGTTAGGCAGTATCTCAACATTTGTGCTTCATGGCAAGCTGAAAAAGAACGAGAGAGAAAAAGTTATACTATTTGCAATTATAGCCATTCCTGGCTAAAGCAACTAATTTGGATTAATGATGGTCAGTACATGGAATCCTCCAAATAAAGTATTTTCTAGTGGAAAGGTTGTTGAAAGCCAGACCTGAAACCAGATCCAAGTATGGACCCAGATTAGCCTTTCCTTGCTCTCCAATCTCCTATTCAGCAGGGAAGGGATTTGGCTGCTTTCATAAAACCAGCTCTATGGGGGCTCCATGCATCAGTTCTCTGTGAAGGAAGAAGGAGCAGAGACTCACTAGTATGAGCTGGGACACACACACATTTCTCCTCCAATCCAATAGAGGTTTCTTGGAAAAGATCACTAAGGCCTGAGGCTTAACTAGTCAAAACAAATTAGCCTTTTGGTCAAGCTGTTTCACAGATATGTGTACTTCTGCTCCCAAATAGTTAGCAAAATGATGATCCAGAATTTCCAACCCAATTTTTTAATCTTCCTTCCTGAAGCTCCTTGTCCAATGGATTCAAAACTTTCAGGGGGTGGAAATCTACCCTGAGCTAAGATCCTGCATGTGAAGTTTCATAGAAACTTCTACAGAAGCTGGCTTCAACCTCTAACTATGGAGAGGCTACTATCTACAGACTTAGCATGCTAGAGCAGGTGGAGGGGACTGAAGTCCTCAGCAATGCATCTACAACACCAAATGGGCAGTGACAATGAAAATTTCCTCATTTGCCTCCAGTCAAATCCTGACCAGGAATAACAGGACTGGATTTAGGTAAGCCTCCATGTGCTCAAGGCTTGGCCTCTCTATTACAGTGCCCACAGAGATGGAGTATTTTTTTTAATACGTAGAAATTTATTGGAAAACGTTCAATAGAAAAGAATGTCAATGGCCACTATCTTTTCTGGAAACATCATGAATAATTATTTAGGAGAAGTACATTTCTTTAAGCGACTTAGATAGCAAGCTCTTGCTATCGAGTATCAATAGTTCCAGGATACCAACTAGATCACAGACATACGAGAGGGATCCCTGGGGGGTGTGGGGCTCATAGTATGGAACAGGGGATCCCTTGGCATTAAAAAGGTTGAGAACCAATCAGCTAGAGCTACTTTACATTTAACAGAATGTAAAGATTTAAACTGTTTCACGTGAGAAACAGTTAAAAAAGCTACTAGTCCCAATGGTAATTTGTCTTCTGACATAGACTTTGAACAGGTAACTAAGCTGTACTTTAAGGTTCCAGAAAGATTATTCCAATTCCTTATACCCAATATTCACACAATCTTATTTCTTAAAGTAACTTGACATGTAGCTATAATGATTAGTCATATAAATATATAGCTGTGAAATATGCCAGTATGTAGTCATAGCATATTAATGGTGAAATTAATTACAAGTTTAAAATAATACAAATATTTAAGCCATTTCTTTGAAATGGGGCCTACGCCTAGAGAATGCTGCCAGGAAAAGCATCCTAAATGGAGACTCTAATTGGCTGCAACAAATGTTTGCAAATGTTAATTTGGTGCTTGTTTCTTCTAAAGTTAATGAACAGTGATGTTCATTATCAGTATTCTGCCAGAGAAGCATTATTTTACCATTTAAAACAATGCATAATTAGATTCCTACTTTTCTTATTTGTTTTGGAATACTGAAATATGCAGGAATTTTTTTTAAAAAATCACTTAATTCTTTACAACAATGACTTAGCTCTGTGTAGTGATTGTCCAACTATTTCAAAGTGTTTAATAACTAAACATGAACAAAAAATGACAAATTTACTTCTCCGTTACATAAAAGCCCATCAAAAACAAACCCAAGCACGTTTTGCCAATTAAAAAAACCCAAATCAATTGAGCATCTACAAGCCACTAGGTCACCTGTGTTAGCTGCCCTACACATTTTTACCAGACAATGTGAAGTGATGAGATTATCTGCAGAATTTTAATGAGCATCTTTCCTATTCTTTGTGGGGAATTGTAATTCATTCATAACCTTTACTCATTTTAAAACAAGTTTTGCTTCAGTAGAATTAATATTGAAAGAAAGCTGGTTACAAATAATTGAATTGGGTCACGCAGTGCAACTGGTATGAGAGCAGTTTGTGATGATGCCCTTTTCTAAGGAGGGGCATTCTGCCATGACCAAAGGCTTCTCTTCATGCTCTCCCTCATATATTCCAGAGCAGAAGTAAGTAGAGTAGATAGAGTCTCTGGCATCCACTCCATGCTTCTGGCCACTGATGGAGAGAAAGGCCAGATTATCTTGCCGATTGCTAGCAGAGCTGATGCAGCCATGCTATTCTTGATTTAGTCTTCTCGTTGCCACCCAGAATGCCAGCAACAGATATCTATGACCCAACTGCTGCAGAACTGGAGGACTGACCCATTTGTCCAATACCCAAGAAAAGATTTGGGGTAGTAGTTCAGTGCAGGAGCTCTGCCATTTACAGGAAAAGCAGAAGTGAAAAATAATTGACCCATTTTATTTTCTTTAACTGAAATCACTAATTTATTCTGGGAAGATGCTTAATTTATTTACCTTCCTGAATGTGAACCAGAAACACTTTTTCTCTGCTTTCCTTTAATTAAAAAGAAAATAAATTCTATTGTAAACAACCCCATCATTTATCAACTTTGCCAATTCCCTAACCATCACCCACCAAACACCTGTTACACTGTCAAGACATGTATCTGACAGTCCGGACACCTAGCAATGCACAGCGGATCATATTAATCCAAGCATGAGATAATTCATGACGCGTATCATTCAGTAAAGCTTGAGTAGCATGAACTTTTAGCCATCTAATTCCTGCATTACTTCCAAACGGAGATCTAACAGGATCAAACAGACAGTCTTTGCAGAAGATACATTTAGCTACAATAGTGGGCGAAAGCAAGTACAAGTGACTGGCTAGAAAATGAGGACTGGAAGTTCTCCAGAATTTTTTTTTCCTGACAAAGCTTTGTGTTGTGGGTGACTTTTCCTTCTACCCCTCTCTCTCTCTCTCTCTCTCTCTCACACACACACTTTTTCTTCCAGCTGTGAATATCATACTAGTATCTTTGGGCTGTGCAATACCAAGCATGCTGTCCGCACACAAAAGGAAAATATTCAATGTGAATTTATATTGCATGTTTTAGTTCTGTGATTTCCAGAATGGGATTTTCCTTATGAGGTCTGTGGGAAACAAATAAAGCTGCCTTTTTGTCCACAGTAGGTTTTCATTTGTGGACTTGACAAATTTAAAAGCAGACAGGACATGAAATCACTTAAATTACAAGATATTTGTAGTGTTTTGAGAAATATTTTTAACCTCTTTAAAATTATTGTTCACATGTTTAGAAGAAATTATTTTAATATTATACGTACACATACAGTGTTCATGTACTAGTGAAACCTGTTTACACCTTCAGATAAGTGGACCAGAAATGTCCAGGTAGTTGTGGATAGAAGTCAAGGGAAGGAGAAGTGGAAAGCATGTGCTGATATTTTAAATAGGGGTGTATAAGATATGGGGTTGCTTATCAAAGAAGGCCCTTTACTGCAGGTTTCACTGTACTAAGCAAACACAATATAGACAGTGTGGATAGCTCCTGAGAATAGTTTTGAGAGGCTAGAAATTCTACAGTATTACTGGGCAATAAATGGTATTTTAAAAATAGAACAGTAGGAGCCACTAGGATATGACTGAGTGATATTGCCTTGCTCCTAAGCCTGACAGCTCTGTTTTTCTAATACACATTTGAATGAAAAGTACACTATCACTCAGTGTAGGAACTACAGAACGGCTACTTTCTGTTTGCTCCTTCACGTCTCCCTTGCTCAGTTCCTTGCTATTGGTTCTATGCAGCCTTTATTTTGTTTTGCTCTATTCTACAGCATCCTGACAACTTCGGTTGGAGCCTGCCATAGACAAATGTATTATGATTTTAAAATGATTAACCTACGCTATTCCAAACTCTTCCACTCAAAACACTGAAGAAAATTGTGGGGATGGTGGGCTTGAAGGAAAGAAAGGCTTCTGAGAAGCTATTACAAGATTTTTTGTGACAAGAGATTTCAGACTCTCCCTTCTCTGGTTAAACCTATGCTGCTTCCTCTCCCTTGCCACTGGCAATTTTCCCTATT
The DNA here is from genome assembly GCF_013100865.1 of Trachemys scripta elegans. Lineage (NCBI taxonomy): Eukaryota > Metazoa > Chordata > Testudines > Emydidae > Trachemys > Trachemys scripta. Next base: position 53,108,957 of record NC_048301.1, on the reverse strand, counting down.
TAGGTCAGGAATAACATTTGCAACACCAATCAGGCTACTTGAAGTACCATTATACACTTTGTATTGACTTTTTAGGCATTCATCTAATAATGCAGGCTATTCAATACCGCATCCAGTATGCTAAAATACTGATTAACAACCACCACAAACAACACTTGCTTAATGCATTTTCATTGAGTTGCTAAATTTAGTCTAAGAAACATGCAGCTATTCATGTACACAGACCATTAAATAACAAAACAATCCTTAACCAGGTTTCAGTGAACTAAAAAGCACAACAATTATCAGGTCTATATCTGATCTGAGAACATTAACTTATGGAAAAGTGAAACGCTGCAAACTTAACACTACCCACAACAGGATTTTCATGGTATATTTTCAGGTGTCTATGCCTTAACTCCCTTCCAAAAAAAAGTGAATGCTACATATCAAGGAACTCCTTCTGGACCCAGGTTACTGTGTGCACTGGATTATTTTAGTTTATTTCCAAGAACTGTAAGCCCAGAGAGCTGCAGCATGTAACCAAATCATTTGACCGTGATGGAGCTTATAATGTTACTTAGGCTATGTCCTCACTACAGGGGGGACAGGTGGAGGGGGGACACGGTTGATTTAAGATACGCAAATTCAGCTACACAAATAGCGTAGCTGAATTCGATGTATTGGAGAGGACTTACCCCGCTGTGAGGACAGCGACAAATCGACCTCCGCGGCTTCCCCGTCGACGGCACTTACTCCTACCTGCCCTGGTGGAGTACAAGCGCCGATTCGGGGATTGAATGTCATGTCCCGACGAGACGCGATTGAGAGATCGATTTCTACCCACCGATTCAGGCGGGTAGTGCAGACGTAGCCTTGGTGTTACCTGCCACAATCTGTTCAAGTAAACTTGTACGGGTATCCATCAGCTAATGAATCACGGTAAGAGCTGCCAAGAGTTGTGGGGCCAAAAAATAGTTGTACATACCTGAAAAGGCTGATCACAATTCATGCTTTAGGACAGTTCATATTTTAAGTCTCATAAGGAAGTGGCTGCATTTAATTTATGTTTCTATGTGTTTATTGTGTTTTTAAACATATACCAAAGATACTTAGTGGTCTGGATAGGAACTATTTACATTCTGTAGACACCTACATAAACAAACAAAAAATAATGGCCACAATTTTCTCAAGTGGCTAGTGCTTTTTGGTACCCAACTTGAGACACCTGAAAAAGGCCTGATTTCAGAAAGTGCTTAACACTTACCTTCTGAAAAACAAGCCTCTTTATGGGGTCTCAAATTCTGCACCCCAAAATGATGAATAAATGAAAAATTGTGGTACTTTAATTTTTTGGTACTTTCTTAAAAAAAAAACAGCAAAACAAAGGTAATGATAGATTTTATAACTTGAAAGAAGTCTTCACGGCATGCTATAGATACCATACTACACATGTGCATATATTTATATACACAGGAATGGGTAAAGCTGTTGTTTCAATAGCTTGCACACTTTCAATGAGTGATAAAGATAGATGGATACATCACTGCAGGTTCTGTGTTATTTTCATTAGAATGAGTTGCAACTGAAATCATATAATAACTTATCACATTGTTGTCCAGTTATCTGAAATAGGTGGGAAGGACCGACTGGACAAATTCAGGGAGGGTGATGATCACTTTTGTTCAAGTCCACGGCGATTGTTTTAATGTGAATTGTGATGGTGAACTGTTGAAGCCTCCATTCAAAGACTGTTTGTGCCCTTTAATATAAACCATTTCCAATAATATTTTCCCCTGCTTGTTTCTTTATGTGGCGAATATCAGGGCTTCAGCGCCCTCTTTTTTCCAGAGGATTTTGGAAAGGTTTGCAGGAACTGGGTAGTGATGCCCTGAATTCTGAACTGCAGCTCTCCATTTTCTAAGTGGGAGCTGTTGCAGTTCCCACGTGCCTGCAGCTGGGGGCAGAGAAAGCAGGAGCCCAGATTTCAGTCTCCTGACACACCACCACCCAGGTCACCCAAACATACAGTACATCTTAAATTCCCAGTATCTCAATTTGACATATACCCCTACAATGAGGACAACTGCAAACACCTCATACTACTAGTACTATAGAAATAAATTAAATAAAATAACCAACAATTTCTCATAATGGGCCCCTTCATTGCCTCCCAAATTCATCAAATTCCCCTGCTACCAAATGTCTGTTCTTCCTCCCTTTCATTCTATTTTCCTCTAAGGCTGTGTCCTACACTGTGCAATTGATGGGTTGGAGAAGAGTGTGAGGAACAGCATGGCTCCTGGCTGTTTCCTGTTCTCTTTCATCTTAGCAGTTACCCTGCTGCTGATGCCTATCCGGACTCTACTGTTCCTACTGCTGCAATTCAAAGTGAAGTACTACTGGCATCTAATCATTGCATACGTGGTAGGTTTAAAAAAAAGAAAGAAAGGGCTATACTGTAGTACAACAGCATGCTTGCCGGGCCACCATGGAGCTTGCCCTTTGGGAAGCTTCTTTTGCATCATTCTGGATTCCACATATGACGGCAAGTCTGTAGGACATCTCATTTAGTGCAAGAGAGTTGAGGGATCATTGGCAAAAAAGATGTAAGTCAGGCCAAATATTTCTAATATCAGTCTCTTTCATTTTTGAAAGCATGTGAATGCATGCATTGGGTGTGTGTGGGATGGGGAGACCAACCACACTTATTAGATCCCCTCACAGAATTCTATATGGCAGTTTGAATTGAGTGCGCTAAGTCTTACAGTAGACACTTTCCTTTACACTCTTCCAAGGCAATAAAAATGAGTAGCAGTCAGTATCTGACAGGGGGAAGGCCAGTGCTGCAGCTGAGTCTTGACTGCTGGTGAGACTCTGCCTTCAATAATTCTTGTTAACTGGCATGAAGACGAATCTATTTCTATGTAAGTGGATTCAATGTTAGTGAACTCTGCCAGCTCCCAAGTGATTAATAAACCAATTTTAGAATTTCAAAACACAGTTCAATGCAGGCTCCCTTGCGACTCAACCCTGAAAAAGCACTTGGGGGAAAGAAGGGGCCAGTAACTCCTCTTGAATAGTAGAGACTCTTCCATAAATCCAGGCCATAAATTCCATGTTTCTGAAGCATATAAATGAATTTTATTCTGACAAGTCATTTACTGTATTACTCTAGAGAATGTATTTTTAGGTAGTATTGAAATCTGGCACACACACACCCCCTCCACTCCCCATGCTCTTGGAAGGCATTTCTAAATGCAGAATGCCTCCTTTACACAGTAGCTTAGTATCAATTTCTACCCTACTCCCTTGCAACAGTATTTCTAAGGTTACTTTCGATTCTGGTAATGAACACACAGTAGTGACCATGCTAGTATCAATCGTATGACTTCTGCATACTTTTATCCCTGCAAAATGTACTTTGCAAGATGGTGCAGTATCTTCAGTATCAAATGCTTAGCAACGGTAGAGGAGACGCCCTGCTTAAGAGAACCAGCTCAACTATAAAAAGAACAAGAGTACTTGTGGCACTTTTGTAGTCTCTAAAGTGCCACAAGTACTCTTGTTCTTTTTGCGGATACAAACTAACACGGCTGCTACTCTGAAGCTCAACTATAGTTACTATTTAAGAAAAAAGATGAGGATGAGAATGAAATAGATTACAACATGTACACTGCAATTCAAGACACGTTTTAGGACACTATGAGGAATACAGATTAAATCCTATTTCCAGAATTATGCTAATATGGCTAATGATACTCATGCAAAATAAGGAACTAAATGAAATTGGGCCAATTTGGCAACATGTTTTATTATATTTAGTACAAAGGTGAACCAAAATCTGCAAAATGAAACAAGTCAAAACTGATATGGGAGGAAAATGTTTGGGTTCTGTATATAGTACTGAAATGAAATGAAATGTACTGAAATGAAAATCTAAACATTTATCTAAACAGGATAGGTGCATTTGCTTATTAAAGTAAACCAACCTTCTCTTCAAACTGCAAGTTTAAGTTTTGTTTAATTATTTTGGAAAATTACCTTCCAACATTGGATACTGCTGCAGTCTGACGTCAGGTAGTCTCTCTCTCTTTCTCTCATGTGCCTTGGCCACTAGTTCCAGTCATATCTTACCATCCTGGGACATCCTAGAAGTACTTCTGAATGTATTTTGTGCCCTGATAGCTAGATTTGACTACAACAGCCAGACCAGGTCCCTGAGAGACTGCCAGATCAGAGAATTAGACCAGAAACTGCCAGATTAAGAAATTCATACTCTTCAGCAGTGACTCTCCATCATGCACTCTCCATCTGTGTAGGCAGCATTATAAGAGATAAGCCCTTTCTAGCTTGCAGGGCAATCATATCTCCAGCAACAAGTAGTAATTTTCTTAAATCAGAATGAAAACTTATTCTTTTTCCATCTCAGTTTTAGGCTGAAATATGAAACAGACTAAAAGATATTGCTGAGATATCATTTGCAACTCCTCTGATGTTCACCTTATCATGAAATGGACAGTAATATTACAAAATCAGTTCCTTCCCAGTGTATATCTTTTTCATTTGAACATCAACAAAGTAACCCTTGTTCTATAGTAACTAAGATTGGTTACAACTCTCAGGAGAAATCTGGGGAAATCAGCTTGAAAGATGTGTGCATGGAATGGGGATGAAATAAATACTTAAATGTTTTTGTTTTGATTTTGTAACAAGGGAAGCATTAGAAAACCAGGTCTATTGCACAGGAGAGAGAAATTATAAACCAGAATTTGCCTGTTATTGAGGGACAGTTGTGAGACAAAGGAATCACACACTTTTGAATCTTGGTGATCAATTGAAAACTTCCCAGCAACTTGTACCTCCTGCAGATGAGGGTCAACAAACATGAAACACTATTTTGAGCTACTGTGAGCCCCAGTCCACTAAGAATCTTACCTTGTGTGCAGTTTCTGCAAACTGCTGGGCACTGTTTTTCATATCCTCTGTCTTTTCTTCTGCCCGACCTAACCTTTCACCACGCTCATTCAAAGCCTGACTTGCCTTCTGTACTGCACTGGTCACACTGTCTGCTGCTGAATGGAGTATGCTGTTTCCTGAAATGACAGATGTATCATTAGCAACCCAATGTTAACATACAGTGCAGCATAAAAAAACTTGAAAACATTACCAGATTTTTCTTCTGAGTATTAAAAGAAGTTATTTTCAACCCTTAATTTATTCACTCAAGAATATGATGTCTGCTAATCCATTCCAACTACATTACATCTAATTACATGAATCCTCAGCTAATCTGGGTTTTGTTGTCTTAAACCTGACCACCCATATGATTTTGACCCAAACCATACCATTAACAGATTATGACCAAATCACATTAAAACAATATAATTTAGGAACATAAGAAAGCGTTACTATGACTAATAGCTAAATGGACATGGTGTGCTACTGCTAGTGGCATGTTATCTTTTAAGTTATAGTACCATATGATGTTAGTTCATTTCAGGATACTACCTGAGTAAGTCAATGGAACTGTACACAGAAATTCACCACAGTACTATAACAGAGATATTGTATAGAATTTTAAGATGATCTATCATGTAAGGTTATCTAATGTTGTACTCCTTGAGAGGCTAGAGTCTTGCAACTCTGAATAACACTTCCTCCTGGATCCCCTTGCCACCATATCAAATTCATTATATTCAGAATAATGATTTTATCATTTTTCCTCCAAATCACTGTCTGCTTTCTCCCTTCTTTACACTCTTTACAGCTCCATGCCTTCAGCATGCCCTAGGCGCATAAACTCATTCGTGATTCCTTTCTTTTTCCTTCATAGCCAGGCTTTCTTTACATCCTGTGGCTTTCCCCGCCATTTCTCACCACCAAGAACTGTACTCTCCCTCTTTATTCTTATTGCTAAAACCCTCAACCAAACCTGGCCATCTGTCATCTCACCTCTCCATATAAAATGGTGTTGCTGCAGTCATCTTTTATCTATTTGATCATGTCTTGTCCCCACCAGGTCTTATCACATCAAATTCAAGCATCACATTTATGGTTCTGCCCAGACTCATTCTATCTACAATCTCTGTGCTCATTTGTTTGAAGCCCCATCTTCTCTGATTTAGCTGTTTACTGCCCCCCACCCCGTTTCCTTTCTTATGTAGGACTTCGCACTCTCTGATGTAATTCCCTAAACTTGCAATAGCCTTCCATTTCTTGTCCACCTACCACCTCTACTTCCAAATCTTTAAAACTCCAGGCATTCTACCTTGGTTTCCTCAATACAAGGTTCTCTGCCCTCATGAATGTACTAGTCACTTGCGTTGTGTATGTATCACTGTACAAATAATATCTTCCCATTTAAAGCCACAATATGATACCTGTAGATTTCATACTCTTACTAGTATCAGAGGGGTAGCCGTGTTAGTCTGAATCTGTAAAAAGCAACAGAGGGTTCTGTGCTACCTTTAAGACTAACAGAAGTATTGGAGCATAAGCTTTCGTGGGTAAAAACCTCACTTCTTCAGACGCAAGAAATGGAAATTTCCAGAGGCAGGTGTAAATCAGTATGGAGATAACGAGGTTAGTTCAATCAGGGAGGGTGAGGTGCTCTGCTAGCGGTTGAGGTGTGAACACCAAGGGAGGAAAAACTGCTTCTGTAGTTGGATAGCCATTTACAGACTTTGTTTAATCCTGATCTGATGGTGTCAAATTTGCAAATGAACTGGAGCTCAGCAGTTTCTCTTTGGAGTCT